>NW_026652280.1:3819269-4391769 GCF_009828535.3 Hylobates moloch | reverse complement strand
CACCCTATTCTGGGATTTTAAACTGTGATGTAAATTAGTTTGAAACCGGTCTTTCTTCCATTTTCTCTTTTCAAAATGTAATACAGTTAAATGACAGAGATTAATTACTAAAGTAATTACTGTTCGAAAGCAAGGGGACAGTTGTATGAGACGGTCTTTCTTGTGATGACCAAGTCTTTCTTGACAATTATGCTTAATTCCAACAATGATTATTCTGTGTGGCAAAATCTACCGGCACAAGGGCATGCGAGCATTGATGCGTTCTCACTCACAGGGAACTATGAGAACGAGGTAATTATATTTCCAGGAACTGCAGCCGCTCCATTCCCAGGGGTGTCGCCAGGACCTTTTACTTCTGGGAATGTGTCCTTCCCAACCCACAGTCCTATCCCCTTGTTTTCTGCGTCATTTGCTGGTGCGGGACTCACCATCCCTCTGTGTAGAAATGAGCATAGGAAGGGTGCCATGAGCCCTTTGTACTTTCTCCTTGACACTCTCTTAAGCGCCCTTGATGTGTGTGAGTGCAGAAAGACATTCTTGAGGAGGGCTTAGCAAGGGATCCCTCCATCTCTGCTATTTGGATCTGTAAGTTAGATGAGGAAGGCTCACATGAGACGCATCATAAAACTCTGCAATTCTAAACACTTGCACATTTCCCCATGAATTAATGTTGGACCATCATAAAAAAAATATGAGTGGATGCTCCTGTGGAAAATGCCCACAGACGATTGACTGAAATAATTGGCTTGAAGATCTCATGTAGCACTTGACCACCTTTGACTCTATCCTCATCTCCAGCTTCATCCGGCCCACTTCCTAGGACAGGATTACGACTTGCTGTTAACATTAGTCTCGGCGTGACATCTGGATGATTGGCCAGGTCTCTTATAAATGGCTAACATAAACCCTGCAGGCCTGTCGCAGGCCACTGTGTGAGAGACAGCATGGCTCCACACGACAGTTACTGCTGGCATTCCTGCAAGGACACAGTCAATGCCTGGGCTGCAAGATCCCGAGGCTGAGAGTGGAGAGGTGGAAGAGGTGGGGAGGAGGGGGAGGAAAGGAGAGCAGGATAAAAGGGCATCCTCTTTCCACAAATATTCAAGTGTGAGCATTAAAAAGGAGCAGAACTGAAGAGCCCTACAGTTGGCTGTGGCTTGTGGTTGTTCATTCCCTTCCTATCATGGTGTACTCATGAGGCCATCCCAAGAACTGGTGTTTCTTTAAGGGCACATCCAGGAGTCCAGAATGAGATAATTTGAAGAATAGGAGCATTTAATTACTGATGATGGAGGCATAAAACAGTGGGCAGATGAGAAGGGGACTGGAAAAGGGAAAAAGAGGGAGAAATATGGAGACAGCTGGAGGGAGGAAGAAGGAGGCAGAGCAAACGGGGAGGGAGTGAGAGAGAGAGGAAGGAGCAGGAGGAAGACTTCAGGCTCGGCTGCTTCCTTCCAGGTGTCGATGCAGGCATGATTTCATCCGTGAACCATAATCAACTTCCTTAATGAAATACGTAATTAACATATTATAATTGTGGTAAAGATGATTTTGACAGAAATCATTTTCCATATCTAATACTATGCTAATTTAATCTGTTCCTTACTCCCCGACATGACCTTTAGTGATTACATTTCATGGCAGAATTGTTTTCTTTTTTTTTGAAAGATTGATTTATCCACCATGGTTGAGACCCCTCTCTTGGCATGGCTGTCATTCTTTCTCTTTCTAAAAATGTCTCACGGACATGCATGTCCACACACACAGGCACCAGGCATGCTTATGCACAGAAGAGAGCAAAGTATGCATGTGCAAGGAGGCAAGCTTGGCTTCTGCATGTCTGTGACTTCCGAAAAGCCGGCCATCAGCAGACACTTAGAAGGTATTGGTTACACAGATCCTGATGAAAATGTTTTGTTGCTCCCAACCACCTGTGTTCTAGCACTTTTTTTGTGTGTTTTTTGAGTCGTGGGTGTGACAAATGTGATTGGTATAATTAAAATAAAGTAAATCCATCAAACTAGTTATCCAATATACAAATAAAAAGAAATACAAAGAGTTATTAATTTTAACTAGATTTTCTATGTTATACTGCACTTAGTTTTGCATCTTATCAATATAATTATGTTATCACAAAACAACTTTACCGAATCATTTTATAATAATTTAGTATACACATATATAATTAAATAGAGGTGGCTGGACTTTTTTCTCTTATTTTTGACATCATGAGATAGATTTCTTAAAGGGATCTAAAGTGTTTAATAATGATTTGGAACATGTGAAGAGATAGACGCAATGATGCTTTTACTCCAGTGTTTCTCAAATATTTTTACTGCAACTCAAGAAAGGTATTGTGCAATGTCACCAAACACATACATAAGATTTTCAAGAAGAAATTATCTTATCATGTAGGATATACTCTGATCTAGTCTTCTGTCCTATCCTACCCTATCCTTTCCTTTCCCATCCCATCCCATCCCATCCTATCCTAACTTAATCCGTTTCATCCATCCAATCCCATCCTATCTTATTCCATCCCATCCCCACCCCATCCTATTATATCTTATCTCATCCCACTAAAAAATGATTGTTGAGAGCAAGTAAATAACTTTCACTACCTTATGAATTATTCTAAACTATATTGAAAAGTTGCTAGCTGAAGTAATCAACTTTCACAAGTACATTCTTCTGGCTTTTGCATGTGATTCAGTTCTACCCAACTCCTTCAATAATTAGTGAAGTCTGTGTATTACAGATTTTGTCACATTTAGGAGGTTATACTTAGAAGATGTCGATGAGGAGCTTTTAATTCCGGTTCAGCCTTATAAGTAATTACATATGTGAAAATTGTCAAATTAGTCACATTATTTTCTGCCTTACTGTCTTGGTGTATAAAATAAGCCCCAAATTATAAACTTTGTATATCATATTTTTAAGTCATAGTTAAAGAAAATTATGAAAAAATTAGGAAGCTGAACATATTCAACATTAAAAAGACAAAACTTTGGAAATATTAAAAATTAAAATAGCTGCCTAATTTGTTTAGTCCACATCATAATTTGGTAGATTGTAAAGAAGAAACTGAGATAGTTGTAGTAAGTGCTCATTGAATTCATTTTTATGTATAAGAATTATTCATGAGTAACATCTAAACCTGAAATGATTGGTCTGCATATACTTATAATCACAAGTTTATTCTGCTATTTTAAGCTCATATTTATAAACATCACAAAAATGGCAAAATATGTTCTTTTTATTTCTGGATGAAAGGGAGCATCTTTAAGTATACTGAAAAGCACCTCAAGAATTGCAGATGAAGTTTTGCTTGTGACTCATTCTCAGATAAATTGGTCTTGTTCAACAATTCTGAGAACTTGAAATTGAACTTTCATATCAAGAAAAAGAAGTGAGAATAATTATGAAAAATGGCAATCATAAAGACAGGATTATATGATCACATGAGTCTTCATGTGAAAGGGAAAGGCAGTATCTTTTCCTTTGGTATATGGGAATGTTAGCTTAGAAGTGCTTTAAAGATTTACAGTAGCCTTCCACCCTTCCAGCAGAATGTCTTCATGTCCTTAGCTTTTAGGAATACATACCATTTTCTGTTTTCATTTTTTTTTTAAGTCAAGATTGAGTTTAAACAGCATAGAGTTGAAAAGTCTCTTTGTAATCTATTGTTTGCCAATCTCTGCCTTTTTAATGAAATGGTTAATCCATTCACATTTAATGTAATTTTTGATGTGATTAAATGCACATCAGTCATTTTACCGTTTTCAATGCCTTTTGTCTTTTTGTTCCTTTATATATCCTTTACCACTTTTTTTGTGTGTAAAAGAACTATTGTTTTATCTTACGAACTTAATTCCTCTGTTGATTTTTATATTATTGATTTATGTATTTGTTGTTTTTAGTTGTTTTCTTAATAGTTACTCTAGAAATTTTATTATACATCTTATCACAATCTACTTAAAGTTATACTGACAGATGTAATAAAATATAGCAACTTTGCTCAAATATAGCTCAATTTCTTCCCATTATTTGTGCTATTATTTTTATATACATTGCATCTATTTAGGTATAAACCTAACTATGCAATGTTATGGCATTGCCTTATGCAATCTTATAATTTTAAAAATAATTTAAAAGAGCAAAATACATTGATATCATCTTTACCATTGCTGGTGGTCTTTATAACCTGCTAAGAATCTTAATTACTATTTTGTGTCATTCTCTTTCAGCCTAAGGGATTTCTGTAGTGCTTTTTTAAAAAAAATCTTCTACAAATAAATTCTTTCTGTTTTTATTTGTCTGGATATATCTCTATTCTGCCTCTTTTTGGTGAGGGTGGGTATAGAATTTTGATTTAATAAGTTTTTATTTGTTTCAGTGTTTTGAATATGTAATTCCACATGCTTCTGACTTTCACTGTTTATGATAATATATTAGCTATTTATTGCATTGTTTTCCTGTATATAATGAGTCTTTTTTTCTACCTGTTTCAAGATTATTTTATCTTTATCTTTGGCTTTCAGCAGTTTGATTATCATGTGACTAGATGTGAATCTCTTTGTGTTTATCATAGTTGAGATTTGTGAAGCTTCTTGGATTTGTAGATACACATTTTTGTAAATTTGGGAAGTCTTCCCCATTATTTTTTGAAATATGCATATTTTTCTGCTCCTTTCTCTTTTTCTTCTCTTTCTGGAACTCTCATTACACATATGTTGCTATACTTTATGTTTATCCGCAAGTCTATGAGGCTTTGTTCATTTTTCTTAAATCTTTGTTCTCTCTTTTCTTTGGATTGCATAATTTCTGCTGATCTACCTTCAAGTTCATGGATTCTTTTGCCATCTCAACACTGCTCTTGAGCCCATTTGGTACATTTTCCATTTAAATTATTGTGATTGACTATATAATTTCCATTTTTAATGTCTATTTCCCTGTAGAGAATTCCTATTTGTTAAGTATTCAAAATAATAATTTCTTTCAGTTATTTAAGGATAGTTTTCTTTAATTCAATGAATATGTTTACAATAGCTGCTCTGAAGTCTTTGACTGCTAAACTAACATCAAGGCTGACTTAAAGTTAATTTATGTCAGTTGCTTCTTTCACCTGAGCATGGGTAGCACTTCCTTGTTTCTCAGCATGTCTTGCACAGTTTTCTTGAATAATACAAATTCTAGAAAATAGATTGTAGCTACTCTGGATTTTTTTTTCCTTCCTGAGATCTTTTTCTTTTTTAGTTATTTGCATGATCTTTAAAATGTGGGATCTCTCTCCCCTGTGGTGTGTGGCCACTGATGTTTCTATTGAGTTTTTATTTATTTTAGTCATTATTTTGTAGACCACCTTCTGTGGGATCACCCCATGTCTTCACAGCTCAGTGAGCAGCCCATGATTTTGTCAGAGGTTCTACTCCAGTACCTTGTGTCTGTGTGTTACTTCCGCCAGTGCCAGTTGCTCTGTGTAGGATGGGGAGCACAGAGCTCAGCAACTTCTCCAACATGCCTTTGTAGCAGGACAAGCTGCAGACAAAACCCCTCAGACACCGAGTTAAAAAAGGAAGGGCTTTATTCAGCCAGGAGCTTTGGCAAGACTCACATCTAAAACAACCAAGCTCCTCGAGTGAGCAATTCCTGTCCCACTTAAGGGTTTACAACTCTAAGAGAGTCCACGTGAGAGGGCTGTGATTGATTGAGCAAGCTGGGGGTACATGACTGGGGGCTGCATGCACCGGTAATTAGAACAGAACAGAATAGGACAGGAATTTTCACAGTGCTTTTCCATACAATGTCTGTAATCTATAGATAACATAACTGATAAGTTGGGGTCAATCTTTACCAGGCCCAGGGTGTAGCACCAGGCTGTCTGCCTGTGGGTTTCATTTCTGCCTTTTAGTTTTTACTTCTTCTTTCTTTCAAAGCAGAAATTGGGCATAAGACAATATGAGGGATGGTCTCCTCCCTTACCTTCACGTTATACTTCTTAGCTCTCCCAGGTCTCCCTTGCACATGGGCGTAGTTGATAGTCAGTCAAGCACTTGTTGGGGGCTTAGCTCTGTCCCTCTATGACATTCTGTCACTTCCAGGATTTTCTGATTAAGTTTATTCTAGTCTGCTGTTTGTCCAAACTGGAACAGCAACCCTGGGCTAGAAAAGCTGTGGGCTTCATTCATTACTTAACCAGTTCTCCTTTTCAGTGTTCTCTCCCAGGTCACATATCTGCACAACAGCTTAATTGTTTGCTCTGTGTGTCAAAACATCATGGTGTCCTAATACGTTTCTGGCATCCTAAGAACTTAGTTTTTGACTGTGAAAAGCCATTTTTCACTTTCCATCTGTATGACTAGGAGAGATTAAAACTTCCTTTCACACAGCCCCACCCACTAACACAAGAAGATAAAATGGACCAATATTTTTTTCTTTCTTATACACATAGGGAAACCATAAAGTATGCTATCTTAAGAAATTGCATTGGCCGGGCGCGGTGGCTCACGCTTGTAATCCCAGCACTTTGGGAGGCCGAGGCGGGCGGATCACGAGGTCAGGAGATCGAGACCACGGTGAAACCCCGTCTCTACTAAAAATACAAAAAAATTAGCCGGGCGTGGTGGCGGGCACCTGTAGTCCCAGCTACTCGGAGAGGCTGAGGCAGGAGAATGGCGTGAACCCAGGAGGCGGAGCTTGCAGTGAGCGAAGACTCCCCACTGCACCCCCGCCTGGGCAACAGAGCGACACCCCGTCTCAAAAAAAAAAAAAAAAAAAAAAGAAATTGCATCACCTACTACCTTACATAAAGGTTTTATCTTCTTTATTCATATTTTAAAAAACAGCTGATACACAAGAGGAATTAAAAAGTGCTTTATAGAATATTGCATCATAGTACCTATTTTGATGGTGATCAGATAGGAGAGAAAACAATGATGTTAGGGAAGAGTTGTATTCTAAAACATGATGAAATGCCTTCATAGGGAAACCAATCATACATCACTGAATTTCATTTATTGATAAATTATTCTCAATAAATGTAACTCATATGCTTAAAATTAAAAGCAACTAAACTTTTATAGCTTCCTATATTATACTTTTCATATAAGCAAATTGATAAATGAGAAAAAACTGCTTTGTTAAACTATGTAATTTGATTTTGGATTCAGATATATGATAAATATAACTATAGATAATACACCAGAAAGAGAAGCACTCAGAGAAATTGGGAGCTGGCATTTGAGGATCTTTATTTTTCTTTCATTGCTGGAATGTCAAAGTGAGATAAGAATAGTTGAACTTTTCTAAATTTATAAAACAAATAGATTTCAGTTAAAGCAAAGGGAAAAGACAACGGCTGAAAAGATTCTTGATTTATAAAAATCTATTTGTGTTTTACTTGGCAATTCATGGTTGTCTGAGTTTAAATTATATTCATCAACATCTTACTTTCTTAAATGTACATTTACTTGTAATATGATAATATTTTGAAATATATATGTCTTTTTATAATTAACTTTTATAAAATGTAATTCCATTTATTCTGATCCTTTCCTTCATTAAAGCTACAGGAGATATATATATTTTTATAGAAATTGGATCACACAAAGATCCAGTAGAACTAAGATTCAGCTTCTGGACTTTGAGGTCCAAAATTCGGCCTTGAAATCCATGGCTCTCATTTGCAAGAGCAAGCACTTGAAAGTGGTAAAGACTCTTTTTCTTCCTTCTTTTAAAAACTTTCCTAGAAATTCCGAGGGAAACGCATGGTAAACAGTGTTGTATGTGGATGCCCTAAGAGTCACATGGGGAAGGCCTGAACATTTTCTGTGTCCTGCAGAGGAGACTTAGAAAGTGAAATCCCGAGAAGAGATCCTAAATTGGACCTGCCCATTCAAAGGGGTGAAAACCACAGGAAGGTGAGTTGGACAGAGAGGGGAACTGGAAGATCTCACCTCCACCTACTTATCAACATTTGATGCCAACCCTAAGAGCCTGAGGCCAGGGCCAAGACCGGTTCCAGTGTCTATGATGTAAGTATCATTCTTTGCACCATGCCACCCCTTCCACCCTCATGAAAACCATATCTTAGGAAGGAAAAGTTAGCTACTGCATAAAGCCACTTACACAATGCAGTCTGCATTCTGGAGTCTTCTCAGCTTTGGGTAATGAACTTTCTGTGTTAGCATCTGCATAACTAAGCAGGGTCTCAGGATCCTTAGGGAGATTCTCCCCACCTAAGAAGATGTATTTCAGAGGGCTGGCAGTGTCCATCCATAGTCATCATGGCCCTTAGCATGTTAATCTTTGCAATGAGGCAGGGAACTGACTTTGGAATTTAGGCATTTCAAGTCATATTGATTTATTTACTATAGGGAAGAGAACAAACATCCAACTAAAATCATGTAAACCCAACATTAACTCATCAGGAAGATCTTCCCCAGAATTGAAGAACAATATAAATGTTGAAAAATAATACATGAAAAACCAGTTAACATTTTCTTGAGGAAAAATACATGGGCTCCACATTCCTTAGATGTGAAACAGATCATGAAAATCGTGTTTGTAGGTGTCAACGAGTGTGACTTATATAGCAAGGCCCTGAAGTTTCTTTCTTTTTTAAATAGCTGATAGATGAGGCAAGGGAGATTTATCACTTTTTAATTAAGCTCATGTCAACTCATGAAGTTTATTTCAGTACAAATCTGTTGACCAAAGTCTTTTCTGAAGAAGCTGCCCTGTTGCAGCTTAAGTATTCATGGGAAATTTCACAATAAGCGTTGACTGCTCCTTGGACTTAGCTGCCACATTTCAACCAGGAATGGCGTGCATTTTAGTGCTTCCTATGTGCCCAGCATATTTATGGAAATGAGTTTAAGATCAATCTTCGTTGTTTTAAAATCCAGAGCAGCAGGTCTTATTGCCCAGAGGGTGAAAAAAGAACATTGAAATAAATCTTACGAAACTCCCATTGAACCCTAAACCAAAATATGCTGCACCCATAACCTAATTGTTACCCCAGACTTGGAATTTGGAGGCCACTGAACACATCTTAGAGCATCACTGATTATATGGAAATAAAATTAAAATGCAGATTGTGGTCCTTATTACCGAGGTCCAGTAGTTTTCCTTTTAATAACAATTACAATATTTATTAAAGTTTGGAGATGAATGTTTATGTGACTCTGGTGAGTTGAAGATATTGGGAACACAGCGAAAATGGTTAGCAAACTAGTCACCTAATTTCAAGTCTGGAAAGTAATTAAGAATATGTATTAAATTCAGAT
Organism: Hylobates moloch; assembly: GCF_009828535.3. Classification (NCBI taxonomy): domain Eukaryota; kingdom Metazoa; phylum Chordata; class Mammalia; order Primates; family Hylobatidae; genus Hylobates; species Hylobates moloch. The sequence goes on along the minus strand of NW_026652280.1, from coordinate 4,382,482 downwards.
CACAGTTAAGCTTATCGAGATCTAAAATGACTCCCACTTGCTTTTCAAATGCTACTTGCCATTTAAAAGGCTGATTCAACCATCATGAAGACCCAGAATAACCACCATACACGTCATGATATCCAAGAGAGGGTGAACAATCTTCCCCAGGGCTCCTTGGAGAGCTCATGGAGGAGGACACCCTGATATGCAGTTGTTGAAAACTGGAGCCAGGAAGGGTAATCAGAGCACCACGCTAGTGGGAAAAGGCCCCATGCCACCCGTACCAGGGGCTGGTTCCAACGGCGTTTCCAATTTTTACTTCCACTCTTTCTATGAAGGCCTCTTTCTCCTCCCTGAAAGCCTTTGGTTCCTTCTCACGGTTTCTCTGTGACTATAAGCATTTTCATCCGTCAGTATCTCTTGCACTTTTCCATGCCCTCGCCTTTCATTGAATTTCCATTCTGCGATCTTCCCTTTCTGCTGTGCTAATGGAGGCATTCCACAGTTCAGAACAGGGCTGGAGTGTAGAAGAGAGGAGATGGAACGTGTCATCCAACAGGGCTGGCAAGGCCTGCAAGAGGAAGGCCCTGGAAGAAGGGTGCACACAACAGTGCTTTCTTTCCCAAACCCATAACCTCACCCAAAACGAAGTGGGAGTACTGGATTCCCATCTCAGTGAAAGTAGTCCAAGGGAGAAACCTGGAAATGGATGATCCTCTTCCTCTTCCTCTTCCCACTCCCACCTCCCACATCCAGGTCAGCAGCAGGTTCTCTGATTCCACCCTGTTCCCAGGAGCTCTCATTTCTATCTGTGCCTCTTCATTCCTGAACTTTATAAAGGACAGATTTGGGTGTGTGCCTTTGCCATTTCCTGCTGGAGAATTTCCAGGCCTTCTCACTCTTCTCTTTACTTCTAGTTCTGTGAGGGTCTGAGGCAACCTCTCTGCTGCCAGAGGCCTCTTTCTAACACACAGAAGCACCATGAAGGCCACAGCCTTCTGCCCTGACTCCAGGACAGCCGGTTAAGCACACTTGCTTATCACCATGCTGGCTCCTGCCTCTTAGGGTGTAGGAAGTTGTTATTTTTCTGTTTAGAGTGTAAACATCTGCATTGCACCTAAAGACAGTGGGCACAGATATAGAAGAGGAAATAGGTTTGTGTATATGTCATTGGTCCCAAGCAGAAAAGAGTTTTAAGGCCACTCTTGTGCATGTGTGTTTACTGGGCAGATGGCATGGTCAGATTCTTCAGAGGAAGGAAGTGAAGGAAGGGTTAAATGAACCATTTGAAACTGGACACTAGCACATCACTGATAACCTTCTAAAAGGAACTTAGAGGAAAATGGGGTGTTAGACGTCAGGTCGTCAGGTCTGGAGGGTTAGGTAGGGAAAACATCAGGTCTGAAGTGGTCTTCCTAGCAGTGGAGAGGGAAGGTAAGGAGTGGGTGACTAGCTCCATGGTAGGATAGGGTCAAGGGAGGAGTTTAAAGTAATTTTATTTATGATGAAAAATAAAGAATTATAAACCTGTAGTTTCCATGCTTTAGGCTGTAATAACCTTCTCTCTCATGATTTTTTTTCTCCACCCTTTGTATAATACCTGCCAAGCTCTGTGGTCCCAAATTAGCACATCACACGGGGACACTTGTTTTGACCTGGTCTAAGCGTGATATACAAACCAGGATTGAAAAGGAAATGTACAGGGAAACAGGATGGGCTCTGGACACCTCCAGTCGAAGCTGACCTCTGTCAGACTGAGAGAGGTGTTTACATTTCTCACTACTATTTTGTATCTTTGACAATTTCCTCATATGTCTGATGGGTTTTTGCTGTATCAGTTCATGAGTCGTCATTCAGTGCCTATCTTCATGGTAACGTAAACGTTCCACTTTCTCTCTGCTGTGTGATGCTTCCTTCTCAGCCAAGTCTCTTTTTATCTTTACCTGTCACAACTTTTTGTTTTTTATATCATAAAGTCCAACTTTCACACAGAAGTTCTCCAGTCCTTCCTTATTTTTTCTCCTATTGTGAATATCCTTCTTTCTTGGCAGTCTGAGAGCCATCTTGCATAATCCTTTCCCTTGACTATGAAAGAGGTCTCTCTAGGCCTACTGTATGTCAATGCATTGGATAGAAATTATTTTTTGGTTGCTACACTCTTGGATGTTACAAATAAATATTCAATTATTTGTTTTCAACAAATAAGTACTGAGCACCTACAATGTGCACCTACACATCAAATAAGTATGAGCACCTACAAAGGCATTAAGCTGGGAATACAGCATAGACTATACAGACAAAAATTCAGCACTTACAGAGGGCAGAGTAGCAATGTGAAGTAAAATAATATTTCGTAAACAGACACACTGCGTCTTCCTTTTTCCATTTGCCCTGGCTCCATTAGTACTTTGTCAACCAAAAACTCTTTTGTTAAGGCCTCTGCTCTAGAGTTTTCAGAGTGAATGTTAATCATTTTGGTAAAGTTCTGAGAGTGGATTAGAAACCTGTGCTTATCTTACGAGAAGGTGCATTCTTAAACATCTTAGACAAAAATAGTCCATGCTCACTGACTTTCTTACTTATCTCATACAAATCTCAAATCCAACATATTTTTCCCACACCATTTTGTAGAGACTGTTCTGCAGGACAACATCAATGTCTACCAGATTAGGCATGTTTAAGCCTAGATCGAGAATATATAACCCATATCCAGTTTTCAGTTATGTTTCTTGAAGAACACAGTGCATATCTACACCCTTGTTTAAGGTTAATATTCAACACAGTATGTATTGCAAGGGGCTGGTGATATTAAATTGGTCATTTACTTAACTTTAAGTGTCTTTTTCATCCTCTGAATTTGAGATGTAGGTAGTAGTAGACTTTGATGCATGTTTTTTATGCTATGCTATGCTATGCTATGCTATGCTATGCTATGCTATGCTATACTATACTAAATAAATATAGTATAAACCAGCTCTGTCTTAATAGCAGTGCATGAGAGAAAATACATGAGATGTTTATTGGTTGGCTAGTAAAATCAGCTAGCTAAACAATGGATTCCAGCTGATCTCAAAATATAATGACTTAAAGAATATGGACATTTGTTTTTCCCCATACAAAACAATTCCAAGGTGGGAAGTTCAGGTTAACTGGACAACTCTACCCTCTAAAGTCATTCAGGGCCCAGGCTCTTTCCTGTTTTCTGCTCTGTCATTTTCTGCGTGGTTGAAGCTCAGTCATTACATCTGGACCTCAGCTAATGGGAGGAGGGAAGAGAAGATACAGCTCTGAAGACTTTGTTTCTGAGTCCAGAAATGGTCCACAACCCTTGTGTTCACATTTCATTAGTGAGAAAATAGTCATATTGCCCCACATAACTGCAAGGGAAGTTCAGAAATGTGATCTAGCTAAGCAATTATGTATTACGAGACTACTATTTTATTACCATTGAAAAGGAAAGGATGGATTTTAAAGGACAGCTACCGATCTTTCTTTTCAATGACCATATACTGAAATAGTATGTTTTTAGGAATGGGAGGAAAGAAATCAACTCTGTTTTTAGATAGAATTAATAGAATAAAATTCTTCAGGTTCTAAAAAGTAATGACTTCACAGTCTTCTGCATAGATTACGCTTCTACAGAATAATGTTATTTAAATTTTGGTGCTCTATTTTAAAAGATGCAGAGATTATCCAGGTTAGTGCAAGCAGAATTATTTACTATTTAAAAATGAAGTATTAGCGAAACCAGTTGAAGAGGGCATGTATCCTCAAAGAAAGTAAGACTGAGGGGAACCATTGTTACTATCTTAATTTTGTGAAATCTATCATATAGAAGAGAAAGCAAGTTAGAAAGTTTGTTGTAATGATTGAAAAGTTGACCTGATCCTTTTAAGGTCTCTTCAGGAATGATGTTTCTATGAAAAACAGTAATTCATTCAACCTATCCTTAACTAACATTTATTGAGCTTCTATTATGGACTAAACACTTTGTTAGGTGCTAGGCACACAATGGCAGACAAGATCTATACCTCTAAGTTCACACCTCATTATATTATGGCATCCATATTTTCAACTACATTTTCTATTTACTCCAGCAATTCAATTCCTTTTATCTGAGACCATTTCAGATTCTGTCCCTAATATTACCTCAGTTGACTGTTGGTGTTTAGTTATTTAGTTACCGGATTACCTTAGGAGAGTCTAAAATAGAAACACTATCACTTCTTTTTCTTGTGTAAAAGTCTGTCTATGCCTTGGAAATTGTATTTGAAAAAATGGGCAGAAAATTGTGTTTTAAATGCCTAATTAGAGAATGCAGCCTAGAATCAGGTGGTAAAGACAGATTTCCAAAGAAGTTGGACAATTTATTCAATCTTTTTTCCTCTTGAATTTTAAATTATACCTATAGGACTCAAGATGATTAAAATGTTTTAAAATGCACATAGTATAGAAAGTATGACTTTTATGTGAAATGCACTTTTCAAATTCACACTTCGTGTTTGCTTTGTATCAATGCTTGTTTTGCAAGGTCATCATTACTATTCACCACACCAAGACAAAAGGAGGGAAAAATAGTAGTCATCTGACGGGTAAAGTAGCCTAATTTTAGTTACAATCATTTATAGAAGTAAAGAAAAAATACAGTTGAGAGGGAAATTCAAAGCTTCTAATTCATCAATCTAGGCAAGGAAACCATAAATCCTGTTTGTTCCTTTTCGTAAAAAGCACACTTTCAGCAAGAAATGGGCATAATGGGGAAATAAATGAAAAGGTTTTTAAAAATGTATTGTCTTAAGACAGTCTAAGTAAGATTTTTGAAATTGTTGTTTTGTATTATCTTATACTAAGCGAACATGCATCAAGAGTAAATTTTAAAGATACTTCAATACTTCATAAACATGTATTTGAGAAGAATTTCTGGAAAGTCTCTTGAGAACAAAGATCTAGGGTGTATTAATTAGGCAATTTAATTGAAACCTCCAAATGTAATAAAAGTGCCAATCCATTAGTCTCAGAATTAGATGTGCCCTTTCTATCTGAAGATGAAATAAGAAAACTCATCCACCTCATCACTGCACTCACTTTCAGTGTAACTTTTCGAGGACAGAGGCATTTGTCTGGCATTTGTCGTCACTGGGACTCTGAGGTCGGCCATAGCAGTTGGCACATAATAAACCCTCAGTAAATATTTGCTGAGTGAACACGTGAATTATTGCGTTTAGAAAAGACCTTAAGCTTCATCAGCAACTGTTGAATGCACACATCAGCTGGGAGACTCAGAGAAAAGACACTGCCACATTGAGCGTTCATGGTGGACCATGCCTTGGTGTAGGGTGACCTACAAAGGCACAGGACTCATTTCTGGCAGGAGAAGGAAAAATTCCCTTGCAAGAAGACGCAGCCTTTGGCAATATGGTAAGGTGACTTTAATATGTATCCTCTGCCTTTTAAAAACTTAACACACAATTTCACACAATAAGAGGTTCAAAATCTTATGTGTTCAGTTCATTAATTTTGACAGTTGTATGCACTTGTGTAACAACTAAACAAAACAAGTTATCAAATATCTCCATCATGCAGAAAATTCTTTTGTGTTTCTTTCCAGGAATGCCACCATAGATGAGATGCTCATCTTGTTCTTCCTATATGTAAAAATAAGCAGCTTGTATACTTTGTGATGGTTCCTTTCTCTCAGAGTAACATTTTTGAGATTCAGCCATGTTTTCACATGTACCAATAATGTGTTCCACAAAATGGGGAACGGACAGTGTCTTCAATAAATAGTGCAGAGAAAACTATATTCACATGGAGAAGAATAAAATTAGACCCTCATCAGGCCAGGTGCGGTGGCTCACGCCTGTAATCCCAGCACTTTGGGAGGCTGAGGTGGGCAGATCACAAGGTCAGGAGATCGAGACCATCCTGGCTAACATGGTGAAGCCCCGTCTCTACTAAAAAATAAAAAAAAATAAAAAAATAAAAAATAAAAAAAATTAGCCAGGCACAGCGGCAGGCGCCTGTAGTCCCAGCTGCTCGGGAGGCTGAGGCAGGAGAATGGCTTGAACCTGGGAGGTGGAGCTTGCAGTGAGCTGAGATCACACCACTGCACTCCAGCCTGGGTGACAGAGAGAGACTCCATCTCAAAAAAAAAAAAAAAAAAAAAGACCCTTATCACATAACGCATATAAAAATCAACTCAAAATTAACTGAAGACTTAAGTATAAGACCTGCAATTCTAAAACTATGAGAAGATAACATGAGGGAAAAAAATATATGACATTGGCCTGGGCAGTGATTTTTTATTTTTAATGATCCCACAAGCACAGGCAACAAAAGAAAAAAATAGACAAATGAGACCACATTAAAATTTTAAAAACTTCTCCACAGCAAACAGTCAACAGAATAAACAGACATCCTGCAGGTAGGAGAATATATCTGCAAACCATACATTTGATATGGGGTTAATATCCAAACTATATATAGAATTCAAACAACTCAATAGTAAGAAAACAAATAAACCAGTTTAAAATGGACAAAAGACCTGAATAGACATTTCTCAATAGAAGACATACAAAGAGCTGACAGGCATATTTTTAAATGCTCTAAATCACTAATCATCAGAGAAATGCAAATTAAAACCACAAAGATATCACCTCACACCTGTTAGAATGGCTGTTATCAAAATGGTAACAGATAAGTGTTGTTGGGGATGTGGAGAAAATGCAACACTTGTACTTCAATGGGGGGAATGTAAATTATTACAGCCATTATGGAAAACAGTATGGAGGTTTCTCAAAAATTAAAAATAGACTTACTTTATGATCCAGCAATTCCACTACTGGGTATACATCCAAAAGTATTGAAATCAGAATGTTGAAGAGATATCCACTCTTCCATGTTATTTGCAGTACTATTTGCAATAGTCAAGACCTGGAATCAACCTAAGTGTGCATCAGTGAATAAATGAATAAAGAAACTGTGGTATATATACACAACAAAATACTATTCAGCCTTACAAAGATCCTGTCATTTGCCACAACATGCATACATGTAGGCAGCATTATATCAAGTGAAGTAAATCCGGCACAGAAAGACAAAAACCTCATGATTAAAAACATATGTAAATTGCAAAAATGTTGAACTTAGAGAAACAGAGTAACACTGGTGGTTACCAGAGGCTGGAGAATGGAAGTGCTGGGGCGATGTTCATCAAGGACACAAAACTGCAATTAGATACAAGCAATAAGTTTATGAGATCTATGTACATGATGGTGACTATAGTTAGTAACAATATATTGTACATTCAAAAATTTCTAAGACAGCAGATTTTAAGTATTCTCACCACAAAAATCTATAAGAGGTAATGCATATGTGAAATAGTTTTATTTAGCCATTCCACAATGTACACACATATAAAAGCGTGTTGTGTACCGTAAATATACACAACTTTCACTCGTCAACTAAAAATTAAATAGCCAGGTGTGGTGGCTCACGCCTGTAATCTCAGCACTTTGGGAGTCCGAGGCCAGCAGATCACTTGAGGTCAGGAGTTTGAGACCAGCCTGGCCAACATGGCGAAACCATGTTGTCTACTAAAAATACAAAAATTAGCCAGGTGTAGTGGTGCACACCTGTAGTCCCAGCTACTCGGGAGGCTGAGGCAGGAGATTTGCCTGAATCTCGGGAGGCAGAGGTTGCAGTGAGCCAAGATTGTGCTACTGCACTCCAGCCTGAGTGACAGAATGAGACTCCATCTCAAAAATAAATAAATAAGTGAATAAACAAAAATAGTGTATTCCTTTTTATTACAAGTGATATTCCACTGTATGAACAAACCAAGATATAATAATCTCCTGTCGATAGGCATTTTGATTGCTGCTAGTTTTTGGCCATTTTGAATACAACTACAGTAGAATGGATATTCTCGTTCAAATCTTTTCTTGGATATATATTTCATTTGTTTTGGGTACACATTTAGAAAGTAACTTACTGAGAGTGCAGACCTGTGTTTATCTTTGTATAAAAATGCCAAGCAAAGTGTACCATTTTATATTCCCTCCAGCAATGTCTACAATAGGGCTCCACATCCTGACCAACACTTGGCATTATCAATGTTTTACTATAACCATTCTGGTAAGTGTAGTATGGTATTTCACTGTGGTTTTAGTTTTTATTTATTGGACGAATGATGTAATATTTTACGCATTTGTTCTTCATGTACTTTCTTTTGTTAAATGTCTCTTTGACTTTTATTGGGTTCTTGGTCTTTTTATAGATTTCTAAGAGTTCTTTGTGTATTTTGGATGCAAGTCATTTGTCAGTTATATGCATTGCAATAATTTTCTAATATGTGACTTAACAATTTACTGTCTTAATAACCTCTTTTTAGAAATGGAATTTTTAATTTTTATGATTTCCAATTTATAATTTTTATTATTAATACTTTTTATGTTATTTCTAAGAAATGTTTGCACATTCTGAGATTGCAAAGATAGTGTCTTATAATTTCTTTTAGAAGATTTCTGATTCTAGCTATTATATTTAGGTTTATAACTCATCTAGAATTAGTTATTTTTGTGTGGAGGAGCTAGAGGTTAGGCTTCACTATTTTTCCATATAGATATTCCAGCATTATTTGTTAAAATGACTTTCTTTACCCCATTGAAAGGACTGATTATCTTGCTCAAAAATAAATTGACCATATATGTGTGAGTCTTCTTTAGACTCTGTTCCATTCTATTGATCTATTTCATCATCATATATCAATACCACACTCTCTTGTTTACCTTAACATTATAGTAAATCTTAAAATCAGATAGTGTAAATACTCAGCACTCAAACTGTGTTCCTTTTATACAACATTGTTTCAGCTCTTCCAGATCATTTGCATTTAAACATATACATATATATGCACATATATAATTGTAAAAATGTCATTATAAGATTTATATGTGGTGCACACACACACACACACACCAATTTCTTTGAAAGGCCTCCTTGGAATGTTATTGAAATTGCACTGAATTTGTAAATCAATTTCAAATGAAAGGACATCTTTCATTACTGTGTCTTCTAATCCATGAACATAGTATACTTCTCCATTTATTTAGGTCTCTCCAGATTCTGTTCAGGCATACTCTCTTCTTCTTTAGGTAGCATATTTACTCAGCAGTACTTCTGAGCTACCATGCAGAAGCTGGGGGCAGGGATAGCTACCTGCTTCTCCTGGAATAACAATCCCTGCACTAAGGGTGGTTGCTTGGGGAGTGTGGTAGCTTCTGGTTTTCTCTGATTACTCCTACTGATAAACTTCTGTACTGCAAGCAACCTGGGGCAGAGATTGTTGGCGGCCTGGCACCTAGGGTAGAGCTTCTACCCTACAAGCAGAGGCTAGGTGAGGAAAGCAAGATCCTGTCCTCTTGGTCATGCCTGTCTGCAACATGGAGCAGGTGGGGATGAAAAGCCCTGTTGGCTTTCCCTTCCCATGGTGTAACCATAGCCCTAAGTTGGGAGCTGGGGATGCAGAGAGACCCTATCTTCTTGGCTGTACCAACCTGGAGTGGAACACCCAAGTAGAGCCTCTGTAACATTGACCTGTGGTGGGGAAGAGAGTTGTGTTTCAAGCGCTGCAGACTCTCACTGTTCTTAACTAATATTTAGTAGATTTTTAAAAATAAATGTTTCACCATTTGCTGTATATCCTTAAGAAAATTTCCATGAACTTTAAATAATTGATTTTTATAGTTTTTATTCCAGTTAAATGGTGGTTTTGCTGGGGAGAGGATGTGATGGTCTCCTCACTCCATCATTCCAGATGTCCTGCCTCTAAACTCATCGGTTTTTTTTTGATATCTTATTCTAAGGATGAAACAGTCATAAGGAGAGATGGCTCTTCCTGAAGCCGTTGTGATTGGGAAGAAGCCAAGTTCTGTGGATGGACAGTGGAAACCATGCTCCACACCCATCCCACCCCAAAGTCATTCTCCCTAGAGCTCTCCAGGTGGCCCCTCACCTGCTCACAGTCTTGCACTCCAAGTGCCCTGTTGTCTTTCATGGTCAGCCTCCTAAAACATGTCAGTGACATTTGTCAATTACATCTTTCTCAATTCTAAATTATGCTGCTCAATATTTGATCCCCTCATGGTCAGGTGCTCTACGTTTTCTTACACAGCAATAAGGTCAACTCGTAAATGAATTCGTGCTGAGGTTCTAATGGGAAGAGCCTGAAGGAATCCCTGAGTACTCTCTTTCTTCCCACGTAGCAAATATACGGCTGAATAATAGGCAGTGGGAGACCATATTCCCATTTTTATAGTGTTGGAGAATGGTTTCCAAATCTTAGTAACTATGGTGAAGCTTTAATCCAACCCACAAAAGAAGAGGGAAATAATGAAAATTGTAACGAGTTTCATGAGACTAAATTTAATCACTTTAAGGGACTGCTTCTGGGCTCACTTTTTTTTTTCTATTTTTGTTGTTAAAATGACCTTTCTCTAATGAAATGTTGGTTGTAGTAGATGGTAGATTTGCCTGGTTTAATTTTAATATTATTATTTTATTTTTCTGCTGTGCATATGTTACTGAATATGTTTGGTAAATTTCACTCTTTCTGGAGTCAGGGAACTGCAACTCTAACCCACAGTTGGAACTAATGGAAGACATTTCAGATTGAGTTAGAGACAGACATAGCACCATTAAACTTACTGAAGAAGGCATTTTGGGCCATGCAGAGATTTTCTCCACCATTCAAATCTACATATCTGATCCAGAATCTCACAGTGGTGTTCTATTACAGAAGATAAAGCAAATAGTTATAATCCAGCTGCCATTTGACCTTTTGCTAATAAATATATCCTATCTGAAGCCAAAGTCTCACTAAATCAGAATAACATCTATTGTTTCCATTAGATTGCTGGGCACATGGTTTTCAGATAAAAGGGAATCTGATTAATCTAAGAGTTTACATTCCATATAAAAAAGATTTTTTCAGTACCATGATAATTTCCAGGAGGTGATAATGAGATTTTTGTTATTAAGGAATAATCATCCAATTTATTTAATAAAGTCTAAAAAGCATGTAAAATAGAATACTTGCCAAAAATAGAGCTATGCAAGCTATGCACTTGTTTCATTTTCCAGATTTCATAGCAATTGATACAAAAGAAGGTTTTGCCTTATTATGATGCATTTGTCAATAAAATCTATCTAATTATCGATTGGCAAAGATTTGGTTAAATCAGATGTTTTGCATTATGTAGAAAGTGTATGTATTTAGTAAAATCCTTTTTCATGAACTGAAACGTGTAACGATGCTTGAATATACTTTACTTTTCTGAGGTAAACTAATGTTTTCTTTACTCATTTGATTTTTTTATTTGGATCTTATTGGTAGAATCCGACTATTTGACAGTTCTGCACGGTCACTGGTTACTATCTGAATAAAATTAGAAATAAAAGTGCCACTAAGAAGCTGCGTTTTAATTCCATTTCTCCCTATCTCTATCATCCCTAGTTCCATATGACTTTATTTTGCATCAGCAAAAGATGCTGCATTGAGGACATTTCATGAACCACATTCGACTATCTTCCAATCCAAGAGTAATTTGAGTCAAATTGTCCAAGAAGTGCCTTTCTCTATGATGATGATGACAGTGATGACAGTCATCCCTCATGGAGCGTGTATTGTGTACCAGGCGCTGTTGCAAGCACTTCATACATATCAACTCATCAAATACTCATAACAACTCTATGGAATTTTACGAATAAAATAATTATTTTTTTTCAGATAATTATTGACTTGGAACTGGATGAATAATAAACCGAGAGTTTCTATCTGCCAGAGCAATACTCGCAACCCTGAATGCATGTGGACACACCAGGAGAACTTTTTTAAGATGGAGTGCCTGACACTAGCTCAAAGGTTCTGACTGAATTGGACTAGAGTGGGGCCCAGGCATTGCTATTTATTTTAAAAAGCACCTGATGTGGGTTGACGGTGCTGCCAGGGAGAACACTAAGGCCCTATGTTTGAGCTTTCACTTAGCAACTGTGTGTTTCAGGGACATCACTTAACCCATCTGAATATCATCTGAAAAGTAAGAACGATAGTTCCCCGTTATATCTCACGAGTCAGATGTGTTTCAAAAAGGCAATGAATTATTGTTTGCCAACACACTTTAAAAATTGAAAAGTGATCATATAAAATGTTATCATTAACTGGAAAAAGTACCAGTATAAAATATAAAAATAGCAAACTTGCTGGTGTGACATTATGTTTTCTATAAGCCTAATTCTGTAAAATGCATAGACAAATAATCTCTGCAGGTACTTTTGTTTCATACACTGAGATTTGCTGAAGGTACTGCAGAAAGCTAGGTCATTGCACTTTAACACATCTTCTAAGAATGAAGCACATCATTAGTTTCTTGGATTTCAGAGATTCATGTGCAAAAACTTTGTCTTTCTTTGTCCTATCCTAAGCAATCCATCTAGTTCTGGGAAGAGACCCAGAAAACATAAATTCAAATACAGGAAGAATATATACATAAGATAATGGAACAGCTGCCAACAACAAATATATTTTCAGAACAGAGCCCTAGCTCTATGCCCAATTATACAGCACAAAGTAATCATAATAAGGTTGATAATCAGCATGAGAAAAATAACAGGAAAAATAAGGGAATCTTTACTTTCTACTAGCCACTTAATAAAATTTCAATGACCTTTGATCACAGGATACAGCTATGGATCGACCATTATGAACCTGATTATTTTGGATAATGCATGTTAAAAAAGAGAGTTGTATTTAAATACTACTAGCTCTTCAGAACTCTAAAATTTGGAATAGGCTTTGGAATGCTTGGTAGAGCAATCTGGCTTTTCGTGAGTTTCAAGAGACACCAGGCAGCAAACAAAACTCAGGACTGCTGACACAGCCAGCAGGAAGAATTTTAGGTTGGTGGCAAGGTTGATGTCTTTGGAATTCTTTCAGAAGTCCAAGGGGCTCTTGGCTATGAGAAACTAAAATTTCTAATTACTGTTCATTTTTAAAAAAAACAAATTTTAGTAGATTGCTTCTATTTTGATTTTGCATGTAACACAGTATCAAAACTTGCATACCAAAGAAAAAAAAGGAAAGAAAGCAAATTATTTAATATTGGGAAGAAGGGAAGGGATGCCTGCTTTTTAAGTGCTATTCCCAAAGGTGGGTTACTTCCTGTCTTCTAAATTCAGACACAAATACATTCATAAGGCAGAGTAAAAGGAAAACTTTTTTTATTTAAATATGTTTATAAATTGCATAAAATAATTCAAGCTTATAACATTCTTTTGGCAAACATTGGCCGATGGAAATTTTTGTCACATACATTCGTTATAGTCTGAGCCAAGGACGTTTCCTCTCTTTCTCTCTCTCTCTCTCACACATATTTGACAGTAGTGTACACAGGAGCTAAACGATGCCAAGACTAATATTGTTTTAAATAGATATATGCTACATTATTAAAGGAAAGGAAATAAATGTCAAACGGGAATGTTGCATCACAAATAAGTTAGGCTGTACTCAGGGGCAGGAAGGAGTACAACACTAGTTTTCCAATCCATTTACACATCCTGATTGATAACTATTGACTTTCTAATTAGCCTTTCAGATAGGCCCAAGAAAAAAATCATCAGCTCCCATTTTTCCCGAGCTGCCTTGTCTTCCTCAGCGTCTTCCACTCTTCCCACGCGTAAGTGAATTTGCTTCCACTCTGGGACTTTGGGATGCCATCTGGGGACGGTGGGGTTGGGGGGTGGGTGGTGGTTGGTGATTGCACTCTCCAGCTCCTCCCTGTTCCTTCAGGTGACCCCAGGCAGGTTTCCTCCACCTGCTCCTTGCCGGCTGAACTTCCTCTTACCTCTGCCCTTCTTAGCTACACAGGCTCCTGGTCTCTACAATTTCAGTGACCATCTGTGTTACTCTTCCGGGGCTGCCAGAACGAAATACCACAAACTAAGTGGCGTACAACAACCGAAATTTGTCTTCTCACTGTTCAGGAGGCTGGAAGTCCAAAATCAAGGTGTCCAGAGGATTGCATTCCCTCTGAGAGTCCGAGTAGGATCCCTCCCCGCCCCGTCCAGCTGCTGGTGTGTGTTCGTTGGCCACCCTTGCATTGCAGCTGCGTCACACTGGTCCACTCCAGCCTCTGCCTCTGTCTTCACGTGGCCTTCTCCCTGTGCGTCTCTGACTTCACCCAGGCATCTTTTCATAAACACACCAGTCATATGGGATTAGGAGCCCAACCTACTCCAGTACGAACTCATCTGAACGATTACACCTGTAACAAACCTATCTTCAAATGAGGTCATATTCTGAAGTATTGGGAGATAGCACTTCAACATATTTTGGGGGAACACACTTCAACCCATGATACCATCTTTATACTGAAGACTCGTAATGCTTCCTCTAGCCTGGACCTCCCCCATACCCTCTAGATTTTCGACTCTTCAGGTCATTGGAGTTTTTCTGGTGAGCATCTCACACTGGATGCTCTACAGACACTATGAAATCAATGTGCCTATATTGGATTGCATTATTTTCCACAGTCCCTGCTTCCTCCTGTAGTTTCTCTCCCAGCTGGTTGTGTTTCAGGCATCCACTCCAGGATGAAGGGCACCTGGGTTGTCCCCGGCTGGTTGTCACTTTTGACCAGGCCTCTGGCCCATCTGCCCCTCCACATGCCCCTGAAATCCACTCTAGGCAGAAGCATTCACTTCCCTGGCAACTTGAAGCGCTGCTGACTTCAGTATAGTCATCTCCCGCTGACAGCATAGACAGACATCTCTCACTGACAGTATAGACATCTCCAGAAATGGCCTTCAGTGGGAGACAGAGCTTTGCCCAAAGTCTGAGCCTGCGTCCAATGGCTATTGTGTGGGGAGAAAAAGCCTGAACCTCTTCGCCTCAACTTGGGGAGACTTGCAGGAACCCTCCCAGCTGTGGCATTACCTGGAGGTTGGCTGGGTTCTTTGTGGAGATGTCATTGCAGTCCAATTTCCCCTCTCCTCCATCTCACTTTCTTCCCTCCCCGATGGATGTCAGACCTAGAGCACGCTCCAGGAAACACTGCCTGCTGCCCGTCTCCGCTTCAGGGCCTCCTGAGCTAGGTTTGGTGCTGGTTCACCCACTGGCCAAGGAGCTCGCAATGAGGACCTCAATTCTGGCATACGCAACAGGCACGGCTCCAGCACAGGAAGGAATGCAACTGTTAAAACTTGCACCGTGGTGATCTGGGATGGTGCACGGGGTGAAAAAAACGCAGTTCTTAGAAAACATATCAGGGACTTGATAAATATGGGGAAAGGGTAATGATAAGGACGCAGGAATTAGCTAGCTATTCCCGGGGAAGCTGATTCTTTGGAAAGTGGTGACAGAATCTGAGAGGAATTAAGAAGGGAAATGAGAAGCAGAGAGGCCTCCTTGGCAACTTATGCAGAGACTCTCAAGATCTTCAGCCAGTGGTGGGGAAACTGAGAACCAGAACCAGCTTCTAAACGTGGAGCACAGAGTTTCAGATACAGTAGAATTCTCAACCTAGGGAAATCTATGGCTAAAGTCAGGGCCCTACTTGGAAAAGCATGGGACCTTGAGAATAAAATGAAAATATGCGTTTGGTGCACTTGAAAATCTTATCCCAGGCGTCTTTTAATCCTCAGAATGCAGAAGTACTCTCCTTTTCCCTGTTAGAGGCTGACTCTCTCACATTAATTAGACATACAGGGCCTCTTATTTGAAGACCATGTATCACCCTACAAGGTTGGAACGTCCTGGACAGCAGGGCAGCGGCCAGGGTTGAGTCACATGTACACTTGGCCAGGGAGTGGCTCGGTCTGGCTGGGGCAGGAGTAGCCTCAACACCAAAGGAGGGGCCAGGACCAGAAAACACCTGCCCCTAGAAGCTGAGAGCACAATGAACGAGTGGCGTTTGAGGGTATCTGTTCAAAAGCCGGGAAGGTGGGCAGAAGATAGTGTTATAAAAGAGAGAGTTTACCAGTGTTGGATGACTCTCTTCAGATACAGGATTTAACATCATGGCCAAATCCCTGGGAGAGATTGCTAACAAACTGCTCGGAGGCTTTTCAGAAGCTTTGAGAAAACCATGACCCACACCCAGTGAATAGACAGGCAGGGGCGGAAGCAGCTGGAGAAAGAAGGGGTCAAAGTCTCCGGAACCTGGGTGTGTGAGCATTGGTGGGAGCATGACGTCAGGATGCTTTGAGAAGGAGCCCGTCTGTGTGTGTGTCTGGGTGTTTGTGTGTGTGCGTGTGTGTGTGTGTTTGGGGAGAAGCTCTGAGGAGTAGGGTTGGGAGTGTATGGTCAGGTGCTCAAAAGAGAAAGGCCAGCAGTCTTCCCCATCAATGGGTGTGGATCAACCCCAGTCCACAATCCCACGGATCCTTCACAGCCCCCTGACATAGAAATGTTCCCAGATCATTACGCATTCTTTTTTTTTTTTTGAGATGGAGTCTTGCTCTGTCACCCAGGCTGGAGTGCAGTGGCCCCATCTTGGCTCACTGCAAGCTCTGCTTTCCGGGTTCACGCCATTCTCCTGCCTCAGTCTCCCAAGTGGCTGGGACTGCAGGCACCCACCACCACGCCCAGCTAATTTTTTGTATTTTTAGTAGAGACGGGGTTTCACCGTCTTAGCCAGGATGGTCTTGATCTCCTGACCTCGTGATCCGCCTGCCTCGGCCTCCCAAAGTGCTGGGATTACAGGTGTGAGCCACTGCGCCGAGACCATTATACACTCTTTATAGATGTAATTTTAATGCCTGGTTAATATTTCATGTATGACTTGGTCATTTGTTATTTAACCTTTTATGTCCTATTCAGTGTTTACTTCCAGTTTGACGATTTTATTAAAATAATACTACGAAGAGCTCACTTGTGCAAACTTTTTTTTTTTTGCATTTTCATAGTTTTATTAGAAGTAGAATTACTAGGCCAAAAATTAGAAAGATTTTTTTAACTTCTTGGATGTAATTTTTTGAATATATAAAATATTTGCATGGTTCATACATCAAAAATATGTAAAAATATAAATTTAAAGAATGCTGATTCATATCCCTATGCCCTCCACTAATCCCATCCACCCCACAGGCAATCATTCAATTTCTGGTTTGTCCATCTTTTGTTTCTTTTTAAAATAATGATACATGCACATGTGCATGTGTGTATAAACATATTTCTCATTCTTTCTTATATGAAGGTAGCATATATATATGCCTACACACACACACACTATTCTGTATCATGCTGTTTTTACTTATTTGCTCATAAAGACCTTCCTCATTTTTTATGGCTGCATGATACACCATTATGTAGCTATATCATAATTTATTCCACTTTTATTTCCCTATTGATGCCCATTTGGATTGAGTCAGTCTTTTGCTTTTGTAAATAATGACACAATAAACAATCTTGTTCTTAAATTCTGTTTTATATTGATGTGGTAAACTATCAGAGTAGACTCCCAGACTCTTAGAAACAAAATTGGTAGGTAAAAGGTTAAATGTGGAGGTAATTTTATTAGGTATTTGCAATTCTCTTCTGTAGGGCTTATATCGTTGTTTCTTATGAGAGTTCCTATTCCCCACACCAGCTTATGTAAACATTTTTAATCCACATGACCAAATTTACTTTTTTCCAAATCTGCCCATTTGGATCCTTATGGCTTGGTGGGCAAAAACTGCCACTCCCTCTGAAATAATGACATCCTGGCATCTTCTGAGGAGAGTGACCAAAAGGATGAAGTCTCTGGTCAAACTGGGAATATGGAGCCCTCCTGGAATTTTGGGGAGGACAGTATTTCATTACTAGAGACTATTCCTTTTTGCAGAAAGTTTGGTATCCATGACCCCTACCCCATAAGTGCTGACCATTCAGACCACCCAAAACTCCCCTACATTTCCTAACAACCCCAGGACTCTGGCTGGGAGGTGCTAAGAGGAATAGAGATTCCAAGATTAGGGAAAGGAGACCCAGGGAACACATGGTAGCTGTCTGCAAATATTAAAAATGCTCAGGTGCCAAATGCCCAAGGGCACAAACAGGTGCGGGGTAAATGGGCCTTCACTCAACACAGCGATCATTTCCCAACCACGACTGGCCCACGCTGGAGCTTCCAGATGGCACGGAGCTCCCCACTCAGGAAGCTTGCAGAGGAATCGGTGGGCATCTTCCAAGACTCCTGGAAAAGCCATCACCACATGAAATGACAGGCTTGGCTGGCTGATTCTATTTGTAAGATTTTTTTTTTTTTTCATTTTAAAGGGTTTTTGTTTTTTGTGTGTGTGTGTTGTTTTCTTTTGTTTTGTTTTGTTTTCTTCAGACCCCTCTGAAACTTTCAGTGTTGAAAAGCTGTCTACTTACTCTCCCCTCCTGCCTGAAGTCTGCGTTTCTCTTCAGTAGGAGACACTTGGATGTCTGACCTGCACTGGAGCCTCCCTAATGAAAATGAGCTCACTGCTTCCCAATACTTTCCCTTTACAAAAAAGAAAAAGAAAGAAAGAGAGAAAGAGAGAGAGGAAGGAAGGAAGGAAGGAAGGAAGGAAAAGAAAGATTGTCCTGAATATAGCACACCGATGGGTCTTGACCCTTAATCCAATTTGCCAGTCTGTGCCTTTTAATTGGAGCATTTAGCCCATTTACATTTAAGGTTAGTATTGTTATGTGTGAATTTGATCTTGTCATTATGATGTTAGCTGGTTATTTTGCTCGTTAGTTGATGGAGGGGGGAGGGATAGCATTAGGAGATATTTCTAATGCTAAATGAACAGTTAATGGGTGCAGCACACCAACATGGCACATGTATCATATGTAACAAACCTGCACATTGTGCACATGTACCCTAAAACTTAAAGTATAATAAAAAAAAAAGAAAAGAAAGATTGTCATTTGACTAAATGCTGAATTTTCTAAGAATTAATTTAGACTTTTACACATACAGGAAAAAATTGTATTGGTATATTTCTAGTAACTAAAGCAACAAATCAAACAATATATTTTGACTATCCTCTATGCAAAAAATATGTGGAATAGGATCTCTAACAATACAGTTAAGTTACAGAGGAAATTTCTAGCACAAGAAAAGCTGGTCTCCCAGGCCCATAGTTCTGTATGCCACTGAATTCAGACCTGGTAAAGTGTAGAGCAAATAACATGATTGCACTAAGACTTGAAACACAAGCATCAGTCTGGGTGCCAGCTCAAATGAATTAATCCTATGTTTAAACGGAATCAGGTGTTTTTCTCTTGCAGTTGGATGCTTTTTTCTTTTACTAATCAAAGTAAAAAATGGAGCAATTAAAAAGAAACCAAAATATTGCAAGCATTTAGTCCTTTGTACGTAAGGCGGGCTTTTTAATTTTATTTTATTACTTTTTATTTCAAACATAACATAAACCAAAAATTAATTACAGCAATTACATAAATTATTTGAAAATACATAATGCCAATGATTTCAGTGGCTGTATATTTAAGGAATCCATATTGTCCACATATTCTTTGTCAGGCGTGATGGGAGCGGGGCGATAAACCCACAGAGATAGCAGGAGCATCTGCCTCGGCGTTAGCCAGACACAGTTAACCGCTGGCTGCCAGGGGTTCTTCACCTGGACTCACACGACACATTGGGCAGGGATGAAAATGCAACTCTAAAAAGCTCGATCCCTGCTATATGAAAGAAGCTAAGTGCTATAAAAGGGAGGGGCTAGTTGCACAGAACCAGCCACAGAAAAGTCAGGTTGCAACAAAAATGAAAAGATTCATTGGAGGCTCAGGAGCTGTGGGGTGACACAGGGAAGACAATTCACCCAAGTCCTGAGCCAGTTCACAGCTGCAAGATCCAGGGCTAGCCCTTCTCTCTGGGCTCATAATGCAGTGCTTCTGCTAAACAGGAAAACTTCTTCTAGATCTGACTCCAAGATTTTGTGATTTACTTGACCACCCATATGATACAAAGACATTAAATGTAAAAAGGCAAGTTCAAAACAAACAAACGGACATTGCTGACAGTAGAAGAACTCAGACTCCCAGTCGATGAGGAATCCCTTGCCCCATTTTTGCCGTTCACCCATTAATATACATTTTTTCTCTGTGTCCGTTCCTTTAACACTTGAGCTGGAGCAAGATGAGCATCTGAGAAAACTGCCACTCATGCTTGTGAGATGTCTCAGGAAAAGAGCGCGGAGGCTTCATGACGACAGTGCCCAGTTCTGAGTGTGGAGGTGCTGGGTCCTTCGGGGGCTCCTGTGCCAGCTGTTAGCTGCAGTTGATGGTTTCTGCTCCTTTGCTCTCTTTCCATAGGAGACGGCTCCATCTTGTTTAATCTACCAACTTTTTTCCCATAGTTTTAAGATTATTTTTAATGTTATTATTATTATTTGCATTTCTCATTTGTATAAATTTAAGGAGTACAAGTGCAGTTTTGTTACATAAATATAATGCATAGTGCTGGAGTCTGGGTTTTTAGTGTAACGATCACCAGAAAAATGTGCATTGTCCTCATTAAGTAATTTCTCATCTCTCACCACCCTTCTCCCCTCCCACCCTTCCAAGTCTCCATTGTCCATTATTCCACACTGTGTGCCCATGTGTACAGGTGATTTAGCTTCTTCTTGTAAGTGAGAACATGTGGTATTTGACTCTGCTTCTGAGTTCTTTCACTTAGGATAACAGCCTCCCGTCTGTTAGTGTCCTTCACTTATTTAATTTGTCACATTATTTCATCATAAGTAGCATGAAAAGTCTGAATAGGAGATCAGAAATATACAACTTAGCAAAATAGCAAGACATGAAAATCATTTTTATACATAAGTATGAGATATTTGACAGAAACGTCATTAGGTACGTGTCTATTACATTTCTCATCCCATGTTGCTGGTCTGCATATCTACTTCAAAATGTCAACCTCATTCCATATCCATTAATAAATATTTACTGGGAGTTATTCTATAGCAAATATTGTGTTAGGTGTTGTGAACACAGAGGGGCACAAGACAACCATAACCCATATCCCCCAATGCGTTCCTTATTTAGTACAGCAAAGAACAGGCCATATGTGCAGAAAACAGCACTATGTGAGAAATCTCTTTTCTTAAGACCCAGAATGGTGAAAAGAAGAGCATTTTGTTTTTGTCAACAATGACGTTTCTTCCCTGGCTCTGGAAGGCAAATAATGTTAAAAGCCCCACAGGATGGATTTTGCAGGAAACAGACCCTAAGGAGCTAAAGACTGGCTTCATCTCTGGCAACCTAGGGGTGAAACCTCAACAAAACTCCAGACTTATGTACAGGTGGTTCAGGCCACAAAAGTGTTGGAGGACCATCTCCAAGATGCCTGATGCTCTTCTCAGATGCCTCCATTCTCTTTATTGCAGATCCAGCCCGGGCTCAGCAGGGACCACGTGGGTGCAGAGCAGAGAGGAGCCTGGCCGAGAAGGAGCCCACACCACGGGGGGCCTGGTGGATAGGAGGACTCCAGGGAGACCCAGAGCTCCTGAAGGAAGCAGTATTGAAGGGCGGGAAGGGTAGTGCACAGAATGAGAAATGGTGTTGCCTCATAGAGAAGGAATAGGTAGGAGAGCAATGTTTCAAGGCTTCCGTATCTTAGGATAATAGGAATGCCAGCATGTTATCCATAAGAACTTCCTAAGTATCCAGAATAACAGAAGAAGACAGACTACCCAATGCTCACTGCCACTTTTATTGAAATGGCATTAACTGCAGATTAATTTCATAAAGTAGTTTGTTCTGCATACGGGATCTCAAAAGGTATTCAGAGATGAGTCATCCAATCTCTTTATTTTGTAGAAGCCACACAGAGATTTTGATGCCTATACGAAGTAAAAAACCCAGGAACAGGTCTTAGTATCTCTTATCTCCACCGGTCACTAGGAGAAGACTGGGTTTAAATGCTAAGTCCGGCCGAACACCCAGGGGTTACATCTTTGCAAGGGTTCTTAATGGGAGGGTGCTAACTGCCTCGTTTAGTTCTAATTACCTTTAGAAATAGACAATGTTTGTCCATTCTATTTTTAGTCTCTTACACAAAAATGAAGGGTTATCAGGAAAAAAGTTCCTATAGTCAGCATTTATGTTGAAAAAGATTTCTAGATTTAAGTGGATTCAGTGTGAGTATCAGTTGTTGGCATTTACTTCTACAACCACTCTGCCTTAAATTAATAACGTTTAGCTCCATTTAGAAACATATATGTTATATATCAGACCCCTGTAGACAGAAAGAATACACTAGTTTGAATAGATTGCTTCAAACAGACATATCTATGGGCCTAAATACAGTTGAACTCAAGCAGTGGAAAACAGAATTATTTTACTGATGTTAATCTTCTGAAAAATTTTGTCTAAAAAACGTCTATTGCCAGAGAAAATAGGAAGATTAAAATAAAAAAGGAAAAGCACTGATACTTCTAACATCTTTTATGTATCCATTCATTTGGTTGTCATACACTCAGCTAAGAACACTTTACAACCTAAGACATGTAACGCTTTCTGTGATTGCCAATACCATTTTCGGAGAGTGTTTTTTATAAACGGAGCTGCTTGTCTCATGAGTCATCTGTTTCAGAGATGACAAAGAGCATCCCAAAGTTAGCCTGCCTCCTCCAACTCTAACTCTGGTTCCTACCTATGCAATTTAATATTTAAGGTGAGGCTTTCATGACCAAATATGAGTAATAAGTTTAAAACATTTGAACATGTGTTCCACCTGCTACCAAGAAGGAACTTGGAGATCAATGCCTAGATGTTCATTGACAAACCTACATATCAGCTATCTTCTATGTCTGCAAATCATTTTTGTCTCCCTTCAGCTTTGCAAAAAGTCTAGCTCTAAGAAGTGATTTAAAAATATGAGAAATTTCTTGAATCTCCTTGTGCAGAGACTTAGGAGTAACCCATGTTTCCTTCTGGGCTGATATACGGCCGTATCTCGATTCCAAGTCATCCTTTGACAATGATCACCAGTCCCTTTGGCATCATCCTCCTTTGTGTGTTGAGGCCCCTGTAAAACCTCAGTCAATAAGTGTTTAATACAAAAATTGACAGTGGTTTATGGGGTACTGATTCATAAAGGACTCGGGCTAACAGCATCGAGCCTTGTCATGATTTGCATTTCCAATCACTTAGTAAATAATAGTATTTGTCTAAAAATAGAGTCTAAAAGTTAAATGCAAAAGCAATGAGTTCTCAGGAAGGCCGTTAAGTATTAAAACAAGCACTATAAAGTAGATTTATGTCATCTTAAAAGATCCTAGTCTACACAGGAGAATAAAGAAACAAGGAGGTATACTCAACAGTTATAGGAAGTTTGTGCTTGTTTAAAAGTCGTGTTGATTGACATCATCTTTAGGTCTATGTTCAATTTTCAGAGAAAGCTAAAGAATTGCATTGGTTTTCCTGATGGTTGCATAATAAATTAGATAAACAGGTCCTATAATCATGTCTTTAAATCTGATTTGTAGCTGCAAAGGGAATTTATGCTTAAACATCTTTAATTGTAAACAAACACAAGTCAGAGGAGAAGGCATGGATTCTCAAGTTTCCTTTTCATGCTACAGAAACTTCAGGAGGCTAAGTCTGCTATTTTTCTCCCATCTGCCCACCTTCATCCGCAGTTAACAAAATAAAGCATTACTTCGTCAGCCAGGCGCGGTGGCTCATGCCTGTAATCCTAGCACTTTGAAAGGCCAAGGCTGGTGGATCACTTGAGGTCAGGAGTTTGAGACCAGCCTGGCTGTCTCTACTAAAAAAAAATTAGCCGGGTATGGTGGTGAGCACCTCTAATCCCAGCTACTCAGGAGGCTGAGGCAGGAGAATTGTTTGAACCCAGGAGACAGAGGTTGCAGTGAGCCGAGATCGTGCCACTGCACTCCAGCCTGGGCGATTGCGTGAGATGCTATTTCAAACAAAACAAAACAAACAAAAAAACTTCTTCAAGGCTATTATCTTTTTGAAATGAATATAGCTGAATTTCCCTGTACTTGGAGACTGGTGAGGTCAGAAGCTCTGTGGCTAATCTAAGGCTTTCTATCATTAGTGCTGATGTTTATTCTTTGACAAATAAGATGAGGGTAGAAATTTTTTTAAATGGTAAAACCATTGTCTTTATTTCCATTTCAGGAAGAAAAGAATTATAATAACAACAGCAAAACTATAACTATGTAAAATATATCATCCCAGTGTCTCTAGTAAAATCTAAGAAAAAAACAAGTCAACCCCAAATATAGTATTATTCCCGAATAGTAGACAAAGCTTCCATTTCCAAATAGAAGGGACTCATGGGCGTGAGCAAAGGAAGGATGAAAGAAACTCCCTATGTTCTGGTTGTATGCAAAATGACTCATGATTAAGTATGAGGTAAAACAAAGGTAAACTTCAGGAAGCTATTGTTCTGCCAAGGTGTTGCTATGCTTGTGAATTAAAATTGTTGATCTTGTTTTAAAACATACATGAATGTCTGTGTGTGCTCTAAAGAAACTTGAATTTGCATGCAGACCTGGTGTTCTGACACAGACTAAAGAGGTCTCACATGGACTCTGTTTTCTATGTATTTGCATAAGAACTGAAACAGACATATTTCGATAGGCATTTGGAGTATTGTTTTAATATAATTTGCAACTTGACCTTTTGCTTTATAAACTAAGACTATTTAGTGCTCACGAACATTTGAGAATAAAATAATTTAGAGATGGATCCTAATTTATACTAAGGTTATCTTTCTAGGCTAATAAAACATTTTCTTGGGATCCAGTTTGAAATTCTACAGGAATTTCAGATACCTAAAAATGTGAAATGGTAAAGAAGGTCTCCTATTAAGTAGAACAAGAGATGTGTTCAAATATTAGGTGACGTTTTCTTAGAAAGTTAGAGGAAACGTAACATCAAATGTAATTTTGCATGACTACATTTTTGATAAGTATTGCACTATCTCATTTGGATTCTTTCCACTATAAACATTGCTTTATAATAATTTTTGTGATTTTTTTTTTTGGAAAACACTTTAATCTGGATGAACATCTAAAAAGAAAAATTGTTTCAAATGGTAAATAGTGGTGATTACAACAGCATCAAGGAGGAAACCTAAGTTAAATTCCCAGATGTTGAAAACACACATAGTAGAATAATCACATAAATGAAGCAATTGTAAGCCATCAGATTATTTGGGGATTCAATGAGAATTTCAGTGCTCAGTTGTTTTTTTTAAATTTATTTATTTATTTATCTTTTTTTTTTTTTTTTTGAGACAGAGTCTTGCTGTTTCGCCCAGGCTGGAGTGAGTGGTGCTATCTCGGCTCACTGCAAGCTCTGCCTCCC
The DNA here is from genome assembly GCF_009828535.3 of Hylobates moloch. Lineage (NCBI taxonomy): Eukaryota > Metazoa > Chordata > Mammalia > Primates > Hylobatidae > Hylobates > Hylobates moloch. The sequence continues at coordinate 4,357,122 of NW_026652280.1, read as the reverse complement.
CAGTTCACACCATTCTCCTGCCTCAGCCACCCGGTGAACTAACACAACACGCACACACCATTCCTCCCTTTGTTTAATTTTTTTTTTTTTTTTTTTTTTTTTCAGTAGAGACGGGATTTCACCATGTTAGCCAGGATAGTCTCGATCTCCTGACCTCGTGATCTACCCGCCTTGGCCTCCGAAGGTGCTGGGATTACAGGCATGAGCCACTGCGCCTGCCCCGTTTTTTAATTTTTTTAATACTAAGCAACATAGGTGTTTCCACCCAGTACGTCAAGGTTAAAATGGAATTTTCAAATGAAAAGCCAATCTCAGTCAACTTAACTATAAAATCAGTTTGCTAAACTCTGAAATTGGAATCTGGCAAGATAATCTCTAAAGTCCACTAAATGATGACAAATGTGGGGTTGTGATAAGGTGAGAATAAGAACCGTGGTCAACATAGGCCAGGGGCTTAGACGACCATGCAGAGCTGAGGGGTGGACTTTTCCTCAAGGAAGAGGGTGGCAGCCCACGCGCCCAACCCGAAAGACACAGTCACATGCAGAGGACTCCAGGCTCACTGAACATCAAGAGGCAGAGTGTGGATGTGCTGGGTCATTGGTGGCTAGAGGGCAGAGTCACGGGACTGAGCCATTTGCACTGACCAGTGGGGAATGAAGCAGACCCAATCCAGGAAGGAGGCCTGGGTTCAGGTGACCAGGCTGGTGTCAAGACCAGACTCATGTCCTAGTAAGGTACGGAAGTCGGGTGGGTGGAAACAAGGGATGGAGAGGGAAGTCAGAGAGTAGAAGATTCTGCTTTGGGTGGAGAGTGCAGAGAACAAGACACATAAGGATGTGGCTAGCATCCAGGTGCACTTCTCCAACTAAATACTGCTTGTAATTTATTGTTCATTGACGTACTAATTGGGAGGGCAAAGAACTACACTGAATTATTCCTCTGCTATCTCCAGGCATGGATAAAAACATGGCCCAACTTCTGTCTAGTTGTTTGTTCGTTCGTTTAATCCATCAGGGCCTGCAAAGACCCAGGCTGTCCTGTAAGTAGCTCCATGAAGCAAGACATTGTCCTACCACATTCCCGGCAGTGTTCCTTCCCACCTGCAGGGGCGAGCTGTTCCTTCTTCCATGTTGAGCTTCCTCTTCAAAGTAGGGAGTGGGGCTGTCTTGGAGGGGCATGCTGCCTGGGATCTCTGTGTGTCTCCCAGGCCCTACTGTCTCACCTTGTGCAGGACTCTGCAACCCACTGACAGTGGGACTTGAGGGAAGTCCACGTCCTGATCTGGGAAGGTGGGCAATAAAGCCCATTTTCTGGTTTTCTGTGTGGATTCTGCACAAGGGCCCATGGAGAATCCCTGATACACACTAATTCCCTTCCCTGCACATGCTAATAAATTCCCTGCACATGTGAATTCCCTTCCTTTTCACTCTGCCATCATTCAGTTCCACTGAGTTTATTATTCATTATTGGGTTGAAGAGAAGGGAAGAGAAGTAGGTTATGATTACAGAATGCAGGCTTTAGGGCTAGGAAGATATGGATTCAAACCTTACCCCTACCATTTGAAGTCGTGTGGGCCTGAGTGTTCAGTGAAACCCTTGGAGCCTCGGTGTTCTCATCTGTAGAATGGCGGCAAGACTGATGTGAGGTTTAGAGATGATGTAATGGCATCGCAGCCTAAAAGGCACTGCATTAATGCTGGCTTTCAGTATGAGCCTGCCCTGATATCATTGTGTATACCGCCACAAATCATTAAGCCTGAAGGGACAGTAATTCAGATGGACAGTACCTCACATTGTCACCTGACAATGTCACTTTCAGTGTGTACATTCCGTGGTCACCTCCTTTCATCCTGTAACAGTTGTTAGAAGTAGTCATGAAGATGGTGCCATTGTCCCTTAGGATACAGTGCTCTCCATTGGCTGTCACTCAGTGAGTGGGTGAATAAAACGTGGTGAATCCATACAATGGAATACTATTCAGCAATGAAAAGGAATAAAGTACTGATACAAGCTGCAGTATGAATGGACCTCAAAAACATGAAGTTATGAGAAAGAAGCCAGACATAGAGGACCACAGATTGCATGAGACCCTTTATATAAAATGTCCATCAAAGGCAAATCTATATAAAGTGATTAAGTTAATCTGTGGTTGCTTGTGGCTGGGATGAAAATGCTCACTGACTGCTCATGGGTATCAGTTTTCTTTTGGAGATGATGGAAATATTCTAAAATTACACTTGATCTTAGCCAATAGGCCGAGAAGTGATATTCTAAAATTAAATTGTGGTGATGATATAATGATTCAATTTACTAAATGTCACAGAGTTGGATCCTGAAAATGGGTGAATTTTATAGAACATAAATTGTGCCTCAGTAAAGAGATTTTTTTAAAATAAAACTGTCAACGTTGCCATACGATTGCACATCTGGGGAGTGTAACCACTGGGACCCGGGCCCCCCTTTGGCTCTGAGTCTCTTTCCCCTCTGTAGATATTGTCACATGGCATGCCACCATGGCCTCCCGCATCATGAAGGGTGGGCCCAGCTCTTCTGCAGCCCTTGTCTCCTCTCGCTCTTGTCCCTGGTCCACTCTGCTCCAGAGACCCTGGCTTTGGACCATTCCAGGTTCCCTTGGCGTGGCAAGCCCTGGCCCCTGGGACCCTCTGGGCTGGGTCTCTGACTTTTCACTTCTGTCACTTCTGTGACAATGTTGCCCTGTCTGCGAGGTTTTCCCAACCACCCAATCTGACGTACCCTCTAAATGCTCCATCCCCATTTATTCTCTGTCCCTCAGCCTTAATTGCCCTCTGAGCACCAGCTCATCACATACGTGTTTGTTTTTTCTCCTTTCCTCTAGAATGTGGTCATCTTGAGAGCCAGAGCCATCCTGCTTGGGGTTCTGGTAGCACCTGAGGCAGAACAGGTTTTGTGAAGGGGAGGAGCGGGCAGAGGGAGGGCAGGAAAGACTTCCCCAAGTGGGCATTGAGTCATGGGAGGAGAGCCTGAGGAGACTCTGTTCCAACCTCACCAGCTTGGCATCCACAGTGCCCGATTGCGCTCAGCTCCCACGGAAGCCAAGCACATCCAGTGGACCCCCAACTCCCCAGGCTGTGAGCATCAGGGCCAAAAAGCTCTCTGAAGCCTAAGAGAAGAACATGAGCCAAGGCAAAAATTTAAAAAAAGGAAAAAGAGGGTCCAGGTCATTTCGTATTATTTGAATGACTTGTCTCCTTTCTGTATTTAGACACTGCTGAAGTCCTTCAATACTTTTCTGAAATCATACATGACTTGTTATCCCTCGAGGCATCAGGGAAGGACTCCCTTTGTATAATCTGTATATTAAAAGACTTTGAAAGTGAATTCCTGTCAGTCAAAAAGAAACCTCTCTCTCTCTCTCTCTCTCTCTCCTGTCTGTCTCATACTGGTTGGTTTGAACACAGACTTCCCTGATACCTTTCACCATTTGTTTCCCTCTACATATTAAAGCTCAAGCACACATGGGAAAAGGGCACGTGGGAAAAGTGGGAGGACACGGAGCACGGAGCATCTCCTAGCTTGCAGCCCCTGAGATGCCCACCCCACCCTCTGCTGGCTCCTGTTTCACTGAGAGCTTTTGGGGATGCACTTCCCTGCTGTCATTCCACACAGTACTTGCCAGGATCCAGCTCCGTGAGCTGTCCCTCTTGATGGTTGCCAGAACAGGAATGTGGAGCATGGGGACCTCAGTAAGGACACCTACAAAGTAGATGAGAAATTGATCCTCATCCCAAGCCCTGGGCTTCCTGCATGCCCTCATGCAGGGGCCCTGCTTTCATTCCCATAACTCTGAATTCATTGCAGGTGACTGGAGCACCTCTGTAGCATCCAAGCACTTACTCTGCCCACACTGAGTCTGCTGCTGTGGGAGAGAACCCCGCTGCTCTGTGGGCCACACCCACAGGGAAAGGCAGGACCTGTTCCCAAGGGAGGGACAGGGCGTGTTGCCTGTCAGCTGCTGGGCAGCGCTCATCCCTCTCTCCCGTGACACAGGTGCAGTTCCCTGGGCCCCTCCAACTCCTTCCCAAAGGCCTCTCAAGGCCCCTGGTCCCTTGATTTATTTCCTGAAGCACCTCCTCTTTTGGGAATCTCCTAAATATCACAGGACCTGCTTGAGTGGGGAAGATCTTGAATCCAGTGGTCAGAAAGGGCTCTCCTCCCTCTAAAATACGGTATTATTGGATGTCTCCTTCCTGCCTGCTCTCTGCCTGTGAGCAGGGCTGGCTTGATAGCCCACTGTGGGAAAAGCCGTGTTTACTAGGAGTGTTTCTTGACCACGTTAGCCAAGGAAGTGGCCTTGGCCTTGTCCATCTCCATGTCAGTTGGAGCTGACAGCAGGGTCTGTTTTCTCTCTCTCGCTCGACACATTTAGCCACATCTACTCTGCCTCATCTTGGTCCGGTAGGGAGGCAGGAAGATGATTCCCCTGGAGGGATTTATGTTTGAATGTAAGACTTTTAAAGATGGAAATGAGTTTAAGGTGCTCACCTCTGAGGGCATGGCAGGTAAGCATGTCCCACCCAGACCCTCTCAGATCACTCTTGGTCATCAGTCAGCGTGACAATAGCACTGTCAGCACCAGCTCTGTTCCTTGTCATGCCCAGGAGGCTCACTCCAGGGTAGTTTCAATGGATATAAGATGCCCTTTACAATGTACTCAGTTAATTCATTAATCCTGCATTAATGCGACAATTTCTTTGTGTGCAGCACTAATGATACATAAATAAGATGTGGTCCTTCCTCTTAAGAACCTTATGTCAAAGACAATTGGATATTCGGAATTCCAGGGATTAAGGTGTGGCATCTTTCTGAGCCATTATTCTGTATACATTATGGGCAACTTGCTTTTCTGAAAGCTCCCCATAGTCTAGGCATGTTACAGGTGTGTGCATGTAATACATGTAACACACCTAGGATATGAGGGAGCTTTCAGAAAAATAGGTTGCCCGTAGTGCTAGATAGAATAAAGGCTCAGAAAGATGCAACATCCTAATCCCTGGAAGCTGTGGACAAGTCACTTTTCATGGCAATGGGACTTTGCAGAAGTGATGAAGTTAAGATTATTGAGATGGAGAGATGATCCTGGAAGGTCCAAGTGGGCTCAGGGTCATCACAAGTGATCTTCTTAGAGGGAGCAAGAAGGTGAGAGTCAGAGAAGATGTGATAACGGAGGCAGAGGCTGGTGTGATGCAATCAGGAGTCTAGAAATGGGATAGGCTCCAGAAGCTGGAACCACAAAGAACAGATTCTCCCCCAGAACCTTCGGAAGGAACACAGCTCTGCCGACACTTAATTTTAGCTGGTAAGATCCACTGCAGACATCTGACTCCCAGACCTATACCATAGGGTCTATAAGCCACTATATGTGTGATAATTTGTTACAGTAGCAATAGGAGGCTGAAACACTCTGCATAGAGGAAGACATAATAATAACTAACCTATGTTCAGTCATTGCCATGTGCAAGATATCACTATAAGTCCTTTCTATCTGGTAGTTTATTTAATCCTTGCAACAATTCTATAAGATGAACAGTGTCATTATTCTCATTTTCTGATTGAGCAAACTAAATTTCATAGAGGCTAAGGGACTTTCTAAAGTCACAGCTAGAATGTGGTGGTGTCAGGATTCAATTCCGAGTGGTCTGACTCTGTGGTCTTAACCAGTCTTAACCCGCCTCTCTGGGTGATGGCTCAGAAATGCCACCAAGATCACATGTACAGCCAAGGCAGACATAATGATCAGCTGGGGCAGGGATTCCTTACCAAACACTTACTCCATCTTCACCACTTTTAGGATCTTTCAAATACTGTTATTATTCTTGTAATTGAGAGAAAATGGCTGTTTTCCACAGTCTTGCATCTTCTACTTCTCTGAGTCACGATGACACTGAAAATATGATACTATAGATGAGAGGCTGCTACCAGAGCTGCCCTTTTGGGAATTCCCCCACCAGGGCCACATCACCACACCCCCTGGTACCCCTCCCTTCTGATGAGGAAGCTCCCACACAGTGGCTGGAGGCTGTGCGTCATGTTCCAACAGTGGATTGCGGAATCATTGTGTGGGTAGAGACCAACCATTTTCTTAAAAATAAAATAGAATAACAGAGAATATTAGGGAACATGGCAGAATATATAGAAAATATCAAAGTGCGAAAAAGCATAAGTAAACTTCAATTTCATTTTGCTTTACGTATAAATATTCCCTTATTCCCAACATAAAATAGATTTCTCACTGTGGGTTATGTTAGAAAACTAGCAAAGGGAAATCCAGAGTGAGCTCTCTTAGACCAGAGCCATCAGAGAAAAACCAGTGCTTAAAGAGAAAGAGACTGGTGTTAACAATAAGCTCACAGTTTTACTCAGGAAAACATCTAGAAAAGGCAGCAGTAAAGTCAGGGATCGTTAGTCTAGAAGGGCCTAGAACCACAGAAACGTAAAATAAAGAATGACTTACCAATTTGTATAGAACCATAGCTTGAATAAACAAAGTTTGTAGAAGTGAAATATTTACGAGTAAACTAAGGTTAGTGTTTGAAACTTATTTTGCTTTTAACCCATGTTGTCTGTGGTATATTGAATTGCTGATAAGTGGATGAGCCAATCATATGTAGTGCTGATGTAAAGAGGTCTATTTAGAAAGAGCAGGAACAAATGCACTGTATGATACATCTTTCCTGTTTTCTGTCGTCATGGAGCAAATATAATTGCTGGTCTAAACAGAGTGCACCTGTGGCAGCCACCTCAGGTGTAGGCCTGTGATTTAGAAGGAAATTATTCACTTATGAGTGATTGGTGTATCATTTCCATCCAAGACAGATGCAGTACAATAGATAAGCAATGTGGCCAGGTAGAAGGAGGCGGCTTTGTGGTCAGCTGATAAGACATTCTTTCTTTAGATTTCTTCTTCAATCCTCATCACTCAGCCCTATTGTTTCCTTCGGACCCCATCTGACTGTGTGGCACAGCTTCTTTATATCAGCTCACTCCTCTGGGCCTGAGTAAACCATGTGCCTGTAGGAAAAAAAAAAAATGAGAAGGGAGGCAAAAAGCTCATCTTCTTGTAGCTGTCATGGATGTAAAACTCCTGGCAGCAAAGTGGGACTTGTGGTAATAATTGTGACACAATAGATTTTGACAAGAGAGACTGTTGATATGTTCATTTGCATACTGATGTGTAGTACTCTTTCTTCACGTTATACACTCTGGGCCCAACTTGCAGGCCCAACCATTCCTCCAGAACAAGGCATTGCTCAATCACTTAAGTCCAAAAAACTCTACATAAGAAAAGAAAAAGTTGTAAAAGAGAAACGATGTAAAGATAAATATAAAGCATGATTGTGTGTGGCTGTATATTTCCTATTGGAAAGTGTGGGCAATCTTTCAAGGTCATATACAAATGACATTGACTGAAGGAGATTGAAATCCCGTAAGAAAATATGTAGCTGACTATTTGAGAACTATGAGAACTGTACAGCTAACCATTGAAGCAAGAGCCTAGAATCCATTGAGAATTGATTTACTCCTAAAATTCCAGCAACAAGCAGGCCTTTGTGAGTGGATGTCTAGACACTGAATGAAAAGAACAGGGAAGACATTCATCTCTCTTATCTTACAATTACGATCTTTCTAAAGACGCAAGGTTGATTATTTTTGTTGTTTTTGCCATATTAGTATTTTTTTTTTTTTTTTTTTGAGCTGGAGTCTTTCTCTGTCTCCCAGGCTGGAGTGCAGTGACGCAATCTCGGCTCACTGCAAGCTCCACCTCCCGGGTTCACGCCATTCTCCTGCCTCAGCCTCCTGAGCAGCTGGGACTACAGGCGCCCGCCACCACGCCTGGCTAATTTTTTGTATTTTTAGTAGAGACGGGGTTTCACCATGTTAGCCAGGATGGTCTCAATCTCCTGACCTTGTGATCCACCCGCCTCAGCCTCCCATAGTGCTGGGATTGCAGGCTTGAGCCACCGTGCCTGGCCCGCCATATTAGTATTTTTTAAAAGAAATATATTATGACTGCTATAGAGCTAAAGCATCTTCAGAGTGGTGGTAACTGGCACAGCTGAATCCCACAGCTAGAATTGCACATTTGACACCCATCTGTTAGTTTCTGAATTTTGTTATAAACTAATCAGGAAGAACTTAAGTGGAAGCTCAGTGGAAGAAAATGGACGAGGACAATAAACTTCATGGTCATTAACTTAGCAAGATCATAATGATGCGTATGTGTGATATACCATATATAAAGATTTAAATAATGACAGTTAAAGTCTGTCCTCTTAAAAACCTCCACATTCAGCTGGGTGCGGTGGCTCACGCCTGTAATCCTAGCACGTTGGGAGGCTGAGGCGGACAGATCATGATGTCAGGAGATCGAGACGATCCTGGCTAACACGGTGAAACCCCATCTCTACTAAAAATACAAAAAATTAGCCGGGCGTGGTGGCGGACGCCTGTAGTCCCAGCTACTGGGGAGGCTGAGGCAGGAGAATGGCGTGAACCCAGGAGGTGGAGCTTGCAGTGAGCCGAGATGGTGCCACTGCACTTCAGCCTGAGCAACAGAGCAAGACTCTGTCAAAAAAAAAACAAAAAAACAAAAAAAAACCTCAACATTCACTGGATCAGCATGGGGTAAATGTTAGTCTCTGGTAAGAATAATGGTGTCCAGTCTTGGTCTATAACATTTCAGAATGGGAAAGCTCAGTTTATACAGGCAGCAGCTCCACTGATGACATCAAATGTTTCCTTGATACTTCACCTTCCCAATGTCTCCAGCAGAGCAGCAGCCGATGCCTCGCTCCTGGCATCCTACGGAAGGGCTACTTCAGCCACCCAGTGGCTTCCTGGAGTCTAGGCTCTTGAGTCTATGCTGAGCTCTAGAAGACTTCCTGGAGAACATATTTTTGTCACAACATGCAGTCATCACCTGTTTATTAAAAACAGGATTTTCTTTATCTCTGAAGCGTTTTCTAGAACATCTGGTTGGTTATACTTTACATAAATTAACAGACTGTCATCTCCTCTTGACAGTTACCTGTTTACTTTCACTTCATTAAATGCCATTTTTCAGAAATAACACAAGATATATGAAACACAACATGTAATTAAGCAAAACAATACAAATAAACATAAATAATCATAATGAGAATGGGAAGGAAAAAACTCACTGGAGCATAAAACTGGGAATTTGTCTATTGCCAGGCTTGTGCAGGTAAACTCAATGATTGCAGTGGTGTCCTAGGAAACTATAGCAACTAATCTGCATGTAATGTATATAGTGGTTTTTTAAATAATATGTTAAAAAGTCTTCCATCTTCAATTTATATCTTAAGTAGAGCTGAATGCCCATCTTTTTTTTTTTTTTTTTTTTGAGACAGAGTCTCTCTGTGTTGCCCGGGCTGGAGTGCAGTGGCACAATCTGGCTCACTGCAACCTCTGCCTCCTGGGTTCAAGTGATTCTCCTGCCTCAGCCTCCTGAGGACCTGGGATTACAGGTGTGTGCCACCATGCCCGGCTAATTTTTGTGTTTTCAGTAGAGACGGGGTTTCACCTTGTTGGTCAGGCTGGTCTCGAACTCCTGACCACCTGCCTTGTCCTCCCTAAGTGCTGGGATTACAGGCGTGAGCCATCACGCCTGGCATGCCCATCTTTTAGTCAAGGAAAATCCAATTCCTTGCATATATAACAGAAACAAAATACTGGGAATGACCTGCTGAGATAAAGATGGAGGGGAGGTTCCAACATGACCCCCTCCTGAATGTGAACCCAGAAGGCCTGTGAGGCTTTGTGAATGCAGGAGCAGTAGCTGGAGATCCCATAGGCTTAGCAGTTTCCAATCACTTATTCCCATCCTGTATTCCATTCAGGGCAAATCATTTTCACGGAGAGAAACACCTATCCACATTTCCTATTCCCAGTTCAGTATCTTGCCTTTTTGATGAAATTACAGTATCTCTATTTTTGTCTTAAGCCATTTTACCTATAGAGAAGGTTTTATATATGTAAAGTGCCTCATCATTTATATTGATGAGCAAACATTTTCAAGAGTTGTATTTTTAGATTTCTGTTTGTTATTTTTATATTATCTATCTATCTATCTATCTATCTATCTATCTATCTATCTATCTATCTATCATCTATCATCTCCATTGCCTTTCAATGTAATCCCTGGGCAAATGGAAAGGAAAATATAATAATTTGATTGTATCTTCTATAATTAACAATATCTATAAATTTCCTGTTACTATTCATATCAAAATCACATTTAAATTATTTAGCTCTGTCTGTATTGAATATACATTACTCTCAACAGAATCTAACATTTTTCTCATAATATCCATAATTCCATCTCATTTTCTCCCTCCACATATTGTCATTCTTCTGCTAAAGTCTGTCAGTCACAGTTTCCGTCTGCTTCTCCTGCTTCATGGGCCAATGTTTCTGAGACACACAGTGGGAGGAGAAAGAGAATATCTTTCTGCCAGGTTTGGGAGGAAAGGGGCCTCACACGCATGACAACTTTTGATTCCAGAATGAGAGTAAAGGATTAGGCGAAACACACCCAAACTTAAAATTATTTAACTCCATGTGAAAATGCAAAATTTATACTCAATATTTTCTGGTCTATTTTCACTTTCTAGATGAACATTTTCCCCCCAGTAACAGTCCTAATAGACTTGCCAGACTTGATACATAAAGGTTGTTAATTGAGAAAAGGAAAAACAAAACCAGCTGAAATAGATGAGGCCATTGCTCAGCAGCCTGAATATATGGAAGCCTTTAGAAGAGAATGACAACTTTATGGTCTTTAAAATACCAGGAAGCCCTTGGCAAACTAAGTTGGTTAGAAGAGGCATGTAAATTAAATACTTAATGTGTGTGAAAGAGAAAGACTATGCATATTCAACTGCATAAAGGTTAAACATTTTTCTATGGTGAGAAATGATAAACAGAAAGCAAAAGAGAACCAGAAGATTGGAAAACTATTTTTACACATATGACACAAGGTTACTATCTCCCATATATAAAAATCTCCTAAAATTGACTAAAACATTACAAATAGTCGAAGAAAATTGCTAGGATGAACAGGCAATTATAAGCATTAATAAACATATAGAAGGTTGTTAAACTTTACTGAGAGTCAGAGGAATGTAAGTTAAAGCAATAGTGAAATTGGACTGACAAAAAATTTACAGAAAATGGTAACATGTAATACCACCGAGGAGGCAAGGAAGGAGATGCTATCAAAGACCGCTGGGTGAGCAGGAAGTGCTACAGACTTTCCCCCAAATAAATTTCAAAATATTTCTTAAAATTAAAAATATAAGTACCCATCAACTCAGTAATTCCATTTTAGAAATCTGTTATAGAAATGGAAAAAAAAAAACAAAAAAAAGCACCAATATATGAGGATATGATCTCAAGATAATTGACTACAACATTCTTTATGGTGGTAAAAAGGTATTAATCAAAAGGAGAATGGTGAAATATATTGTGTTCCACCTTATCAAAGGGGGACAGGTCCATATACTGGGTTAGAGTTGGACGCACTACAGAATACTGCACACCTATCACAGGATGAGTTTACTGTCATGCCAACTGATGTATTTTTGAGTGGGAACAGAAAGCTGTGGAGTATTATGCATGCTATTTTTCCACTGTTTTTTTTTTTGTTGTTTTTTTTGTTTGTTTTTTTTTTGGCAAATGATCATATGTTTGCATGAGCATTAAGGGATGGGGCCAGATTGTTGGTGCTGGTTGTGGTGGGGCTGAGGGGATTGGAGACAGAGAAGGAGCAGTGTGTGAAGGTAAACTAATGCCTCTCTTGTATTATTTCATTGACTTCACCATTATATGATCATATACAACTTTTGTAATTTAGAAAATAAAAAATTAAAGTACATTAAATTTGTCTGTTGAAAAAAGAGAACGAGCATGACTATGGATGCGGAAAAAGCAGGTGACGCACATTGTCATTTCACCCTTGTCAGGGAGAGAAGGGGACACTGGGCAGAATGAAGAACTGGGCAGCAGCGGAGGGCCTGGGTTCCAGCCCTGGGTCCAGCATCACTATGTGGGAAAACTGGGAACTAGAGTAGCCTGAGAGTAGGATCAAGCCTGAGGGAAGTCAGTGTTAACATTCAGGGGCGTCTGGGTTCTCTGGAATGCCGAGGGGGAAGGTGGGTTAGGGGTGTGGGCAGACAATGAACGAAATCGTCCCCTGGCAGGAGGTGAGCTGAGGGCAGAGGGAGTGGCGAGGCTGCAAGAGGACTGGGAGCTGAGGGTGCTGTTGAGAGAGGATTATATGGGGCTGGGTAAAGGAGAAGGGTAACCCCAAATCCCCCAGCTCCCGAAGACTAAAGCCTGAGGCTTTGGAAAAGGGGGATGAACAAGGGGCTGGCCTGAAGGCTGAGCCGGGCTGCTCCAGGACAGAAAGCAGCAGCTGTGTCTTAGCCAGAGGAGAGAGGGCCCAGGCTCTGGGCGTTGGCCTCTTTCATGCTAATGCTTGGGTCTCTTGCTTCAGTGATGCTGCCCAGAGTGGCTTCAACCTCAGCGACACCTTGGCAGGGATACTGAGACAGAGTAACAGTTGTATCCTCACCTGGAGCTGGGACATTGAGGAGCAAAATTATGAACTCCTTAGGGCAACAGTCTCCAACGTGTTTGGCACCAGGGACAGGTTTCATGGAAGACAATTTTTCCATGGTGTGTGTGTGTGTGGTGGGGTGGTTTTGGGATGAAACTGTCCCACCTCAGATCATCAGGCATTAGATTTTCATAAGGAGCACGCCACCTAGATCCCTTGCATGCGCAGTTCACAGTACAGTTTGTGCTCCTATGAGAATCTAAAGCCACGGCTGATCTGACAGGAGGCAGAGCTCAGATGGTAATACTCACCCACCACCACATATCTCCTGCAGTGTGGCCTGGTTTCTAACAGGCCATGGACTGGTACCAGTGGGTGGGAACCCTTAGTTTAGGCTGCCCAAAAGGAGCAATGGGCAGGGTGCCATGGCCCAGCTCCAGGAGGGCTTTGAGTTGGTCAGGGTCATTGCCAAGTGGCAATGTTAGGACCACAGCAGAACTGACCAGTGCCTGCCCTGGGGTCTGATCTTCCCTGAGGTTGTGTCTTCTGGAAACATGGGTCTCAGTAATCAAATATCTGTGGCCCCCTTGGTTCCTCAGGATGAATGTTCTTCTATAATGCTGGAACTGTCTAATTTGATATCATTGTTGATAAAGAAAAAAACAGCAGGTACAAAAAGTAAAAGGCCAAGGGTAGGGACGGAGTGACAGAGTGTACAAGCTTCAACATTTGGGGTTAAATGGAGTCTAAATCTAATTTCTTTAAACCCAAGTCCATTAAAGGAAGCAGGTACATCCTTGCATAGCTAGCTCTGCATTCAGTATGTTGTAAATTCTTATTAACAGCACCAATGGGAATGTCCCCACCACCACCTCCCATGTCCTCTGCTTGGTGCCTATGAGAGAAGGTCACGGGTGCAGAGACCTGAAGGCACAGACCTGGGGGCAGAGCGACCTGGGAGCACAGAGACCTGGCATTGCAGAGACCTGGATGCACAGAGACCTGGGGACACAGAGACCTGGGGATTCAGAGACCTGGGGGTGCAGAGAGCTGTGGGTGCAGAGACTTGGAGGCAATGAGAACTGGGGTCACAGAGACTTGGGGACACAGAGCCCTGGGGGTTCAGTGACCTGGGGTGCAGAGATCTGGGGATTGAGAGCCCTTGGGGTGTAGTGACCTGGGGGTGCAGAGATCTGGAGGCAATGAGAACTGGGGGCACAGAGACTTGGAGGCACAGAGCACTGGGGGTGCAGACACCTAGGGGTGCAGAGACCTGGGGATGCAGAGACCTGGGGGTGCAGTGACCTGGGGGTGCAGGGACCTGGGGACACAGAGACCTGGGGGTACAGAGACCTGGGGACACAGAGACCTGGAGGCACAGAGACCTGGGGACACAGAGACCTGGGGGTACAGAGACCTGGTAGTGCAGAGACCTGGATGCAGAGAGACCTGGGCGAGCAGAGACCTGGGCGAGCAGAGACCTGGGTACACAGAGACCCAGAGGTGCAGATATCTGGCGCCAATCCAGCAGAGGCAACAGGTGTGGATTCTGTTGGATGGAAACCTGATTCCTAGACGATGTGCTCTCTCCAACAGGAAGCAGTTTGGTGTCCTCTAGTTTGTTATCATAGTCCTTTTCAATGTGCAGCTTTCTCTTCAATCAGCTCTAGCTCAGAACGAGAGCATGCCAGTTTCGTTGGGCGTAATCCCATACCAGGGATCACGCAGAGCCTGCCCTTTGTGGGTCCCCACAGGAGACCTTGGCATCACCCACCTGCACTCTGGCTTTGACCAGCCAGAGGCATTTTATATCTCTTTGTACCTTGCATGATGCTTAAAGAGTCTGGCTGTCTTTGAAGTGTGTTGGCTGCTCCTAGATGCCTCTGTGCTGTCTCCCACGCTTCCACATGGCCCTTCAGCACTCAGCCTTTCCCCTCCCTGGAGTCTGGACACCAGCACACACATCACTGTGTGCTCATGGCCAGATTTCAATGGAACAAGATTTGGGCACTTAGATCCCTTTGGGCCAATGCCAATGTCACAGAGCAGGAAGGACAATGGCAGGAGGGCTTATTCAAATAACGGGGCTGGGGACCCCTAGACTGACCATTTAATCAACAAAGACTGAGAGCCCCCACCCCAGCCCAGCCCACTGGGAAGGGAGCGAGTCAGCCAGGTCCCTGCTTATTTGGCCTAAATGTCTTATTTTTGTTTTGTTTTCTGTTTTACAGTTTACAGTGTTGATTAAACTAGAGTTCTTTTCTTGAATTGATTGGTGGTTTTGGAATTGCGCAGAGCAAACCACAATCAAATCCTGTGGGGTTGTCCAGAGTGCTCCTGCTGGCCACTTGGAGCGGAGAATGCTTGAGCTCTGCCCAGGCCAATGAGGTTTTGTTCTTTGAGAAAGGATGGAATGGAAACCAGAGAGAAGAATAGTGGGGATGGGAGGAAAACCAAGGCAAGATACCGGAATCCAAGGAAAAAGAAAACAGAGAAAGATGGTACAAGGATGCAGGACAGCTGAAGGACTGTGGCCATGTCACAACCGTAGCTCTGAGATAAAAGATCAACAATTTGAAGGTGAGTACAGAAGAGCAGGACGTATCCTCTTTGACAACTTGTTCACTCCAAAAATATTCTTAAGCACTTATAGTATGCCGATTCTATAATGTAAAATTTGGGCTCTAATTATCTCAAAAAGAAGGGGCTTCATGCACTTAAATTAAACTTTTCTTTGCATAAAGATTCCAGTAGTCCTTCAGGGAGATAAAAAAGTAATGCAGACTTTTTTTGTTCTCACTTTTTCCTTTTAAATGAACAGCTCCAAGGCATAACACCAGGCACCTTCAGTCTGAGGCTGCCACGAGATGGGGTGCAAGTTGTCTCATTTACATTAAGCTGAGTTAGAATTTGGAGATTTTACCTCCCTTCCTTCACACTTATAATCCCCAACTGCCCTCAGGATCAGTCCATCAGACCTGAATACCAATCCCTGTGCCACCTCTGATTGGCACTACCTAATTTTACAGATGGCGAAACAATGTTTCAGAAAAATTAAGTAACTTGCTCAGTTGCACATTTATAAATGGTGGAGCTAAAATGGGAACTCAAGTCTATTTTGTCTCTAGAGTTTACGCTCTGTCTTCCAAATTCTGTGTCTGCGTGTGCGTGGAAATACATACACATGTATATGTATATATGGAAGTAGACAATAGCAAAGCATTGCCTCCTCTCCAAACAAGCACAAAATGCCAAGAAAATCTAAATTTTAATGTGCATACTTTACACTCAAGTGAGTTTACTAATTCCAGTGTAACTAAAAACACATGGAGCTAACACCTGCTCTTTAATAAAATAAAATACAGAAACTTATAATTAGTAGGAAATGGAAACTTTGCATGTTTTTACATGACGATGATGATGATGGGGATAGTAGATGCTTCCGTTTTGGAGGACTCCTTTCTTCCAGTGTCAATCGTCATATTTGGAGTTTGGTGTAAGTTATTTCCATTATTCATTTAAATGGCTCCAATACTTTAGGCTTAAACAATTGTTCTTTGCTAGGGGCCTTCTAATGTTCCTAGTGGGTAAGCATGGTATTACTGGCATACTGCATTAGAATTTGGAAGTTGCTTATGGAAACAAAATTATAAACGTGTCTGAATAAACTAAAATAAAATTGTTGGTGATAAATTTTATCATGCCTTAATTCTATTTAGTCCTACAAGCCTAATATTTTGTCATTAGGAAGAGAAATGTATTCATTCGGCAAAGATATTTTAAATGTTCTAACAAGACACTGTAGGAATTAGAAAATGAATTTACCAGACAAACTGCAAGTGAATTTTTTTAACCAAATCTACCATTATTTGGAGAATGTTTGTTAGCATACCCACATACAAATGTGTTGGAATATTTACTGTAATTCAGTATAGAGCTAGAGTGTCTGCGTTCAAACCCAGTTCCATCCTCAGCTGTGCATAATCTTGGGCAAATCACATCACTTTTGTGGTGCTGTTTCTTCTGCTGTGAAATGAAGTAGAGGACAATAGCATCTACCTCAGGAGATTGCTATGAAGACTAAGCGAATCGATACATGGTAAGGGTTTAGACCCTTACGTTAATAGGATTAACGTATTAGCAACATTTTTTTTTTTTTTTTTCAGACGGAGTCTCACTCTGTCGCCAGGCTGGAGTGTAGTGGCGCAATGTCGGCTCACTGCAACCTCTGCCTCCCAGGTTCAAGCGATTCTCCTGCCTCGGTCTCCCGAGTAGCTGGGACTACAGGCACGTGCCACCACACCCTGCTGATTTTTGTATTTTTAGTAGAGACAGGGTGTCACCATGTTGGCCAGGATGGTCTTGATCTCTTGACCCCGTGATCTGGCCACACTGGCCTCCCAAAGTGCTGGGATTACAGGCGTGAGCCACTGCGCCCGGCCAGCATCATTGTATCAGATAGTTTTCCTACATCTTTTGAGATGCTCATTTAGATTGTCTCCCCAGTATGTTAATATGGTGACTTACCTTAATAAATTTCCTGCTGGTAAAGAATCCAGCATTTCCAGAATAAACTCAACTGCAAATAACATATCATATTTTTTATATATGTAGTAAGTTAGTTTAAATTTATTTAAAAAGTTTACAAGTGGAATTTCTCTTCCTTATTACTATACTCACGTAGTTTGAGATCAGGGATATACTACCCTCAAAAAACCAATTGAGAAATACTTATTTTCTATTTCCTAGAAGAACTTGTGTAAGATTGGAATTTCTCGAATGTTTGGTAAAATTGTGTGTCAGGGGTAACGTCTTTTCTTGTAAGAGAATTTTAAAGTATTGACAATTTTAAAGCAAGATTCTAGAGTACATTTTTTCATTTCTTTTAATGTTATTTGCAGGAAACTATTCATTTTGTATAAACTTTCAAATATATTGGCATAAAGTTCATAATATTCTCTGGTTTTTAAATATCTGCTATTTGTAGTTATGACTCCCTTTTCATGCCTTAGCTTGTTTATTTTTATCTCCTATGTCCTCCTGTGTTTTGATAATTTTGTGTATTTTATAGCTTTTTAAAGCTATATATCATGTGTTGATATATCCCATTATGTTTTTCTTTTTTAAAAAATTAATCTTTGCTTTTTATTGTTTCATCATTTACTTTCATTGGATTTGTCCTGTTAGTATTTTAATATCTTTTAAAATTGAATTAGTGGCCAGGCGCTGTGGCTCACGCCTGTAATCTCAGCGCTTTGGGAGGCCAAGGTGGGCAGATCACCTGAGGTAGGGAGTTTGAGACCAGCCTGACCACCATGGAGAAACCCTGTCTCTACTAAAAATACAAAAAATGAATTGGACGTGGTGGAGCATGCCCATAATCCCAGCTACTCAGGAGGCTGAGATAGGAGAATCGCTTGAACCTGGGAGGCAGAGGTTGCAGTGAGCCAAGATCACGCCATTGCACTTCAGCCTGGGCAACAAGAGCAAAACTCCATCTCAAAAAAAAAAAAAAATATTGAATTGGCTCAATTTTCAGCTCTTAAAATTATATATCACTCTAAATATAGTGTTATGTAGAATTTTATAGCTTTTGATAAATAGTTTTTTGCTATCTTTTGGTTAAAAGCATCTTATAATTATCACTATAATTATTCTGGACCTTTAAAAATATATAAATGTACATTTAAAAAATTATACATATTTTTATTGTTAATTTGTAATTTAATTGCTGATAATCAAATATCTTGTTCTATATATTACTCATTCTATTAAATGTTAAAGCTTGCTTTATGGCCTAGTAATGGTTCAATTTATATGTCTGAGAACTCTATAATATTCTGCAAATGTTTAGTGAATGATTCTATATATATATTAATTACATTATTTCTTAATTATGTTTTTTGACTGTTCTATGTATTTACCAATTTTTATTGCTTTATCAATAATTGAAAAAGTTTTAATAAATATTTCTATTACAGCTATGGATTTGACAATATCTTCTTTAAAATCTGAAGATTTTTTGATGTAATTCAATGCTTCTCATTAGATTTATATACAGTTAGATTTGTTATCTCTTCTTGTTGAATTGACTTTTCATCCTTAAATAGTAGCAACTTTTATTCTCTTTAATAGTGTATTTTACCTTAAAGAGTTATTTTTTCTGCTATTGTGATAAAGCTATTCCAACTTTTTATTAAGATATTTTTCTATCTTTTTTCAACCATTTATTTTTTAACGTCCTTTTGTTTTATACGCATATTCAGCAAACACACACACTTATGTGCATACATAATAGTGGTCTTAATTGGCAAGTTTAGACCATTTGCATTTATTATCATTACAAAATTCTTTCTAATATTTCATATTTTGGTTTTTATTTGTCTTGCTTTTTTTTTTTTTTTTAATGCTTCTTTACTTCTGCTTTGCAATCTACTCTTGGTTTCCACAATTAGTCCTATTAACATCTCCAGTTTGGTGAGTTTCTTTTCTAGCTGGACTTATACATACTATACTATGTTTAAAAACTCCCCCACTGAGAGATATCATTGCACTGATCTATATGTCTATACCTACGGAATATCACTGTATTAAAGACTCTATCTTTAAAGTATCCTTTGGGTTCTGAGTAAGTGTCTTTGTTGTTCTTTTAGAAATGGTTTTAAGTATTCTTGGTTTTAGCACTCCCAGATTAATTTGATAATTAGATTGCAAAGTTTTAAAAAAAAATTTCTATTAGACTTTTTATTTGGATCACATTGAATTTATAGACTCACTAGGGGAAACTTACTATCTTTAAAACATCTATGCAGGAATGCAATACAGGTTGAGTATTCTTTATATAAGATGCTTGGGATCAGAAGTGTTTCAGGTTTCAGATTTTTTTCACATTTTGGAATATTTGCATAGATATAATGAGATATCTTGGGTATGAGCCCCAACTCTAGATATAATATTCATTTATGTCTCATATACACCATCACATAGCATAAAGATAATTTTATACAATATTTTAAATAATTTCATACCTGAGGAAAATTTTTTACTGTGTTTTCACTGACCCATCACATGAGGTCAGGTGTGGAATTTTTCACTTGTGGTATCATGTCAGTGCTCAAAACATTTTGGATGTTTGGAGAATTGGGAATTTTGGATTTTTGGATAAGGAGTGTTCTTTCAACTGGTATATCTATCCGTATTTTCATGTTCTTTACAAGTTTTTTAAAGAATACTGTACAGTTTTACTGTATATATCTTGCACATATGTAAGTTTAGATTTATTTGTTAGCATTCATTTATTTTTATTGGAATTTCTCTTGGCATTTTCAAATTATTGTTGTTAGAAAAAGTCTCAATCTTTACATATTTTGTATTCCACCATATTGCAAAGCTCTTTTATTTCTTCAAACTACATCACCAATTAATCTTGACATGGTGATAGTGCTGGAGAAATGGCAGTTTAAGCTCTTCACTTCTAGTATTTACACATTTTAACTTTTTCCTTTTATTACTGCATTGACTGAAACGTACAGGGAGATAGAGGTGCAATGAGCATTCTTATCTTCTTCCTGACTTTTTAATGTTGTTATTTCTAATGTTTCCCACTGATATTATGTTAGATTTCTTCTAGCTACCATATATCAATGACAAGATGAAACGATCTCTTCAAGTTTGTGTAGATAATTATCTTTGAATCTAGAATTATATTTTGTCAAAACCATATATGCATATATGTATACTATATCTATCTATACACAGAAACAGTCACAGAGAGAAGACATTTATCTCTTCAATTCCCTACATATGTTATAGTAGTGACCAAAAACTGACAATTTAAAACAATGTTGAGCCTTTCTTGGTTTTCTGGGGAACCTACTTATTCACGATATATTATTCACTTAGCATATACTACGTTCAATTTTTTAATGTTTTAATTAATTTTTTACATTTGTATTTATAAAGGAAAGTGAGGGGCCTCACATTTTCTTTGCTTAATACATCCTTGTCAAATTTTCATAACAAGGTATCTAGACCAACATAATGAGTTGTGTTTTTTTTTTCTTTTTTCTGCTCTCACATATTTTATATAACATAGGAATGATCTCTCAAATAACATTTGCTATAATTTACAAATCTCGACATCTGAGTCTGTTTTAAAAGGTAAATCTTCAGTTTTTATTTAATTTCTCTAGCATTTTTCTGGTCAAGTTTTGTATGATACTACATCTTTGTCAAATTTTTTAATTTATCTCTTGAGGCCGGGCGTGGTGGCTCACGCTTGTAATCCCAGCACTTTGGGAGGCCGAGGCGGGCGGATCACGAGGCCAGGAGATCGAGACCACGGTGAAACCCCGTCTCTACTAAAAATACAAAAAATTAGCCGGGCGTGGTGGCGGGCGCCTGTAGTCCCAGCTACTCGGAGAGGCTGAGGCAGGAGAATGGCGTGAACCCGGGAGGCGGAGCTTGCAGTGAGCCGAGATTGCGCCACTGCACTCCAGCCTGGGCGACAGAGCGAGACTCCGTCTCAAAAAAAAAAAAAAAAAAAAAAAAATTTATCTCTTGAAAACAATTTTTATAGACAGATTGATATAGAGCTAAGTCACGTATTTTAATCTACCATGCACTGTGCCTATGCCCCTTTTCTCCTCATTGTTCTTTTTTTTTCTTTTTTTTTTTTTGACGGAGTTTTTGCTCTTGTTGCCCAGGCTGGAGTGCAATGGCGCAATTTTGGCTCACCACAACCTGCACCTTCCTGGTTCAAGCGATTCTCCTGCCTCAGCCTACTGAGTAGCTGGGATCACAGGCATCCGTCACCACACCCAGCTAATTTTGTATTTTTAGTAGAGACGGGGTTTGGGCATGTTGGTCAGGCTAGTCTCGAACTCCCAACCTTAGGTGATCTGCCCACTTCAGCCTCCCAAAGTGCTGGGATTACAAGTGTGAGCCACCATAGCCGGCCTCCTCATTGTTCTTTATTGATGACTTCCATCATTTTTTTGATACTGTTGCAATTGAATTGTTCTTTTTATTGGGTTTTAAACAAAACTCTTAATCTTTTTGAATGGTTTTACTTTTTGTATGCTATTTTATTAAACCAGCTTTAATCTGATTAAGTTTTCCTCTTTTTAAAAAATTTATTTCATTTATTTAAGTTTAAAGACTTGCTATGCATTTCCTTATTTTAGTAATTCAAGGCTATTTTTCCCTCTACATTTGGCTTTTTCCTTTTCTTTCCTTTTTTTTTTTTTTTTTTTTTTTGGTTTGCCATTCACAGATCTTCATAAGTAGTGCTTCTCTTATTATTCATTTCTGATTTGTAATCTTTTCAGTATTTTTTTTGAAATTAGTATTTTACTTTCTAGGTGATTACATTTTAGAATCAAACCTTTTGTTTTAAATGTTATTCTAAATTTTATAGCATTGTGGGTTTTGTTTTCTTTAGTTTATCTTCTAATATTGTTGAACTGAGTATCTCTTTTTTATGTCAAATTTTTTAAGTATCTGATGATCTGGAGAAATATTTCATCTTTGCATTTGAGGTTGTCAATTTGTTTATCAGTCTTCAGAAACTGTTGGCACAGGACGCATTTGAAAGGAGGCAGGATGCAGAGTCAGTCTCCCATGGGGCTGGGAGAAGGGAAGCATGCTCAAATGGCTGCTGCAGGCCGACTCTCTCAGATCTGAAATGGCTGCTGCATGACTGACTCTTGGATCTGAAATGGCTGCTGCATGGCCGACTCTTGTATCTGATATGGCTGCTGCATGGCCAACTCTCGGATCTGAAATGGCTGCTGCATAGCCGACTCTCAGATCTAGGGATTTCCTGTGTCTGGGCACTACCCTTTTCAACAAACCAAGAACCAACATTCACTGCTTTCACCTGGTGGAAGGGAAGAGGGATGTGAACAGGCCAAACTGAATGGGTGTTTCCTTATAAATAGTCCCTTTATTAGTTGTCCTGGTCTCCTCCTGCTTCTCTCAAGTATAGAACACCCTTGGGACCTCTTCCACCTTATATATGAGTTCTACCTTTTAAGGGGTTGTATATGATTTCATCAATGGGAAACCTAACTGTTATTTATCTTCAAAGACTCTTTGTAGTCTCTGGCCCTCTGAAGACTCCACATATATAGTGCAACTATGTATGTGTGTGCATGTGTGCATATATACACACATGCATCTTCTGTATTTTCTATAGGTATTTGATCAAGAAAGAAAGGCTACTCTATATATTTAGCTAGCCATTGTATATTAACATGGACTGCGTGAAACCATAGCACATAGCCTAAGTGCATATGTTGGACATGAGAAAAGATCTCTAATCAATCATCTTCATCTCTCCCTGAAGAAACTAGACAAATAAGAGCAAAATAAACTCAAAGCAACAAGAAGGAGAGAAATGATAAAGATCAAAGTGAAATTTAATAAACTTTAAAATTAATGAAACAAAAAGCAGATTCTTCCAAAAAATAAGGAAATATGATGCCAAATGCTTATAAATTCACAATTTAAAAGAAATGGACCAACTCCTTGAAAATCAAAAACTACCCAAACACCATCAATAAGAAATAAATAATATGAAGAGCCCTAAAACCTCAACCAAGTCATCATAAGTCAATATCAACAGTGATAAATGATGCTGACAGTATGTAGCCTTGAAATGATGTGGTCTTTCTCTCCAAAAGGCATGTCTGCAGTGCAACCATGGTAAGAACATCAAACAAACCCCAATCGAGGTGTTGAGAGCTGGGTTGTGGAAGCTGGTTGGAGAAGGCCTAGATCTTCTTCTGTGACTGCCTGAATATGCGTCCATTGAAATGATGTGGACTTCCTCTCCAAAAGGCATGTCTGCAGTGCAACCATGGTAAGAACATCAAAGAAACCCAAATCGAGGTGTTGAGAGCTGGGTTGTGGAAGCTGGGTGAAGAAGGCCTAGATCTTCTTCTGTGACTCCCTGAATACGCGTCCCAAGAACTTCCACTTTCAGTTATTCCCAGTGACAGTGCTAGGTGGACCTGCTTGTTCTGCAGCTCACTAGGTGTCTGTCCAGTGAGTGACAATTTGTCTCCTCACCTTTCAGGAGCCCTCAAGTTCAATGAGGTATTCTCTTAAACCTCTCATGAATTTCTGGGGATAAAGAAAAACGCTTCCCTTTTCCACTGTGAGGATGTGGCTGCCTCTCACTGAAAGTGCTGCAGCCCCAAGACTGCTTTCTAAACTCTTCTCCCAGTTCTTCCACTGGGACTGGGGAGGTGGGGCCTGGTGGGAATAGGACTACTTCTCCCACTTCTTCATAATTCTGTGGAGATGTAAATGGGGCTTGTTGATGGCTTTTTAGAATTTGAGGATAATGGGCACCTTGGCGTTAGCTTTGCATCTCAGCTGCAATTTCAGGACAACAAAGAAAGTCCCGATTAACATTCCACTGCACTTAAATTTTAATTATATGTGCTGCTACTGGCTTTAGCTATCAATTATGATTCCATGTTTTTATCTGTAACACTACTTTAACCTGCACAACTAGATTTGTGTATTAGTCTTCCCAGACTTTCATTAAAAAAAAATACCCACAAGCAGATGGGGCTTAAATAACAGAAGTTTATGTTCTCAGATATCTGCAGACCGAACGTTCCAGACCACGATCCAACAGGGTCAGTGCCTGATGGGTTCTTTTCCTGGATTGCAGACGCAGCCTTGTCACTATGTCCTCATGTGGCCTTTCCTTGGGGTGGGCATAAGTGTGGGAGCCCTTGGTGTCTCTTCTTCTAAAAATACAAATCCAACAGGACCAGGGCCCAGCCCTTATGACCTCCTTTCATGTTAATTACCTGTTTCATAGATGGAGGCCCTGTCTTCAAATACAGCCACTAACAAGCAGGCCACAACAACCTGTTTCATAACTTGGTGGCCACATCTCTACTCTGTCTCCACTATCATTTCTGGCCCCTTGATTCCAAAGCTTTTGATCTTCACTATGTCATGCAAGCTTCCCGCAGCAGATCCTTCCAGAGTTGGTGCTCAAATGTTATTAAAAGGGCTGATAATGCATTTGTCAATGTTCTTTCTGTTGCACTGGGAAAAGGTGTACATGACTATTTGACTTCAAGCCATTTATGGTGGTGACACCCAATATGAAACTACAGCATATTTCCCAAAGAGATGACTTTACAGCAATTAGGCTGAAAATTTAAGCAAGCTTTTTTCCATAAACTCAGTGTTTCATTTAGCAATATTAACTAATAAAGTTTACATTTTTAAAAATTCTGTTTGCCAAAGAGTATCATTAAAGATAACACACAGTTTTGTCTGTTATTTACGGTGCTTTCGTTAGCCATCTCAAGAGTTGAGGTGAGTATTTTTCACTCACTCAATTTCTTATTTCTGAGGGGGTTCACATGAGAAGGTGCATCGTGGGGCTGTAGGACAACTTCTTATTTTTAAAAATTCTGGTGTGACTTTTTTTTTCTCTTCTTTTTGTCTCGAGCACCATGGGAGAGCAAAGATATAATACTGATAACAAGATAGGGGGAAACCTCACAATGGGACTACATAATGCAACCATTTTTTTCATTCTTTCTCATCATCTTACAGAATTTTCCCAACTCTTTGATATTTACATAGACAAAACCTTGTAAATAAAATTGTGTATTGTTTTACATTATATCATTTTACAAACATTTTGCCTGAGTCCCTCCTTGTGGTCACTAATGTTTTCAATATTTCGTTTACTGATTATTTCTTATTTTCCAATATCTCCATTGCTTCCCATTTTTAACTATTGTAAATAGGATTGCAGTGAACATTTTTATGATATGGAAACACATTTCTTCTTTTTTCAGATTACTCCAATTATTATGGATCATCAGGTAAATTCCTCAAAATAGAATCACTAGGTCAAAATTCTGAAGTATCCTGGGCTACTCATGTACAGGAATAAACATCTTCTAAAACAGTGGTCTCTATTCTAGCATTTCAGAACAACTCAACATTTCTTGCTAATTATTTGTAGATGAAAATGGAACTTTTTCATTAATTCTTGAGCTACTAGAAGTTGGTTCTCAGCTGGCTCACTTCACTTCGCCATCCTCTTATATGACTTGTGTCCTCATTTCATTCCTGATTTTTCTACCACAGGCTTCTTATTTTTAGAAATCAATTTATATAAGGATGATGTTAATTTATGGCTACATTTGCTTCCTCCCATATTTCTTTTTATTTCGTTTATTGATTTTGAGTCCACAGAGAAATTTCTGTAACAAATTACCTGTTCCTTAAGGGGGATGAAACCGCTACCTTTGTCCTCATTACGGGGACAGTCAACTGACTTCAGT
Source organism: Hylobates moloch (assembly GCF_009828535.3). NCBI lineage: Eukaryota > Metazoa > Chordata > Mammalia > Primates > Hylobatidae > Hylobates > Hylobates moloch. The sequence continues at coordinate 4,331,169 of NW_026652280.1, read as the reverse complement.
AATGTCAGTGTGTACGTGAGAGCTACAGCATAACACGGATAGACCTGCTGGTGTCACAGTTCTGTTTTCGGCACCCCCAGATCTGTGCAGTTTCCCAAAGTGCATCATTAGCCACTAAGCCAACCCATCAGAAGCCTTCTGCTCTCCTCCACATATTTAGCTGACTACAAATTTTTTTTTCACTTTATGCAAAGATACAACACAAATCCAAAACCCCTTAATAGAACACATACAATACAGTAAATTATGGTTGGGAATCCAATCTCAGCTTTTAAATTGTATCCATACAGTACAATTCTCAACCTTAGCATAGGGTGAATGATGTATTTTGGGCAACGTATAAGCCATTGTGAGCCATTCATTCACTGTATTGCAACTTTCTTCCTGAGCCCTGCAACATAACATAAACTTCTGAGTAATGAATTTAAGTGGGGACTATTAGTTACTCTATAATATTTAGAAAGCAAACCACTCTCTTTCAACAGAGAGACTACAGAGGAGGTTTGATGAATAGCCCCTGCGTTCTCCTTCTCACCTGCCCAGTCCTCACAGGCAGCTTGTGTACGGTCGTATATTGCCTGTGATGTCAAACTAGTAAGTTCGTAGAATTTTCTTCTGCGTATTCCACAATTTAACCCTGATACACATATATTTACTTTGTCTTTTTGCACCTTTGCCACACATCCAATTTTTTTTATCATTTACATTATTTAAAATAATTTTCTGAAATATTCCAATCTTTTGATCAAAAAAATATTTTATGACATTGCTTGTTGTTCTCACCATGTTATGCCAAATCTTTATGATAATGCATACTAAATCAATGATGAAAAGAATAAATCCTCTATGTGCTGCAGAGAAAAACATCTAAATGGCTGAACCAATTTCTGTCTTTTCACTTGCATGTTTAGGCTACATACAATTACAGACTTAAGTTTGCAATTTGCCTGCATCGATAAGCATCTGATACCTGGTTATTGATTAGACAAGAGGAAAACATTACTCAGAGCAATCTCCGCAAACTCCTACATCTAAAGACAACTCGGTACCTCTTTCTGGTTCAATATCTTATCCAAGTGCCCACTCCAAACATCCACAGGATAGTCTAATAGGCACCTAAGCCTGATCCAAACTCTTGTCTCAAAACTTGCTTCTTCCCCTGCTGTCTCCTTCCAGATAAATTGCAAGACATTGGCCCTGTTGCTGCAGCCGAAATCCCGGGCATCAGACGTGACTCCTCTCTCTACTAGCCTTCATCCAAGCTGTCAGCAAATCCTGTTGGTGCCATCTTCCATTCCAAACAAACCGTTACTCGTTCCATCGTCCAAGCCTCCTTCGTCTCTTGCCCCAGGATCACACAGATGTCCCTGCGCCCTGCTCTTCTCTCCTTCTATCTCCCATTTATTGACCGTGCAGCAGCCAGAGAGATCCTTTCAAAACTAAAAGCAGAGTCCTGCATCATTTTACATTCTTCATACTTTTTCTCTAATCTTCATGTCTTCCTTTCCAAACAAGAATTTTTGAATAGTTTATGGTGAGCTTAGCTAGCCGAAGCCTGGGCTCTATTCTCACAGTCTCCTTCTTGCTCACACTTTTCCTGCCGCACTGCCTGTCTCGGAAGTTTGTGAACACAGCAAGCTTGCTCCTACCCAGGGCTCTGGGTTTGCTGCTCACAGATATTCCCAGCGCTCATTCTCTTAGCTTCGTTTAGATCTATGAGCAAATATCACTGCCTCAACGAGACTTTTCCTGATTATCCAATAAAAAATTCTACCCCCATAACTCTTACTTAGCTTTATTTTTTCTTTCTGACACTTATTTGATATTAGAGTATATGTTTTTCCCTGTTGCCAAAATGTACACTCCAGAAAGGTGGAGAATTTGCCCATTGCTATATCCTCAGTGGCTGAGACAGATCTTGGCATGTGGCACAGGCTTGATAAGTGTTTGTTGAATAAATGAACTATACATATAATTAATCTTGTTTAAATAACATTGATATTTTACGCTTCTAGCTGTTATCCTCTTGTAAAAAGACTTGCTTGTTCTTACCCCAATTTGTAAAACGTGACTGATTCTCCTTCGTTCCTGCCATGTAATTCTTATCTCTGTTTTCCCAGTAGATGAGACACCCCACTATGTGGGAACTCTCAGGATAAATTTAGGGTAAACTGATCAGTGTTGCAGATTCAAATTGGGATAGCTGAGTTTCGTAAACAGATCAGTGTTGCAGATTCAAATTGGGATAGCTGAGTTTCTTAAGTGGGAAAAATTGGGGGATTCTGTTCTTGTTCCCACTTCAGTCCTCTGTGGTTGGTCCATTTGGTAGAATGCACATTAAAATGGTTATCAAGTATTCTCTATTTCAGCCTAAGGACGCCTTCTGTTGAATTTTAAAGGCAAATTAAAGAGGCAACATTTCCCCTTCTGTAATCACAAAGTAACATTGCTTTGGCTTTCACTTACTGAAAAAGAAACAGAATTCCATTTGTTTCTCACTAAGCAGACTTGAAGATTGTCCTTTGAGTTCTAATATGAATGAAATCAGTGTTGTTATTTGTTGAAAAGGTAGTTATTGAAAGAAGTTTCTGTTGCTGTTACCAATACATTTGTGTCTCTGGAAGCATGGAGAGATTAAAAATCAAAACCCAATAGGAGAGGGTGAGCCCTAGGAAGTATGACCTGGTCTTCTTGCTTTCAGCAAAGCAGGACTTTGTCTTTGATTACTATCAGCAACACGAGCTTTGTAATTCTAGTAATATCCTCTGTTTTTCCATAACACCAGTCCAGGCACAATTTTACAGGGTATTGCTGTGTTCTTAGTAGAGAGGTGAGATTATTAGGGTATCTTAGCCCCTTTTGTCTGGATAAGATTGTGCCAGTTGTTACTAGAAGTTAAATGTTACCAACAAATGGTAGACATGTCACCTTTCTTCTGAGCACATCTCTCAATTAGTAGGATCACAGCAAAACTTTTTGTGTCAATCAATGTATGCTACATTTCCCATATGCTTCCTTCCTCATTACCAGAGTACATGAGACCAGCAACCCCCACTGCATTAGTCTGTTCTTGTATTGCTATAAAGAAAGACCTGAGACTGGGTAATTTATAAAGAAAAGAGGTTTAATTTGCTCACAGTTTCACAGTCTGTACAGGAAGCATGGTGCTGTCATCTGCTCAGCTTCTTGGGGGGCCTCAGGAAGCTTCCCATCATGGCAGAAGGTGAAGGGGGAGCAGGAGCAAGAGAGAGAAGGGAAGAGGTGCCTCACACTATCAAACAAGCAGATCTTGTGAGCGCTCACTCACCGTCATGAGAGCAGCACCAAGGCGAAGGTGCTAACCCGCTCATGAGAAATCACCCCCATGATCCAACCCCCTTCCACCAGGTCCTACCTCAACACTGGGAATTACAATTCAACACAAGATTTGGGTGGGAACACAGATGGAACTCACCCAACCCCCAAATCCCTTACAAATCCATCAGCTTAAGTGGCTCCGTCATTTCTCATGAGGCAGATCTGATTACTAACTCTCCACACTGACTGCTGTCTCACTTGTTCATGTACAATTTGGATCTTGACAAAATACTGGAAATGAGGTGTAGAGAATACGATTCCGCCATCCATGTTCCTTACCACAAGTAAGGGAACAATAAATGCTCACTGAGTACTTTTTGAAACTGAAGTCAAGTAACACAGAGCTAATGCCATCTTCCCAGTCTCAAAAGTTCATTGTTTTAGGGTCATTTTTTGGACACTTTTCTGTATCCTCTATATTTATTACATGCCATCTTCATAATATTTCTATATGTTTGTATAAATATTGTATCTCTCCATCTTGTGATGTTTGTGAGACTGAATGAGGGAGGCCTGAGGCAGATTTCCACCTCTCCCTCTCACTAGCAATAGCCATCCATCCATCCATCCATCCATCCGTCTATCCATCCATCTCTCCATCCGTCCGTCCATCTATCCATCCATCTGTCCATCCATCCGTCCATCCATCCATCTGTCCATCCATCCATCCATCCATCCATCCATCTGTCCATCTGTCTATCCATCCATCTCTTCAACAAATACATATCAGTCAGTTCCTATGCAACAAGTACTATGTTGCAAGCCTGAGGTAAAGGAATGCATAAAGGAATGCACAAACCTTTCTATTTTGTTAACCTAAAACATAGTCCCTATCCTCATGAAAGTGTGTAAAAATTATCTGGCCGTATGGAGATGACAGTGCCATAGAATATTTCTAAATGATCACTTAATCAATGTTGATAAAACACTTAGCACAGCAACTAAGATATTACAGAAAATTAAAAAATAATAATTCTTCAGTGCTCAGATAATTAATTTTAATTTTTCTTGTTATAAAAGGAAATAATTTCATGATATGGCAATATTGCTGAGTACAATTTTAGCAGCATTTCACACTTTCTAATAGATGCTAAACTGTTCTCTCTCTTATATTTACTAGATTTTGCCTTCAACATTGGTGCCAGTAATTTTGTTCAACTTTACTGTGCCTATCCCTGTCATCCTCCTTCCATTTTACCCATTTATGCTGATATAACTTTACCTTTTAGACCCATCTTACTTACCTGTTTTTTCCCCAATGTATGGATTTGCTTTTTAATATCAATTTAATTTTTGGATTTTATTTCATAGCCATATTTCATTACAAGTATTCCAAATTAATTGTATGAATAGTATTCTTTCTCACAAATAATGCCAAATTAAATATATCATCTTCTATCTATTATTATAAGGTTGGGTTGTTCTCTTTTTTCAGTATTTTGGCATTCTAGTTATCTTATTTTCTTTATCTTCTGTATTTTCAAGTTTGCTGCCCCATCATGGATTTGATTTGCTTTTCTAATTTTATACCCAATTGCATCCCTGACTTTCTATTTTTCCTTTTTCCAACTTAGTTCCATTTTTCTTTACTATTTCCATATGTGCATGCTTCTTTCTGAGATACGAAGCATATGTCTTCTAAATTTTCACCTTTTTTTTTTTTGGTAGAACATCATTTTTAGTAATATACGTTCTTTTTCTTATTCCTCTGTTCCTTCTGGGAAGTTTTCCATTTCTTAGGTCCATGTATTCATTTTTTTTCTGTTAAATATTCTTGAGCATGATAGATACACTTAGGCATGTGCCAGCAAACAATCTGGGCTTCACGCACATGTCCCCTCCCACGTTCCACCTGGGTCTGAGGTTAATACAATGGTCCCTTTCTTAAAAAACAATGGCAAGTACGAGATTGCTAGAGGAGAGTGCATATCCCCTTACTCTGCCTGTGGCATTCCCGTACCACATTAGGGAGTTTCACATTTGTCTTGGGAGAGTAGAAGCATGTCTCGATCACAGGGCGGCACAGAATGCCATGACACTCCTCCTGATCTGGGCTTCCATCACATTTCCTTCCCTTAGACTAAGAAGCAAATCAAGTGGGTGGATTTTCACCTACCTTTCCTACTGACTTTTCATATGCTATTTAAAAACATGTTGTTGAGGAGAGCTTTGGAGAGTTCAAATCACCGAGGTGTATGAACTGGTTTTTTTTTTTAAATTTTTTTTTCTAATTCTTAATTCTTCATGGTTACCTTTAGTTTCTTAGACAATTAGTCTATACCAAGTTTCATTTTCTTCATTTGCTATCAATCAACATTTTCTCTCTTTGCCTTAGATTCCACCCTGTCATTCTTTGATATTTATTTACTATGAGTATCCAGATGTATATTACTCTATATCAAAACCCCAAATGATGATTAGTCATTTAAGACACAATATATACCATAAACTAGAGATGTCTGTCTTAAATATACAAAATTCTAGGACCAATGGCAAGCAGACCTCATTCTGACTTAGGCAACTGCAGTTATAATCAACTGAAGCGTCCACCAAGAAAATACAACTTAGTACGGTCTTCCAAGTGTCCTGGGGCCAGTGATCCCCCATCACACCAAAGCCATTCAGAATTCTAGAGCAATGATGTTGATAGTGAAATCTACGGGAGCTGCCCATCTTTTCGTGGTCCTTGTGTCTCCTTTCCTTGATTGCTGTGGTTGATAACATACAGGAAAATTGACTGATATCAATTATAAATGGACTTGGTCAGTTTACTTTGTGAACTTTCTTTTTATATGAGTCTGATAAGAATTGAAATGACCCAAACTCAGATCTCATAAAATAGGCGATGGACAGTGGAAGAGGAAAGGGAAGAAAAGGATTATTTGCAGACATGACTGGTTTCTAATTTCCCTTTTTTTTTTTTTTTTTTTTTTTTGAGACAGAGTCTCGCTCTGTCGCCCAGGCTGGAGTGCAGTGGTGCGATCTCAGCTCACTGTAAGCTCCACCTCCTGGGTTCACGCCATTCTCCTGCCTCAGCCTCTCCAAGTAGCTGGGACTACAGGCGCCCGCCACCACGCCCGGCTAATTTTTTGTATTTTTAGTAGAGATGGGGTTTCACAGTGTTAGCCAGGATGGTCTTGATCTCCTGACCTCGTGATCCGCCAGCCTTGGCCTCCCAAAGTGCTGGGATTACAAGCGTGAGCCACCGCGCCTGGCCAGTTTCGAATTTCCTAAATGCATTCTCTGCTTGTATGGCCAGACAAATCAGATGCGACCTGCTGAAATCCAGTGGTTGTCCAGCAAAGGCATTTAGAATGACCAAAAATGGTATAAAGAACTAACAATCTAATAGTTTTGTTTGCATGAATATCCTAGCGACCCTGAGTAAGTGGTGCTCGATCCAGGGCAAAGACGGGTGGGTGGTTTAAATAAGATTGGTTAACCTACTGGAGATGTCTAGAACCTACTGGAAGCACCTCCCTGATACATTCAACATCTACCGATGAGACTCTGTGTCGAAGAAACGTTGCATTTGTTAGTAATTCTAGCAAGAATATTGTCATGAACAATACTTTTTAAAAGGTAGGAACATTGGATTTTTCTCTTCCTTTAGTGTCATCTCATTTCTAATCATTCTGAGCCCTGGCCATGATTTATGAGTGATTTAGGTCTATGCTGGCCAAGCTGTTCTGTGAAACAAGATTGCAGAAAATGAGAAGAAGGGCTACCTTGTATCCCTCCTCCTTAAAGTTACCGCACACGTGAAAAACTGGGACTTCCAGGATACCCATTTAATTACAAGTATTTTCCATCATCTTAAAGCATGTCATTTCTTTTAATTTTTTTTTTTCCCACAGCAAAATTTCAGCATCTTGCAAAGATTGGTCCTTGGAACAACTGTTTGCAAACATTGCTTGAGATGATTTGCATCTCTTCTCTGATTGGCTGACAAACGCAAGTAGCTGCAGTGACAAACAGACTTCTCATTGTGACAGATGGGCCACAGTTATTTCCATTTTAGTCTGTTTTGTTTAGAATTTATGTTGACAAAAAGAAAAAAAAAGAAAAAGGAAAGAAAAGATTTCCTGGAAACGGGGAGGTGTTTGTTGTGTTTCACAAGATGCCTGAAAGGCACAAGATTTCCTTCAACTACAATCGTCGGAGGATAACACTGCCTGGGGGTCCGCAGAGCCGCAGTCTGGCACCGTGCAATGCAAATCAGCCTGGAGACTGACAAAGAAGAGACAGAAAATTGATATTCCACTAGTTTTGAAAAAGCCCAAAGTAATATTTACAAATAAGATTTTTGATGATGCCAAGAGGAAGATAGTTTTTTTAATAAAACAGAAAACCATAAATTCTCCTACCAGCAAACAAATGCAGTTCTCACAATGTGACTATTTTCAGCAGTCTTTTTTGGTGAATGCGCCCACTGCTCATTTGTGAAGGAAACACATATGGACCCATTAACTTGTGATATGGGATTTCTAGGTTAAATTGGGATTGCCAATGGGAAAATCATTTCCAGGTTCAGTGGTTTAATTTTTGGTTGACAAGACCAAGTTTATTCAAAGCACAAATGAGGAGGAGGGGGAGCTATGGAAGAGCAAGGCATATAAGTTAGCAAAGTGCCTTACGCCATGCTCAATAAATTGTAGTTATTATTTGCAATTGTTATTTTTATTGTAAATATAAATTGCTACTCATCTTTTTTTCTATTTTTTTCTTTATTGGATAATTTGTAATTGTTTATCTGAAATTTTTTAGAACTCCGTGTATTTCTTTTCTTAAAGCTTAGGAAAGATTTTATTGGAAATTTTTGATGTAGGTCCTTCTAAGGTTTAGGATATAAATATGAAAGTGCTTTTTCTTCACTTCATTTGCAATTTTTAATTAACAAATTACACAATCACATCCTCTTGAAGTTCCAATCACTTCTGTATCACAACAATCGTTTATTTTTTGCTGAATCAAATCCTTAGAAAAAGCTTCCCTCATTATTCTCCTAGGCTTTTCCCCCGCCAGAGTAATAAACTGTGAGCATAGCAAGTAAAAATCTGTTTCTTTTTTAGCAGAGTGATTTTTTATCCAATGTCAAGACAGGTGAAATTTGCTTTCACTCCCATGGCAAACTTTACACAGTCCTGCTTTCTGCATTTCTTTTTAACTACTGCCCATGTTCCCCTCCGGTGGAGAGGCTGACCTCATCCCCACGGCCCCTCAAGAGCTCTATCCTATCCTCTTTTCAAGCTTCTTCACCACCAGCTCATCTTTAACTTTTTCATTCTACCATGTTTTAAAAAATTAATGTTTGAAACTTTTTATTTTGAATCTTTTATAGAATCACATGCATTTTTTCAGAAATAATTTAGAGATTTTGTATACTTTTTACAAATTTTCCCCCAGTGGTGATATCTTAACCAAACTATAGCACAATATCACGACCAGGAAATTGACATTTATTCAATCTGTAGGCATAATCCAGATTTCTTCCCCCTTCCCCCCGCCCCTGCCCCACAGGGCCCATAGAAAAACTTTGGGAATTCTTTCCCTCCATATTTTGAGTTTGAATTAGTGCCTTTAAGAGGCTGGGATGAAAAATTAGGAAAGGGAATAATACCATATGATCAACATCGTGGAAGGACCATGGCTGTGACCTAAGTAAGGGAAGTTTTGCTGTAAACGTCCCCTGCCAGAGTGGACCTGGGAGGATATGGAATTCCTAGTACCTGGCTATGATCCAGGCCATCACTCACCTGTAGCCAGCAACCCCTTGCTGGGGAGCTCTGGGTGACGGTGTGACAACCTAAGATAATGCTGCCCTAGAGGTGGTACACTGGTTTCCTAACCCCAAGGCATAGCTTATTTCTGCAAGTTCTCAACTGTTCTGAGGAATCCAAAACAACCATCGGCAACAAGTATACTGGTTTTATCAACAAAAGGGCAGGACTTGGAGCCCATCCTTCTAAGAGGCTTCCGTCTTCATAAACTGTTGCTGTCTCAGCAGTGTCTCAGAGCCAGGTCTCTGAATACAAATGGTGACGTATTCTATCGGCCCAGAGTTCACTGGTGACCTCTCCTCTCAGATAAATGCAGAGACCTCTGACTATCCTAGTTACTGAGAAGAAGCGGGTATTGCAAGATAGGAACTAGGCACTTATTAAGTGCTGATGTGTGGAAATGCATGGGACCTTGTGCTGGATATCAGAGAAAGTGTAGAAGTGAGCAGCTGCTACACGTGATCAGCTTCCTAGAAGCAGTCTGTTTGGGATGCACACAGTGGCGATATTGAGATTCTACACATGACCTTGCATACAGGGACTATAATGAAGCAATGCCCTAAACTACATGGGCTTGGGAATTACTCCAAACACTGGGAACAGTGGAAGAGGTGGTCATTGATTGGTTGTAGGGTTGCATCTAAATGATGTAGTGGGAGAATCTGACACCAAGGGATGTGACCCTTATTTAGGGCGACTTGTGGGGCTGGTGGAAGAGAAAACTTAGACTTAAAAAATAGTCTTTTCCAAAATAGAACAGGCCCTGCATTTTGAGGCAACTGTCTGTCAGATTCCATGGCTCTAGGCTGTGTTGCTGTAGCGTTTCAAATTCAAAGCAATTCCAAGGAATTTCCAGCTAGACCTCAGACACAGCACTCAGCACCAGGTGCCACAGTGAGCTTACAGGGTTCTGTGAACACCTGGAACCTTCCAGGGCATATGCCCACTATCTGTTCTGAGATGGCTAAGCTTTCTTCATGCTTGAACTGAGGCCTTGGTTACTACACTCTCATGACCATGTCTGGAACAAATGTTTAAGGAAGCGGCCCACACGAGACTCTCAGGGCGGCATGGCTGAGAACATGCCCGTTATATAAGAAATTGTAGAGTGAATAATTTTGGAATTTTAGTTTTTCAATTTCAACATAAAAGCAGAAGGGGATTGTATTTTTGGGCTTTGTGGGTTTTTTTTTTCTGAGAATTTTGTAATGGGAAATGGTCTACAGTCGGGTCTGGGGCATTTGGTGCTGCTGCCACTGCTCTGATGTCTCAGGATCGGTTGGTGGAGGGTGCAGTTGGTGGAGGGGGCAGTGCCTGTCCGTAGTGGGGTGGGGCCTGTCTGTGATAAGGCAAAAACAGGGCAGAAGATTCAGCAGAACATGGTTCAAAGCAGCAGTGGAAGAAAATAAAGAATTCCATCATGTGTATCCCATCCATCGGGATGCACCTTGTTACAACTGGGTCCAATCCCATCATAGTCAGGTGCTGCCTGTCCTACTGCTAAGCCCTTCTCCCCTCTCCCTGTGCTCCTGGGACTTGCATGTGTACTCACAGGGTTCCTCCCACCCTTTCTCAGACCTCCGTTCATTTTATTTCCTTTCTCTCTTCCTCATTATATCCAGTGGTGTCTGTGACCCTTTCTTTGTGGTCCAGCCAAAATGCTGTCTATTCCATCAAGCCTCTGATGCTCTATTTATGAAGCATCTCTCTCCTTTTAACTTCTGTGTCCAGTTATCTATACCATTCTTGTGGTACATATCCCTTTATATATCCCCATTGTCATTATTTGTTAAACTTAATATCTTCTTTACTAGGGAGAAATTCTTCAAAGTCAGGATACATATCTATAGTATCTTTGCAGGTCATAATAACAATAGCAGATCTGTGAGATTTAAGTGCTTCCAGAGTAAGGCACAAAAGCCCATTGTGAGTTGCTCCAGTAATGTGATGCCGGTGAGAATGGACAGAGTGACACGGAAGAGCAGGAACACCCCAGGCAGCCCCTCGGTGGAAGGGAATGTGATTGCCAGCAGCGGATCCAATGGCCCACGAGTGCCATGGTGCTGAGCTTGCGTCTTTCCTCTGCCACACAAGCCATCTTTACAGCCCCTGGTGCCCCCGGCTCCTGCTTCATGAGTGGCTTCTGCTTACCACCTGCTCTTTGTTCTCTTAGCAGCTGTGTTTTCTTGTCATCTCCCTCCCTGTCTATGCTGCATGCCTCTTTCCTAAAGAGAAGGTCAAACTGGGCTGGCCTATGCCATCCAGTATGGAGCAATCCTCTTCTGATGAGAGCTCTCGCCTTGCCTCACTGGATCCATAAGCAAGAGCTGCTTTGTCCATCCTCTTTAACACAATGAGACCACAGCAATGAGGCCAAACCCACAATCAAGTGATCCAAGCTTGATTACCAGGGGTCACAGACACCTCCAAAAGTTACTATGGGCATAGCAGCTTTTTTATGTTTTCTCAAAAAGGAGTATTGTAATATTTCCTGGCCTCATTGTTACGATAGCATTTTGGGTATCTGCTATGAACCAGGTATCATGGTAGATACATCCAAACCAATCTCTCACTTAATACAACATCCTTATGGATCAGGTACATCTGGCACTGTGACTTCCTCACAGAGAATAAGTAGCTTTTCTAGTCACCCAGTGGGTGGAGAAGGGCCAGCTTTAAGGTCGCTCTCAGAGTAGCCTTTCTTAGGAATGCAATTGATCCCTCTATATCCGAAGTTCATGGCTTCTTGCATTGATGAATACTATACTCTTCTCCTCCCCTTCTCTTGGAGGAATTTCTTTTTATAGTCTTCTAATTATGAGCTCCTTAGCATAAAGCTTGTGTGAGAGTGATCATATTCTACCTTGTGCTAAAATGTGTTTAATTTAGCCTTTATACTTATACTTTTTCAAATTCTTTCTTATCTTCATTGTTATTTTCTCTTTAGGATCTTTTCCATTATTTTTATTCATTCTATGTCATAGCAACTTATGGCTTGCATGCGGTATCCAGTGTCCTGTCCCCCGCCTCATGTTCAGGCTGGAGTCCTCGATCAGGTGCCTCCTCTTTCCTCTAAGTCCTTGTCAGATGCATGCTGCCCACTTTCCCTGCACCCATCACGCAGACGCCATCAGCAACGATCCAGAAGGCTACATGATCTGGCTTTTATTTTCAATCTAGCTACACATATTCCACATCCTTCTTCCTCTTTCAAAGTCAATAAAAATAAGTTTCAGGATTTTTTAAGGTCTCTCATTTATTCTCACATGAATCAGCAGAAATGAGGAACAGTCATAGGTTTGACGAATCCTGTCAGTTCCTCCATCATCCCTGGGAAGAGAGAACCTCTCATTACCCATGTCAGGGCGATGCGTGGCTGCCCTCATGCCCTTCCTGGAAAATCGCAATGTCTCCCATTCCTGGGGTGAATAACACATCCATGGACACCTGGGGCTCTTTTCCCCTCGCGGTGTGGGAGATTATTAGGTCTTCATGAGAAACAGTTCTGTTCTCTGTGGCAAAAACCTGCCTGATTATTTTCACTAAACTCTGAGCTTCCTGTTGGCAGGTGCTTGCATCCTCGCAGCACTATTACAGTTTTTTTAAACAATTTTTTTCTGGATAATTTTCTCTAACCTAATTAGGAGCTCTTCTAAGAAAGCTCAAATAGACAGGAGCATTTGGGAGAGAAATAAAGAGAGAGAGAGAGAGAGAGGGAGGGAGAAAGAGAAGGAGAGAGCGATTTCTCAAGTCTTTGTATCTTCTGTCTTCATGGGACATCTTATTGGTAGTGATGGCTTTAAGCAGGAGATGTGCCTAACTTTCTGGTCAGTGAAAACATCTTTTCAATAGCCCCAAATGTGGGATCAGAGATTGAATTAGAGTCTTTCCTTCCTCTACAAAACTTTACCTATATCTCTTCACCTTGGACTCTTGGTGGCACTGGGGCTTTTGGAAACCCCTGTATGAGCTGGTCTGACTGTTCACCTTCCTCTCAAGATGGAGTGGTATTACACTTGCAAAATAGTAAACACTAGCGAAAAAACAAACAAACAAAAAGCAACACCAATTTTGCGCTCTGTGAGCAATCCAGCTTTGCACCTCACCCCTGCATATGGCGCTGCACACAGTGTGCAAGCAAGTCCACTTCTCCTCCAGACCATCTCAATGTCCTTCATGGGCACCTTCCCTGCTGATCATCTCTGGTCCCTCTGAATATCACAATAAGCCTGTAATTTACTTCCTTAATAAGTGATATTATATGGTTACTATGATCAAGTAGTTCAACATCTAATTTCCTAATCACCAGAATGTCAACATTCGTAGTTTCAGGGGGAAAAGGGAAAAATAAAAACAACAACTATTGTAGTTTTGAGAAAATCCCTATTCTAACAACCCGCTACTAGAAATCCCTATTCTAACGACCCTCTACTAGAAATCCCTATTCTAACGACCCTCTACTAGAAATCCCTATTCTAACGACCCTCTACTAGAAATCCCTATTCTAACGACCCTCTACTAGAAATCCCTATTCTTACGACCCTCTACTAGAAATCCCTATTCTAACGACCCTCTACTAGAAATTCCTATTCTAACGACTCTCTACTAGAAGTCCCTATTCTAACAACCCTCTACTAGAAATCCCTGTTCTAACGACCCGCTACTAGAAATCCCTATTCTAACGACCCTCAGACCGTATAGAATCCTTTCTAAGACCTGTATAAATCCTTTCTTATGACCTCTATAGAATCCTTTCTAAGACCTTTTGGAGTCCTTTAACAACCTCTATAGAATCCTTTCTAACACCCTCTATAGAATCCTTTGACCCGTAGGAATCCTTTTCTAACAACCTCTATATCCTTTCTAAAACCTAGTAGAATCCTTTTAACAACCTTATAGAATCCTTTTACCTGCTATAAATCCTTTTAAGACCTTATAATCCTTTCTAAGACCCGTATAGAATCCTTTCTAACAACCCGTATAGAATACCTTTCTAACTATTCTAACAACCCTCTACTAGAAATACGAACGCTATTTTTTGAAAATAATAAAAACACACCAAAGAAAAACCCCAACAAGCCCTTGAGGTGTACAAAACAGAATATTTAAGCTTATGAACCACGGTGAAAGTTTTAAAAGTTGTATTTCTAGTTGAGCTGACGTTTATTCCAGCCTCTGGATAATACCGAGTCAAAAATTCCCTGGAAATCCAGCATAAAATAATTAGATGGGCAGCATATCATGTATGTAGTCTTGTAAGAAGAAAATAGAAAGCTTGTTTAGCTTCCTTTTTATTGGTCTGATTTTTAAACCCTTGGGTGTGCAAGATGTGGAATTAAAATAAGTCCTGGAGAAGTTCTGAATGCTGCTGTCCTTCCACTTGTCAATTACTTTAGGGTAGCGTGGGGTGGATAGAAATGTATGTTTGATTTTGTTCCTTCTCTTTCTCCAGGATTTCCTGAGTTTCCTGGTTATTCAACTAAGCACAGATTGCTGTTCATACAGATACATTGCCATGACTTCTGATTTGCTGGCTGTCACTCCCATTAATAACCGAGTAGGCTGTCAGGCTGTCACTCTTTGTTGTTGTAACGATTTGTTTCATACAAGGGACTTGATTCATGAAGAAGAGGGGAAATAAAAACCCTACAGTTGTCCTGTTTACTTGGAGGTACACAGGGTTATGGAAAAGCATTAGGCAAGAACACACACTCCACTTTTATCCTCAAAAACTAATTACCAAGCACATAACTTGGATATTTTTTAAGCTGAACAAATACTCCTCTTGTAGCTTGAAATTTGGTGGAATTCAGACCAGCTCTCAGGAATATTTCCATCCACAATTCTCAAGTGGCAAGTAGCTTTGTGTGACATAGGCCAAAGCACAGTTCTTCAAATGAAGAAAAAGACTTCGCTTTCCAGAGCACTCTGCCTGCCAGGGCCATCATTAAGCACCCGAAGGTGGCGTGTGGGCAAGCCGCCCCCACGTGCCACTCCCCTTGTGGGAGGCTTGGTTCTTTGAGAGCCCAGGTAGCAGAGGGTCTACTGAGGTCTAATTGCAGTGCCATTTTTCGTTCCAGTTTTCAGAAGAATTTTCGTCTGTGCCTTTAAAGAAATGTGGACTGTGCTTGGTGACAGCCACGATAGGGGCCATCTGATGTCCCTGCCACCCAACGCTGCAGTTTCTCCAGTTCTAGCCAAGTTTCTCTGCTCTGTTCAGCAGGGAATTCTCCAACAGTTCATGATGGAAGAAGGGGAGATTCTCCCTTCATCCCCCATTTCCGACAGAGAGGGTAAGAGGCCCTGCTTACAGGACAAATGGGTTTGTGAGTGTCATGGACTCAAGTGGCTGCTCAGCTAGCAAGCTCCTGCTCTGGGTGCCACAGCCCTACCGGTGGGAAGCCTCCCCTCCTTCTCCCCTTCTCCTGTACGCTGTCCTTCAGACAGTCCCACCTCTCCTCTCTTGGATGGACAGCCGCTCTCATTTTCTCTTTCCCTCCAAGTAACACTGAATCCAAGGAAAGACCCGTCTTTCCAAGGAAGGCTGAGATGTGAAGTACTGCTCATCACCCGTGACAGGTATCAAGCAAGCAAGTGACAATTTAAGGCAGAATGTAAAGCATTTCTAAAAGCCACGTGTGGACGAGTGTGAGAGTACAGGCTCCTTGAAAGCCCCAGAGAGGGCTGTTTGTGCCCAGTAATAGGCTCCATTCCTCACAGGTTCTCCGAACGCTCATGAGAAAAACTGGGTGGCGTGAAATAACGAAAAAAAAAAAAAATCCACAATGGTGCAGGCCTGGAGAAGGGGATTGGCCCCTGCTGTGGGGTAAGCACAACCTGCCCTGCCCCGCTCACCTGCAGCACTTTTCTATATGGAGCAAAATCCTTAAGCTCCTGGAGAGAGGCAGCAAACACTGTTGTCTGCAGGCACAAGGAAAGACTCACTCTGGCTAGAGGAAGAATAAAGGTAACAAGAAATCTGCCCGGAGGGAGAGGCAGGAAACTGTCCTGGGCCCATGGTCCTGTATCAATACCAGCAGCGGTATCAGAAGAAAGGCTGGAAACTCTCAAACAAGCTCCACCAAGGGCACAAGGATGAGACTGGCTGCAGGAGGAGGGAGGTCAGTGAGAAAGCCTCACCCTGCAGGCTCAGGCACACAGGGCCTGTGAAGGCCAAGGCGCAGGGAGAACTCTGCAAGCCGGAAGTCAGCATGTGCCATCTTTAAAGCACTGGGGAAGAAAGAGAAACCGTGAACCTGGAAATCCACACCCAATCAAAATCTATCAAAAATGAAGTCAAAATAAAGACTGCTAAAGGGAAACAAAAGCTCAAAGAGCTCAATACAAGCCAATCTTCGGGGAGAAGAAATAGGATACCAGCTAGAATCTTACAAAAGAGCTCAGAACATGACTAAAATAAAGTTGATTTTTCTAATTTTCAATCACTGTAAGTGATAACCATCTAGAGCAAAGCTAGTAGCTACGCATTGTGAGTTGAGGCATATGTAAAAGCAGAACGTATGACAGCAATACCGCATAAGACTGCAGAGTGAAATTAGAAGCAGGCTGGTGTTAAGATTTTTATAGTACATGGGAAGCAGTGTGTTATTATATGAAGATATATTGTAACAAATTAAAGATACACATTATAAAGTCTAGGACAGCCACAAGATATACTTTTAAGATACATAAATAATGAATAAATAGTGGAGATGAAATTAAAACCTAACACAACTTGAGCCAAAAGCAGGTGAAAAGAAATGGAAATACAAGAACTGGTGGAACAAACAGAAAATATAAGCAATTAGTAGATACAAACAAATTAATAATCATATAAAGTACAGAAAGACTACACATACCAACTAAATACAGATATTCTCTGATTTGGGATAAAAAAGAAATATTCAACTACATGCGATCAGCAAGGTGTCTGCAAGGTATCTTCAAGGTGACTTAAATACAATGGCATAGATAGGTTAAAATGAAAAGATATAAAATACACTCCATGCTGACACTAATGAAAGTATGGCTATTATAATATCAGACAAAGTAAACTTTGAAAGAAGGGAGATTTCTAGGAATAATGAGGGACCATATGTCATTGTATATGGGTCAACCACACATCATGATATATGGGTTGAGATATCACAGTCTGAATGCATACACATGTAACAACAGGGCTTCAAAATACAAAAAGCAAAGACTGAGTGAACTGAAAGAAGACACAGAAAATCCAAAATTATAATTAGATTTATGGTGTCAGTTCCAAGATATAAGGAACTTGGCAGTCACCACCCCCCAAATTTTACGATAAGGAAAAGCTGAACAAACTGAAAATTCACACCTTTCTTGGATCCATTAGAGCACTGAGTTGCAAGGCAAACTGTCATTCCAAAATCTGGAAAGCCCAAAGAGATATAGCACCTCAGTTCAGCTACCTGGAGCAGAAAGAAGCTACTGGAGGCCTTAAACTCACAGGAACACTTACTTGGCGAGCAATTTGGACCCATTGCTGGAAGTTGGGAGCAGAATGGCGTGAGAATGAGAGGCCCCTGGGGCTGCAGACATACCAGGACTCACACACTCTTTAGGGCTTGTGAGTAGAATTCCTCAATATTTATAAAATATATGAAACCATAAGTCCAAGCCATCCAGAGATACCTAAGCAATATAATTATAATAAATGCAAGAAAAATAAGAACATTTTAAAAATAGAATTAACACCATCACAACTAGATATGTTGTATTCATGCTTCAGAAAACCAATCAGGAAGAATTATATTTTGAAGTCAGCCAGTTTAACTAAATCAAGGGGAAATGACAAATATAAAGATAAGAGCAGAAATCAATGAAATTGAAAACAGAAAAACAACAAAGAAAATCACCAAAAGCTGGTTTTTTTTTTTTTTAGAAAATCTATAATATTGATAAATCTCTAGTCAGAATGACCAAGAAAAAAGGAGAAAAGACACAAATTACCAGTATCAGGAATGAGGGGTGGGATTTCCCTACAGATCAAACATCATTTGAAAAAGAATAAGTGTAGAGGAATAACAACTTTATGCCCATAAATTCAGCAACTTAGATGCAATCGACAAATTCCTTCAGAGACACAAACTATCAAAGGTCACTCAAGAAGCCATGGATAAACCAAATAGCCCTGTATCTATTAAAGAAGTTGAATTCATAGTTAAGAATCTTCCCATAATGAAAACTCAGACCCAGATGTTTTCATGAGTGGATTTCGTCAGTCACTTAAGGCACAAATGCTACCAATTCAAAAACTTTCCCAGAAATTAGAATCAATGGAAATACTTTTACTTTTCTTTTTAAACAAATTTTAGGTCACGTCTTTTTAATTTTATTTAATTTTGTTTTTATTTTTAACTTTTAAGTTTAGGGGTACATAAATAGGATGTGCAGGTTTGTTACATAGGTAAATGTGTGTCATGGGGATTTGTTGTAGAGATTATTTCATCACCCAGGTATTAAGCCTAGTACCCATTAGACACATTAATTATTTTTCCTGATCTTCTCCCTTCTCCCACCCTGCACCCTCTGGTAGGCCCCAGTGTCTGTTTTTCCCCTCTATTGGTTCATGTGTTCTCATCACTTAGCTCCCACTTATAAGTGAGAACAAGTAGTATTTAGTTTTCTGTTTCTGTGTTAGTTTGCTAAGGACAGTGGCTTCCAGCTCCATCCATGTCCTACAAAGGACATAGTCTCATTCTTATTTATGACTGCATAGTATTAATATTCCATGTTGTATGTGTACTACATTTTCTTTATCCAGTCTATCATTGATGGATATTTGGGTTGATTCCATGTCTTTGCTATTGCAAATAGTGCTGCAATGAACATAAGAGTACATGTATCTTTATAATAGAACAATTTATATTCCTTTGGGTATATACCCAGTAATGAGATTGCTGGGTCTAATAGTATTTCTGTCTTTAGATCTTTGAGGAATCGCCACACTGTCTTTCACACTAGTTGAACTAATTTACACTCCCACCAATGGTATATAAGTGTTCCTTTTTCTCCACAACCTCCTTGACAGTATCTGTTATTTTTGACTTTTTTTCTTAGTTTTTAAATTTTTTTTGAGACAGAGGCTCACTCTGTCACCCAGGCTGGAGTGCAGTGGCACAATCTCAGCTCACTGCAACCTCTGCCTCCAAGTTCAAGCAATTATCTGCCTTAGCCTCCCGAGTAGCTGGGATGACAGGCACCCACCACCATGCCTGGCTAATTTTTATATTTTTAGTAGAGACCGGGTTTCACTATCTTGGCCAGCCTGGTCTTGAACTCCTGACCTCGTGATCCATCCTCCTCAGCCTCACAAAGTGCTGGGATTACAAGAGTGAACCACCAAGCCTGGCCTATTTTTGACTTTTTAATAATAGCCATTCTGACTGGTGTGAGATGGCATCTCATTGTGGTTTTGATTTGCATAGGAAATACTTTTCAACTCCTGAGGCCAAAATTATTCTGATACCAGAAGTAGACAAAGACCACAAGAACACTAGAGTCCAACATCCCTTATGAGCATATGGACAAAAATCCTCAAAAGAACAATTTAGCACACTTAATGCAGCAATAAATAGAAAGAGAATGTGTCATGACCAATAGGAGTCTATCCTGGAAATGTAAGATTGTTTCAACATTTGAAAATCAGTTGATGTCATTTACCACATCAACAGACAAAAGAAGAAAAACAATATAGTCATCCACAAATGTTGACATTCATTCAAAATAAAATCTATCATTCTCAAGAAAGGGAGCTTCACCTGATAAAGGGCATCTACAGAAAACCTACAGCTAAAATAGTATTTAATTGAGAAGGAATAAATGCTTTCCCCCACAGACTGGGAACCAGCAAAGATGACTGCTTATATCGTTCGGCAGTGTCTCCACCCAGATCTCATCTTGAATTTCCACATGTTGTGGGAGGGAACTGGTAGGAGGTAATTGAATCATTGGGGGCAGGTCTTTCCCATGCTTTTCTCGTGATAGTGAATAACTTTCATGAGATCTGATGGTTCTGTAAGGAGGAGTTTCACTGCGCAAGCTCTTAAGCTCTTTTTTTTTTTTTTTTTGCCTGCTGCCATCCATGTAAGACATGACTTGCTCCTCCTTGCCTTCTGCCATAATTATGAGGCCTCCCCTGCCATGTGGAACTGTAAGTCCATTAAACTTTTTTCCTGTATAAATTACCCAAACTTGTGTATGTCTTTATTAGCAGTGTGAAAACGGACACACTGCTAATAAAGACAGACATGTTGCTAATAAATCGGTACAGAGAGTGGTGTATTGCAGGAAAGACACCCAAAAATGTGGAATCAACTTTGAAACTGGGTAAGAGGCAGAGGTGGGAACAGTTTGGAGGGCTCAGAAGAAGACAGGAAAATGTGGAAAAGTTTGGAACTTCCTAGACACTTGTTAAATGACTTTGACAAAAATTTGAACAATAAGGTCCAGACTGAGGTGATTTGACAGTGATTTGAACAATAAGGTCCAGGCTGAGGTGGTCTCAAATGGAGATGAGAGACTTGTTGGGAACTGGAGCAAAGGTGACTCTTGTTATGTTTTAGCAAAGTGACTGGCACCATTTTGCCCCTGCCCTAGAGATCTGTGGAACTTTGAACTTGAGAAAGATGATTTAGGGTATCTGGTAGAAGAAATTTCTAAGCCACAAAGCATTCAAGAAGTGACTTGGGTGCTATTAAAGGCATTCAGTTTTATAAGGGAAGCAGAGCATAAAAGTTCAGAAAATTCTCAGCCTGACAATGCAATAGAAAAGAAAATCTCATTTTCTGAGGAGAAATTCAAGCCGGCTGCAGAAATTTGCATAAGTGACAAGGAGCTGAATGTTAATACCCAAGACAATGGGGAAAATGTCTCCAGGACATGTCAGAGGTCTTCATGACAGCCCCTCCCATCACAGGCCTGGAGACCTAGGAAGAAAAAGTGGTTTGGTGGGCTGGGCCCAGGGTCCCCATGCTTTGTGCAGCCTAGGGACTTGGTGCTCTGCATCCCAGCCACTCCAACCATGGCTGAAGGGTGCCAATGTAGAGCTCAAGCCATGGCTTCAGAGGGTGCAAACTTCAAGCTTTGGCAGCTTCCACATAGTGTTGAGCTTCTGGGTACACAGAAATCAAGAACTGAGGTTTGAGAACCTCTGCCTAGATTTCAGAGGATGTACGGAAATGCCTGGATGCCCAAGCAGAAGTTTGCTGCAGGGGTGGGGCTCTCATGGAGAACCTGTGCTAGGGCAGAGCAGAAGGGAAATGTGGGATCGGAGCCCCCACACAGAGTCCCAACTGGGGCACCACCTAGTGGAGTTCTGAGAAGAGGGCCACTGTCCTCCAGACCTCAGCATGGTAGATCCACTGACGGCTTGCACTGTGCACCCAGAAAAGCTGCAGACACTCAATGCCAGCTCTTGAAAGCAGCCAGGAGAGGGTCTATACCCTGCAAAGCCACCAAAATGGAGCTGCCTAAGGCCGTGGGAGCCCACCTCTTGCATCAGCATGACCTGGATGTGAGACATTAGTCAAAGGAGATCTTTTTGGAGCTTTAAGATTTGACTGCTCCAACGGATCTCAGACTTGCATGGGGCCTGTAGCTCCTTTGTTTTGGCAAATTTCTCCCATTTGCAATGGCTGTATTTACCCAATGCCTGTATCCCCATTGTATCTAGGCAATAAATAACTTGATTTTGATTTTATAAGCTCATAGGTGGAAGGGACTTGCCTTGTCTTGGATGAGACTTTGGACTGTGGACTTCTGAGTTAATGCTGAAATGAGTTAAGACATTAAAGGACTGTTAGGAAGGCATGAGTGGTTTTGAAATGTGAGGACATGAAATTTGGGAGGGGCCAGAGGTGGGATGATATGGTTTGGCAGTGTCCTCACCCAAATCTCATCTTAAATAACCACATGTTGTGGGAAGGATCCAGTGTGAGGCAGTTGAATCATGGGGGCAGGTCTTTCCTGTGCTATTCTTATGACAGGGAATAAGTCTGATGAGATCTGATGGTTCTATAAGGGGCAGTTTTCCTGCACAAGCTCTCTCTCTCTGCCTGCTGCCATCCATGTAAGACGTGACTTGCTCCTCCTTGCCTTCCTCCATGATTGTGAGGTCTCCCCAGCCATGTGGAACTGGAACTGTAAGTTCATCAAACCTTTTTTTCTACATAAATTACCCAGTCTCAGGTATGTCTTTATTAGCAGCATTAAAACAGACTAATACAACTGCTTTAACCACTCCAATTCAACATCACACTGATAGTCTGAGGCAATGCAATGAGGGAAGAAAAATAAATTACAAGTATATAGATTGGAGTGGCAGAAATAAAACTTTCTGTATTCACAGGTAGTAATCTACTTAGAAAATCCCAAGGAATCTAAGAAAACCTTTTACAACTATTAAGTGAAATTTAGCAAGAACATTAGCTACAAGATTAATAAACAAACTAAATGGCATTTCTATATCCCAGTAATGAACAAATGAAAATTAAAATTTCTGAAACAATATTTCTTGCAATAGCTCCTTAAAACATTAAAAATGTATTTTGTTATAAATTCAACAAAATATGAGTAATATGACAAAATATGTGTATGACCTGTATGCTGTAAACTATACAACGTGAGTGACAGAAATCACAGATAAAGATAAAAAGAGA
The DNA here is from genome assembly GCF_009828535.3 of Hylobates moloch. NCBI lineage: Eukaryota > Metazoa > Chordata > Mammalia > Primates > Hylobatidae > Hylobates > Hylobates moloch. The sequence goes on along the minus strand of NW_026652280.1, from coordinate 4,308,344 downwards.
GATGATGCATCCATGAACTAGAAGACCCCCTGTTGTTGATGTGTCAATTCTTCCTATACTGACTTACAAACTCAGTGCAATCCCAGTGAAAATCCTAGCAGGACTATTTTTAGAAGTGATTATGAAATGTATACAGTTAAGCAAAGGAACCAGAATAACCAAAATAATTTTGGAAAAGAACAATGTTTGAGAGTTCAACTACCTAAATTCAAGACTTAATATAAACCTACAGTAATCAAGACAATATGGTATTATGAAAAGGATAAACATGTGGATCAATGAAATAAAATAGAATCCAGAAACAGGTCCACATGTGCATAGTAAAATGATTTATGACCAAAGTACAGAGCAATTTAATAGAAAAATAATTAGTCTTTTAATAAATATGTTATGACAAATAGACATCTATGTAAAAAAAAACCTTGACCTCTATGACACACCAAAAACAAATTTACCTCAAAATGAATCATAGAACTAAATGCAAAATGGAAAACTAGAAAACTTCCAGAAGAAAACAGGCAAAAATCTTTGCCACCTTAATTTGGGGAAAAAAATTTTTAGATGCAACATATAAAGCATGTTTCATAAAAATATTAATAAGTTGGGTATCAAAAAGTTTAAAACTTCTGCTCTCCAAAAGACACCATTAGCAAAATGAAAACTGTAGTCACAGGCTGAGAGGAATATTTGCAAAATACGTATGTGATAAAGAACTTGTGTCTAGCATACATAAATAATTCTCAAAGTTTAATAATAAGGAAAAACATATGTAACAAAAAATGGATAATTTACCAAAGAAGACCTAGGAATGGAAAATAAATTCATGAAATGATGTCTAACACCATTAGTAAATAGATAAAGCAAAGTAAAACCACAATGAGATACCACTTCACACTCACGAGAGTATTTCAAAAAGAAACCTGAAATGCCAAGTGCTGGAGTGCTGGTGAGGACAAGAACTCCTGAAATTCTCATTCATTGTTGCTGGGAACATTACTGATATGGCCACCTGAAAACAGCTTGTCAGCTTCTCATAAAGTTAACCATACACTTACCTTTTGACCCAGCAATCCCCTTCTAGGTATTATCCTGGAGAAAAGCAAGTTATGCTCCTACAAATACCTGTGCACAAATATTCAGAGTAGAATTATTCACAATCACTCGATCTGGAACCAATCCAAATGTTCTTCAACTGGTGAATGGATAAACAAACCGTGGAGCATCCATAGAAGAAAATATTCCTCGGCGTAAATAGGAACCAACTACTGAAACACACGATGACACAGATGACCCTTAAATGCATCATGCTGTGAGAAAGAAGCCACACCCCAAAGGCTACATACCATATGGTAATTATATGACATTCTGAAAAAGATAAATTATAGAAACAAGCCAGTGCATGTCAGGGGGTGGGGCCAGGGTAAGGGTTCACCACAGAGGGGCACAAGGAGACTTTTGGGAGTGAAGGAAATGTTCGGTACCATATTTTAATTGTAGTAGTGGGTATATGGCTGCATTTAAAAACAACTAATCAAACCATACACTAAAAGGAAGATTCTATTTTGTAAGTTGTAACTCAAATACAGTTCATTTTAAAATAATTAATGTGAACTTGCTGTTTGTTCTAGCTTAGACAAAACTTAACTGTTTTATACATTTTAATAAAATAGATAAACAACAAACATAATTTCTGCTTTAAAAAATTGAATGTAACAAACTGGAGAAATTACTAATTAGCTAGTGTCAGGACACATACTTGTGTTGCTATGTTTCATTTAAATATACATAACTGTCCCTCCCTGTCACCACTGCATCCGCTTGCAGCCCTTATAAGTTCCTGTATTTGTTTCCAACTGAATGACAGTAGTAAAGGAGATATTATCCACTTGAACATCTCTTATAAGAGTGAATTTACAGTTTTATACCTACAATGCTTAGGTATTTTTAACTCCTTGCCATATTCAGAAGCTACAGTTTAAAAAAGATCCTTGCATTTTAGCATGTAGAAGTGTCAATGCAATCCATGTCCAGGTCTCATTTCCTCATTCAACAGATACCCAACCTGTGGTCCATCAGAGAGGGGAGGAGGAAGAAACACCACAACCTCACTTTGCTTCCCCTGTCCTATTTCTGTAGGGTCCTGTGTGCTGCACCTGCCCCATGTCCTGTGGGGGCCCCTGTTGACTGAACTGAGCTCCTGGTGGAGGCCAAGCTGCTCGCAGATGTGGTCCAGGAGACTCAGCTTCCTGAGGCACAGAGTGGAGCATGGATCTCAAAGGACACAGGAAAGACATCCAACATCATATTCGTTGAAAAGAACATTTCATTTTGCTTTGTCAACATCTATCACTCTTCTCCCTCACAGGTTAGGTTTTTCCAGTTTTAGGAAATCCTTGGTGTACAGGCTTTCTGGGATTGCTGCACATCAGGTTTTCAGTGATTTGGGGCTTAACTATACTTTTGTTGGATAGTTGTGTTATCTTTCATTCCAAACTAGAAAAGGGAGTCTCCAGGCTTTCATAGGAATGCCTTTAAAGGGTAAATAAATTTCACGAATCTAAATAGTCTGAATAAGAATCTGGAAAATGAAGCAATGGAGAATGTTTACATATCTTCTGTTCACAATAACAACAGCAATGTAAAGAAATTTGAAACTCTTTAAAAAAAAGCCATAGAAGAAAATAATGGCCCCAATATTAGCATAATAGTTAAAATCACAGACTTTGAAACCAGCCTGGTTCTGCATGAATTACGGCTCTTTCATTTCCCTGTGTGATCTTGGGCAACTTACTATCCAAGCATTCTGCTGTGTGATCTTGCGTAAGTTACTCTTACTTGTGCCTCTTTTTTTTTTTTCTGAGAAATAGTATTAATAACAGTACTCTGTAGTAACATATATCTCCGTCTTAGAATAGTACAGGTGTGTATTCAGCGCCATAAAAGTGTTTTCTATAAAGTGAAATATGACATGCCTTAAAACAGTTAATGGCATGTAAGAAAAGAAATCAAGTTGACTTTGATATTTTAAACATTTTCTTTCAAGGGGCACAGATTTAATAAAACAGGTTTACATTTTTTTCTCACCAGTCCAAACTATTTGGTTTTTAAGTAAATAAAATTTTATAGTCCTAATTGTGTAAGATTGGTCAATTTTTTTTCAAAAAATTTACAAGAAGCCATGCGCAGATGGACAAAATATAAATGCTGTAATAATTAAATTAAAATATAATGAGTTACTCAGCCAACTCTGGAGATAAAGGAATTAGGGACAATTTAGAATTTCTAGTTTCCAGATCCTACATAATAGGAAGTCAATAAATACTTTCTATTGTTGATGCAATGAGAAATAAAGTGAGATATATTATTTATACTAAATCAATTGAAAAACAAAAAGTAACAACGGATAACAGTGTGTCTGACTAAAATCTTTCATCATTCCAAGCAGGCAGTGAATAGACATTTTCTGAAATGAATAAATAAAGAGAGGTAAAGGCATCTGCGTTAGTCTGCTTGAGCTGCCATAGCCATACCACAGACTGTGTGTCTTAAACAACAGACATTGACTTCTCACAGTTCTGGAGGCTGGAAAGTCCAAGACCAAGGTGCCAGATGACTCAGTTCCTGGTGAGGACTCTCTTTCTGGCTTGCAGACAGCTACCTTCTCACTGCCTCCTCACATGGTGGCATAGCAGGGGTTGGGGGAGAGAGGGAGCAGAGAAGAGAGAGAAACAGAGAGCACACACAAGCACACACTCTGGTATCTCTTTCCCTTCTTATAGAGGCATGATTCCATCATGAGGACCTCAAACTCATGACCTCATCTAAAACTAATTACCTCCCAAAGGCCCCAGCTCCATACACCATCAAATTAAGGGTTAGAGCTTCAACATATGAATTTCGAGGGGACACAAATACTTATTTTGTTATGGTGTTAACCACCAGAATAATTAAAGATAATATGTTTGAGTAGGACTGGGAAGTAGAAAAGATGTTTATTTTTTACATTTAGTCACCAACATATTGTTGGAATTATTTTTTACTATGTACATACATTAAAAATAAAAAGAAACGTAACTTTGGAAAAGCTCTCCAAAAACTGTATATTTATACTGTGCAGAACAACATCCTTATTACCAGGGTTATTTTTCTGGATTGAAAGGAAGCCAAGGCAGGGACATTGCTGAAATCATTGTCAAAATACTTTCTACGTGGCTCAAAGAGAAAACATTCTCTAGGCATGTTCACAGGGAAATATAGTTTTAAATGTTATTTTCCTTTGTTTTTAAACATTATTTTCCTTTTTTAAAAACCTTTTTTTCATTTTAGTTTTTAGTCATTAGGTCCTTACAAAGAAATTAAATAATAATATTGCCAAAATTAAAATACAGGAAAACTTCAAACACAGAGGTTGTTTGTTTTTATGATACCTAAGGCGAAAATCTGATCACCATTTAGAATGAGGATCTGAATAACCACGATGTGTTGTATAGCTTTAAAAATAATTTGTTGGTGGCTGTTACAGTTTAAATCAGTAACTTCTTACTTCTTTGTAAGGTAAATAGCTTTTCTGACTTCCAAATTGCAAGGACAACTTCGGGTCAAGATCAGGTGTCTGGCTGATATGAAATAAAGAAGACTGTCAAAATGGGAGAAGAATGGCATGCACCTGCCCCAGATACTGACACAACAACCTATTTCTGGAAGCGTTTGGACTCCAGGGAGTGCTCAAAGGGTCCAGAGGCTACTTAGTCAACCAGTCAGTTCTGGAGTTCGTTAATTCTGGAATTCATAATTCAGCGCACATACAGCTGGTGTTTGAAGCCAGGAGATCTTTAAACTGTCTCTCTACTAGAACCTTTCAGTCCTAGCTCTTCTTGGGAAGACAGAAACACTTCTTTAAAAGCAGAAGGAAAAAGGAGGCCAAGGTTAAACACTGCTCTGGGAAGGTAATGGAAATAAACAAGAGATGAAACAGCTCAACTGAACTTTCTCAGGAGTGCACTTCACAGGGGCCCATGCTGCTATTCGGGTGACAGTGCTGAAAATGGCACTTTATTGCGGCTCCTATGGCTTCTTCCTCTCCTTCAGCACAGCATAGAACTAAGGAACAAAACACCGACGAGGACGATAATTACTGAGGAATGCGGTGAAAGTGAGCTACCATTCAGTCTCACTATTTAGAGCAGAAGAATTGCCTTGAAATTACCATCATTTTTAAACTTCACCTTTTCACCAACTTGAAGAGTTATCTGTGCCCACCATTTCTAGCAACCTAACTTAAAATCTGCCTATTCTACAGTATTTTCTAAATCGATGTTTAGTTAATAAACCGCGATTGCCACAGGTCCTCACTGTACTTTTAAAATTGGATCTCCATGGGACTGTAGCAATCTGAAGTTTCCATAAGCACATATGCTCACACTTTCCTCGTCACAGGAAATATACATTCATTTTAGAGGTGCGGGGGCAATTACAGTAGCCGACACGTGCCTCCAGCAGCTAATCAAAGTAACAGGCTGCAAGTTCCAAATTCGCAGGAGACAGCAGCATCGCCTCCAGCTGAGACAAGCCAAACAGCACAATGGCCTTCAAAGTAACGACACAACCAGGCTAAATAAAGTTTTAAACTAACGCATCACTGTGTACGAGCATGCTGAGCACGGCTTCAGAGAGAGGACAGAAAAAGAGGGAATTTCGTAAAATAAGACGACATCTGTTGCCTCCCGCGTCCTGGGGCCTCGTGTTGCCGGGTTCCTGTAGCTAGCTTTTGGTCCACTCGTATTTCTAGGACAGGCAGAGATCTTCCCAGTGAACTCTTAGAGTATAAACCTCAGAACTTCAATGGCCACATTACGAGGTAATAAATACAATACCGATGTGGGTCATTTCTTGAAATATCCATATCCTTCGCGTGGTAAAGCACTGAGGCAGCCAGAAGCACATCAAATTGAAGGAGGTGGAAAAACACATATCTTCCAAAAACAACCGAGAACTAAAGTTATTTCCTAATGGAAGAAAAAGACCAAATGGCTAGGATTCCCCCCGGTTTTATTACGAATGTCCATTTCCGGTTTTTGTTACATTTTATTGCCTCAAAAACTGGAATGCGTCTGTCTCCAACGGCGCCCATTCTTTCCAGCCATTTCCCGCTGCGTTAGTGACAAAAACCCATCAATGGGGCCTGTTCTATTTCAGCTTTATCACATCGCTGTACTCAGGAGGGCTGAACGCAATTTAAAAAATAAAACCGTTATTTCTGCCATCTGAAACCCGCTTGGAAAACTCACATGAAAATATGGCAGGGGGATGATGGAGGTGGAAGGAAGAGGGAAAACGCCTCCACTTTAAAAAATTTCTGCCTATTGCGGTAGAAAATCCGCATCGATTGTCAAAGCACTGACACTGCACAGTTCCCAAGGCTGAACAGCAATTTGGAATTGGCTATTGAACCCGGCATTTCACTTTAGAGATTCTGGACAGAATATTTTTATTAAGCTATTTTCCAAATGAACGGCTTTCCCGGATTCCAGGAGGCTCTTCCTATTCAGTACCAAGACGTGGGAAGTGCCTGATCCTTCACCTGGCACCTGCTGTGTTGGCGTGCTCGGCTCCCCTTTCTGCCTCTGTACAGGGTTTCCCAACCTGCCTCTCCTCGTGCCTTACCTCTCCTGCGAGGCAAGTCCTTAAGGACACTCGTTTTTCTTCCCTGAGCCCTTCTTAGCCTTCATAGCCTTATTGCCATGCTATGGATTGGCTCTCAGCTTGTGTGACTTACAGAATTACTCACGAAACCACAGAACTGCAGAACATTAGCAGTTGTAATACAGTAGGAAAACCAGACAGAGGTCCTGAATTCAAGACACAAGCCCACTGGTGTTCCAGCCTTCAGTGTAGGGTCTGTACGCCTATGGCCATCTTCTTTAATTTTTCTGAGCTCTAACTTCTTTTATTTTCTTTTTAATTGGAGCATAGAATTATATTGAATGAGACAACATGTGAATCGGTTGACCTTCAGCTGAAAGGCCACCTCCCCAAAACATGTTTCCATGACCCCTCCAGGTTCACCTTCCTCTCTACACCTCCCATGTTGGACTCCACTCCATCATGACGTGGTTAGGTTTCGTTTATTCCATATGTGCTTTCCCTATTTGGTAGTTCAGTGTCTCAAAGACAAAGATTTGCCTTATGTACATTTGTAGTTTTCTCCAAGGGAGGAAAATAACAAATAGTAACTACCTGATAACATAGTAGATACTTGTATATTTGACAGATGAATCAAAGCACATTATAGACTGTAAAGTACCCTGTGAACATAAGGTGCTACTAAATGCAAATACAAGCCACAGCTAGAAGGCCTCTTAACATGATTTACGTGAACATCTTTACTTCATACAAGAGGGAACAGGGGTACAAAGGGATGGAACGACGTTATTATATCCCCTGGTTTGTTACCAATACATTTGAAACCATAGCCGAGTCTCTTGACTCTCCATTCAGGGCTCCCTTCACCACCTCCACCTCTTCACCTCGTTATTTGTATGTATTGACTCAACGTGCAGATGATAACCTTTTTAAATCTGAAAGTCATGTAATCTACTTCTGTATAAACTTATCTCAAAGGATTTCCACAAATGTTTGAAAATAACAATGGTGATATTGGTTGTGGTGATGATATTAGTGATGAAAAATTATTTTAGGTCATAAAATTTTGGGGTTTCCATCATATTTTTAATATCAACCTGAAACTAACATATACATATAAACTATCACAACACATTTATTGGAATTAAAAAATAATGTAATTTATTTCTTTTGGAAAAGTCAGAATTAGTAAGCAAATTTCAAGAAGGTGCTTTGGTTCTTTGTATGTGGATATGTGTCCTTCCACTTATGAAATCATAGTTGACTGGATAATCTGAAGTCTCTTTCTGCTATAATATAACCATATCCCAGGGTAAATGACCACAAACTTGTTTTTTAATCCTTTGTTGAGCTCAATGGAAAGTGAGGGAAATCTCCCAAAGCAAGCAAACACAAACCTCAAACAAACCAGTGAAAAGTGAGAACTGGATAAATATAAAATCAAGGATTACTGTAAAGACAGATGCCCGTAACTGTATCAATTGCTGGGAAACTATTTGCTAAGTCCACAGCAAAATGGTAGGGGTGGTGGTGGGTGAGATAAACCTGGAACCCCCATTTCGTTAATCAGGATCCCCAAAGGGGGTTTAATGTGAACCTCGATTATTAGTGTTGATTGATTTCCAGAAGAAGCAAATACAAATTTCCAAAGGAAATCAACTCTAATCTAAGCCTCAGGATTTCTGCAACTTACAGGCAATAAAAGTATTACTGCAAAATCTGACCAATGTCTTTGTACTTGAAGTGGCTTAAATGTACACTATATAGTTCGGTCTTATTTTGCTTTTATGCAAATTGATAATCTCTGCCTTTTAAAGCTGGTGTGATTAGACCATTTACACTTTTCAAATTTATTGTTTTATTTTAAGTCCATTGTAGAATCACATGCATTTATGTAAGAAATATTAATAATATTATTAATAAGTAATATTAAAATATTATTAAATATAATAATATTAAATAACAATAAAGAGAGGTCCTTGTACTCTTTACCCAGTTTTCCCCAATAGAAACATCACACAAAACGATAGTGTAACTTCAGAAACAGAGTATTAATACTGACAGTGATACAATCCACTAATCTTGTTAAGATTCCTATAGTTTTAATTGTAAGTGTCTGTCTCTGAAGGTTTAGTTCCATGCCCTTTTGTTAGGTGTAGTTTCTATATGTACCATCACCACAGTCAAGACACTGACCTTTTCCATATCTGCAAGGATCCCTCATGTTGCACTTTTATAACCATATCCACATTTCTCTTTTCTTCCCACTTTATCCCCAACCCCTGGCAACCACTAATCAGTTCTCCACCTCTGGAGTATTATCTCAAGAAAATCACATAAATGAAATCGTATAGTATGTGACCTTTGGAGACTGGCTTATTTTCTCACTGAGCATAAATCCTTTGGGATTCATCTAAGTTGCCATGTGTGTCGGTAGCCTGGTCCATTTCATTTCTGCATGGCGCTCCATGGTGTGTATGTACCCAGGGTCTGCCCATTCACCCATTGAGGGATATCTGGATTGTTGCCACTTTTGAGCTAGTACTAAAGCTGCAATGAACATTTATGTATGGGTTTTTGTGTGAACATAAGTTTTTATTTTTCTGTAAGAAATGCATCAGAGTGCAATTTCTGAGTTGTATGTTAATGTCATGTTTTATGAGAAACTGCTGAACTATTTTCTACAGTGACTGTATCACTTTACATACCCACCCGCTGTGCAGTTTTTCTGCATCCTTGCCAACATTTGGTAATGTCACTATTATTTTATCCATTTTGATAGGTGTGCAGTGATATCCACTGTAATTTTAATTTGCATTTCTCTAATGGCTAATGATAAACGTCTTTTTATGTGCTTATTTGCCATCTGTGTACCCTCTTCAATAAATTTCTCTTCACATGTTTTGCCCATTTTCTAACTAGATTATTTGTGGGGTTTTTGGACTGTTGAGTTTTGAGAGTTCTTAATAGATTCTACATACAGACCCTTCGGGGGATATATTGTTTTCTACCAATCTGTAGTTTGTTGTTTCATTCTCTTAAATACTTCTATTTGATCTGGAAGAAGGAGGATCCTCTCTGAGTGGCCTTCTATTGCTAAGCTCCAGTTGGGAAATGCTGGGCTTGGGTCGCTTCTTCTGTTGGATGGGAAGGTTCTAAGACGCCCTGATCCTACATTGCTCCTCCAGTCCCTGGGTCCCTAACCAAACTGTCTGTTGCATTTCACCTTTAAGAGTTCTCCTTTGGTTGTCTCTTGCATTATTTCCAGGGTATATAAGATTTTTAGCTCAGACATGTAGAAACGGACAAGTCTGTGCCATTTTTTTTTTGGAGCAAAGTAGATAATTCACATTAAACATGATTGATGAGAGTAAAAGCTAACACCCTCTTGCCAGTTGTTTTCTAATTGTTTGATCATTCTTTGTTTCCTTATTTTTAATTTGTGTTCCTTCTTTGGGTTAAACAGTTTTTAGGACTTTTTTTCTATCTTCTATATTGACTTATTTTCATTTAGGAGATATACCTAATGTAAATGACGAGTTAATGGGTGCAGCACACCAACATGGCACATGTATACGTATGTAACAAACCTGCATGTTGCGCACATGTACCCTAGAACTTAAAGTATAATTTTAAAAAAGTAAGCAATAATTAATTAATTAGAGTCCACTTTCAAGTAACATTAAACCACTTTCCAACCTTACAGCAGTATACTTCCCTTGGTTTCCCACAATCTTTGTGCTGTTACTGTCATATTTTACCCTTACGTTAGCTGTAAACATACTGTATTACAGGTGGAGTATTCTTACTTTGAAATGCATGTGGCCATAATAATTTTGGATTTGGGATTTTTTCAAATTTTGGAATATTTGCATTATGTTTACCAGCTTAGCATCCCTCATCTGAACATCTGAAATCCAAAATACTCCAGTGAGCACTTTATTTGAGAGTCATGTTGGTACTCAAAAAGCTTCACATTTTGGAGCATTTGGCTTTTAAGTTTTCTAATTAGGGATGCTCAACCTGTACTATGATTTTTGCTTTACATAGTAATCATCTTGTATAGTAATTAAGGATAAGTAAAAAGAAATTTGTGTGCACCCTTTGTTTAACTCCACTCCCAGTACTGTTCTTTTTTGTTGCCCTAATTTTTAGTCTGAAATCATAGTTCCTTGACTTCAAAAACTTTCTTTGATGTCTTTTGTTGAGATAGTCTGCTGGCAATGAATTTCTTGAATTTTACTTTTTTGGGAGAATTATTTATTTTTGAAAGATAATTTCACTGGAAATAGGATTTTTATTTTATTTTTATTTTGTCTCCTTTCTGCACTCTAAAAGTGTCCACTCATTGTCTTCTATCTAGCACAGTTCCTGACGAGGAGTCAGCTGGTTTTAGCTTTGTTTCTCAGTGTGTGATGTTTCCTTCTACTCTGGTTGCTTTCAAGATATCCTTGTTTGATTTTACTTTAAACAATTTGAGTATAATATACTTAGATAATATTCGTCTGTGTGTATGTGCGTGTGCATGCCAGGGGACATATGTGTTTCATTTTGTTTCGCTGTCACCTCTTGCGGGAATTTATTCTGCTTGGTGTTATCTAAACTTCTGGATCTATGGTTCAGTGTCTGTGTTAATTTTAGAAAATTCTTGGCCGTTTTTTTCTTCAAATATTTATCTTACCCTCTTCTCTCTCTTTTTCTTCCGGGATGCCAATTACCAATATTTCAGGTTATTTGCTGTTGTCTCCTGGATATTTTGTATTGACCTAACTTAAAGTTCACTGATTTTTACCTTGGCAGTGTCGACTTGTTTATTTCTGTTCTTATCTTTATTTCCCTACAAAAGGATTAATTTGCTCTTTTTTTACTTTTTTAATGTGGAAACTTAGATAATTGACTTGGGATGTTTCTTCTTTTAAAATGTAAGCACTGAATACCACAGATTTTCCTCAGAGCACCATTCTCACTGCATCCACATATTTGGAACACTGACTTTTATTCAATTTATTTGAAGTATTTGACAGTTTACTTTATGATTTCTTCTTTGGACCATAATCTATCCTGACATGTATTATTTAATTTGCAAACGCTTAGGGATTTTTTCACATATCTTTTTGTTATTGATTTCTGGTTCAACTCAATTGTGATCAGAAAATATGCTTTGCATAATTTCAATCATATAAAACTTACTTAGTCTCATTTTTATTTCCAATATTAGTCATTTGTAATTGTGGAGAATTCAATCTTGCCTGTAGTTCCCAGTGTTCTTAAAAAAGTGCTAGCCCCCTGACACTCTTTACATCTCATGAAAACCTAACCTGAAGTCATTTTCTAGTTAATTGCTCTGATTCACAAGGTAATCAGACTTCTCTAGTGTCTTCAAGTGGCCAACACTGCCTGAAGGTCACCAGAGATAAATAAAGTGTAGGACATTGGAGACATCTCTGGATCATACAACCCAAGACACACATGTCTGCTGCTTCGTGGAGAGATTTTTTTTTTTTACACACCAAAGCACAGCAGTGAAAAGGAGACCTCTCAGAAAGGATGGGCCAGTTACTTCCTTTCCCCTCACAAGCAGAAATAGTCCTGTATTCTTGTTCTTCACTGTACTAGGTTACTAGGGCTATCATAACCAATTACCACAAAGTTGGTGACTGAAAACAACAGAAATCTATTCTCTCATCGTTCTGCAGAGAAGAGGTCTGAAATCAAGGTGTTGGCAGGGTTGTGGTCCATTCACATTGTGACTTCTGTATTGCTGGAAATCCCTGGTTACAGGCACATCAATCCTGTCTCTGCCTCTGCCACTCTGTCTCTGCCTCTATCACTCCCATCTCTGCCTCCGTCACTCCCATCTCTGCCTCCATCACTCCCATCTCTGCCTCCATCACTCCCATCTCTGCCTCCGTCACTCCCATCTCTGCCTCCGTCACTCCCATCTCTGCCTCAGTCACTCCCGTCTCTGCCTCTGTCACTCCCGTCTCTGCCTCCGTCACTCCATCTCTGCCTCTGTCACTCCGTCTCTGCCTCCATCATTACGTGGCCCTCCCCTTTCTCCCTCTGCTTGTGTGTCTTCACCTCTACTTATAAGTGCATCACTCATACTGGATTAAAGCCCATCCTAATAACCTCATCTCAACTTGCTTATTTCTGTAAGGTCAAATTTCCAAATAAGGTCTCATTAACAGGTATGAGACACTAGGACTTTAACATATCTTTTGGGATACAAAATTTTATCCTTAAGAGAGATGTCTCATAATATTTAAATTTAACCTGTCCAAATTAAAATTCTGATCTTCCCAACTGGAAATATCCTCTGGTGATATTCTTCTCATCTGATGTAAAAGTTACTCATCACAAATCTTGGAGTCGGCCAGTTGTGGTGGCTCATGCCTGTAATCCCAGTACTTTGGGAAGCTGAGGTGGGTGGATCACTTGAGGTCATGAGTTTGAGATCAGCTTGGCCAACATGGTGAAACCCCATCTCTACCAAAAACACAAAAACTAGCCAGGCCTGTGGCATGTGCCTGTAATCCCAGCTACTTGGGAGGCTGAGGCAGGAGGATCCCTTGAACCCAGGAGGCAGAGGTTGTAGTCAGCCGAGATTGTGCCACTGCACTCCAGCCCGGGCAGCAGAGTAAAAATTCATCTCAAAAATAAAAATAAAAATAAACAAACCACTACCACAACAAACAAAACAAAACAAAACAAACAAACAACAACAACAAAAAACTTGGAGTCATTTGTCATTTCTGACTAATTTTTCTTACATCTAATCTCTAAAGAAATCTTGCTTATATGTACATATATATAAGCACTTATTCACCTCTTATCACCACTTCCATCGTTCCTCCCTTGGTTTCAAGTATCATATTTATAATTGTTTTCTAATATTCCATTGTGCCCCTCTACTATAACTTATAGAACTAGTATTCTAATGGATAATTTTACTCCCACTTTTTTGCTATTAGACACAGCACTACAATCACCATTCCTATGTAAACATGTTTCTAGACTTAAGCAATTATTGCTTCCAAGTAAAGTCCTAGAAGTTACAGAATCAAAAGTAAGCACATTTTACATTTTGTTACATCTCACTCTATTGCCTTTTGAAAGGTGGTATAAATTGGTCCCCTTTAAATAGTCAGTAGATAACAGCAAAGGTAAACTTTTCTGCTTTCTGATATGAATCTTGACTTTCAAGAAAAATTAAGCCATTTTCTTCTTAGATTTACTTACTAATATTTTTCGTGTGCCCACAAGGCACTGTTTAGACACAAGTCCTGCTCTCATGGAGCTAAAATTTCAGTTGAGAAGACAAACAGACAGACAGACTATAAAAGATGACCATAGTAAACAAATAGGCTTATATAGTGTATTAATTGGAAGGTGACGTTCACGTGGAAATGAGCAGCAGGTCAGGGAGCCAGAAGTGTAGCGAGGCACGAGTTTCCCTTCTGGATGAGAAGATCAAGGACTCACTGTGAAGTTGATGACAGAGCAGAGGCTGGAGGAGGAGGGCTTGGCTCTGCAGCCCTCTGTGAAGTGGGCATTCCAGGTGGAAGAAACATCAGGGCAAGCCTCAAGGAAGAAGCATCCCTGGTGTCACATGATCCTTAGGGCGTAGCCTTCCCGGCCGGAAGCACCTGTGGCTAGTGGTGCCTTTGTGCAAGTTTGGCTTGGGCTGCTGAGCTTGTTCCACCCACTCAGCCTAGCAGGCTGTGCTTGGCTCTTGCTACCAGTCCAGGTCCCATGCCTGCCAAGGGTGAGCCAGGTGTGGAGCAGCAAAGGGTGCATGAATGAGCAAGTGCAGGGTCTGGCTACTGTGCACAGCCAGGCACTCCAGCTGCTGCGGGGCAGGCAGGTCCAGGTGCCAGCACAGGTGTTGGCTCCCTGCAAGGCTGTGGCTAGACCAGGCATACTGCAAGTGGTTTCCACTCTGGGGACTGGGAAAGGAAAGACAATGGTGCCTGGAAGCTTGGAGATGCCAGGAACCACAGAGCCCCAAAGAAGGTGTCACAGCCCTGGCTCAGGGAGCACCTAGATCAAGGTTCCCTGAAAGGCCACAACTCTTCTCTCCTTCTCTCTTCTCTCCTTCTCATTGCCCATAACATGGTGAGCTGGGGGCACGTTTCAGCCCTGTTTGTGTAACAGCTCTTTCAGTCCCACCATTTGGTGGGTCCCAAGTTCTTGTCCCATGTCCAGGAAGAATGAGGTACACAGACAACTGAAGCGTGAGCAAGGCAAAGAGGTGCTTTATTGAGTGACAGCACAGCTCTCAGGAGACCTAAAGTGGGTAGCTCCTTTCTGCAGGCAGGTCATCCGGACAAGTGTGCAGCCCTCAGCAGAGGGGGGACCCAGAGTGGATAGCTCCTATCTGCAGGCAGGTTGACCTGTTCTCTCTGTGAGTCTGATTGAGTCAGGGGTTTTTATAGGCTTCAGAAGGGAGGGAGTGCATGCTGACTGATCCATGGGCAGCCATGGGTGAGCCCGGGAAAAGCACCATAAGTTCTCACTCTGGGTTGCAGATTCCACCTAGAACTGACAGCCCGGCCCTCAGGCTTCAGGCCATCCTTGGCTTGAAGGTGGGCCTTCATCAGGGACCTGCCCTTTGCCACCATCTATATGTCATCCATGGCTCCCAGGCTGTGCTGAAGGGCACCTGCAGGCCTGTGTTGAGTTACCCTCAGCGACTGCTTGGCCTCTCTCCTGTGCTGGTGGGCACCCAAGGTCTGGAGGGAGCCAAGGCAACAGGGGACTGGTGTGTCTGTGCCACTGGGAGTGCAGGCATACCTGGTAGAGTGGCAACAGCACCCAGGCTCAGCCACAACTTTGCTCCAAAATCAGAGCAGGTGCTGGGAGTGGGGAGAGGCCAGGCAGAGGGAGCAGACACTTCTGAGCCTGTGGGGGGAAGGGAGCTTCCTAGGCCCACAAGAGCACAGGGATGCCCAGGTCTGCAGCTATGGCTGGGTGACTACAGCTGCACCCAGGAGGGCAAGCAGGAGCCCCACCAACTTGGATGGGGGAGGGGCTTTCACCTGTTCCCGGCTCCCATCGGCTGGTGGAGTATGCAGCCCCAGCTGTACCTCCCCTGATGCAGCTGGCATCATGGTAGCAGCCACTCCAGATGGGCCACTGCTGCCATCACTAGCATGACCAAGGAAGAGCCAGGGACCAGTGAGGCTCGAGCTGAGGGGTGAGGGAGGAACAGAAGGAAGTGAAGGAAGAAAGGTCGCTGCCTTCTGTGGTCAGTTCTTGGAGGCTTGGCAAGCAATAAGGGACCTCGGCTTTTCCTCTTAGTGACACAGGGACCACTGGAGGGTGAGGAGCAGAGGAGTCACAGAGGAGTCATGTGACCTGGTCCACCTTCAGAACTGTGCACGGAACAGGATGCAGGAAGCAAAGGGGGGTCGCAGTTTCCAATTATATGGCCCTTGTTTCTTCCGAAGTCC
This sequence comes from Hylobates moloch, assembly GCF_009828535.3. NCBI lineage: Eukaryota > Metazoa > Chordata > Mammalia > Primates > Hylobatidae > Hylobates > Hylobates moloch. The sequence continues at coordinate 4,292,247 of NW_026652280.1, read as the reverse complement.
TCACCAGAAGTGCTTCTAACAGCAAATTTCTACCAGTTGCCTCTTCCAGGCAATCTGGACTTTTGCTATATGCTCCTCAAGAAATTTCTTCCAACCTCTACCCATTGTCCAACTCCATGGCCATTTCAGTATTGCTATGTGTTTGTGACAGCACCACTCCACCATCAGTACCAAAATATGCATTTGTTAGAGCTCTACTACTAGAGCTCTACTAGAGAAATAGAACAAGTGTGTTTGTGTGTGTGTACAGAAAAGTGCAAGCAAACCACAATCCTAAATTCCCTGTATGAGTTTTACAATTTGTTAAATAAAATTCTTTTCAAAATCATGAATTATATCTTCTACTGTTTATAAAATAATGCCTTAATAGAAAGAGAGAGTGCAAGAAATCAGCTTAAGCAATTTTGGGTACTGGCTCGGCACGTCTGAAATCTCTGGAGCAGACCAGCAGGCTGGAAACTCTCGAGAAGAGCTGATGCTAAGTCCACAGGCAGAATTTCTTCTTCCTTAGGGAAACCTTGGTTTTGCTCCTAATGCCTTTCAACTGATCAGATGGTGCTCACCCGGATTACAGAAGATGATCTTCTTCACCTAAAGTCAACTGTTTGTAGATACCTTCACATCTACAAAATACCCTCCCAGCAACACCTATATTAGTATTTAATTGAACAATATTATAGCCTGGCCACATCAACACGTAAAACTGAGTGTCATACTCACCTATGGGTGTCTGGTCATTTGAGAGGAAGAATTCCATGTCATATCTCTTCAGAGGTAAATGCTAGAGGCAAAAAGAGGGATGGATACACTTATTATGTACTGTGAGGCATTTAATCAGAAATCTGTCTCTGATCCAGAATGCCTCATGTGTGAATTCAGCACAAAATTAATAAAGATGAATATTAAAAACCGGCAGTCATCAAACAATAAAATAATCAATTTTAAGGAAAATGTTTACTGGTTTAATTAAATGTTACAGTTTTTGAGAACATCTTCCAAAACATGCGCCAAAAATTTATTGCTATAACTCAGCTGAAAGTCTCAACATCTGTTGAGTGTGGATAAAATGTGTCTGTACTCAGTGGACTGTTAATACAAAATTATACTGTAACCTGTTTACTATTCAGTGAGGAAAACAGTTAAATTGACCTTAGTGTATATACGTTGGCTCCTTCCTTCGTGTCTCTCCTTTTATCAACTTATTTTGGGGTTCTTTTTTATTGAGTTCGTATTTTTATTAAATTCTTAAGCACATAAAGGTATTTGTTGATGTTTCTTGAAAAGGTTCTCCGCCCCCCACAACTGTGTTCTTCTCCAGGTTTTACATGATGTTTTTAAAAATTTCAATAACTAATTAATTTTTGCCATTAATATATGATTTACTTTATTTTATTTTGGTCTTGAGAATATAGTGGTGCAGATGTCAGACAGAATCTTGGCACCTGTGGAACATAAGCCCTATACCTAGAGGCAGAAAAAGTCAACTCAACAATGCATCCCATGTAATAGCTTGTAAAGAAGCTTCTCCCGCCCAACCTGGAGCATCTTCCCAGCCCCAAGAAGTGAACTTCAAGCCCCTTGCCTTGGAAGATGGGCAGTTGTTATTGCCTTCCTGGTTGTGCCCACAGTTGCAGGTCCAGACTTTTCTCTTGTGAGGTGTTCTCTTTCTCTTTTTATCCAGAGACACCTTCTCCAAACTATGATACTGTGAGAATTCTAGGGATTTTATCCATTCATATTCTGAGCATCGATTTTAAGAGCCAGGGGTAGAACTGAAATGTTCACGCTGATGGTTCAGAATCTTTAATTTCTTGTCCACCATAATCCCATCTACTTGAATGGTGGTTGCTGTCACATCTTAGCTAGTTTTAGGTTGTATATACCAATTTGCATCCTCATATTTAACTTGTACATCTGGACTTCGCTCCTTTGCCATCATTTCCCTTAGATGTTGCCTAGGTAACATTCTGTGGCCAGGCCCCATTCTGCCCTCTTCACCTAAAAATCAGGTACTTAACTTAATACAGCTACCTTAATATCTCCTGGAACAAAATTCTTGGTATTATTTAACAAGTGATCTTTTCTGTCTTCTGATAGGGTCCATAAGCATTCAGATAGATGATCCTGTCTATCAGCTTCACACAACCATATCTGTAGGCTCTAGATGGGTATCTGAAATCAATAGGAATGGAATCATGGTAATTAAATTATAGCACTTACATATAATTACACTTATGTAAAAAATGCCCACCCCTACTCAGAGCTACTCCTGAATATGAGCGATATAAATCTTCATAAATGATCAGTTCTCCTTGGGGGTGGGGAGGGGAAAGAGCGTTAATCTTTAAAATTATGCCAGGAAAAATTAGGATACTGGAACGATTTCACTTCAGAGAAATCATTTGATTCAAACTCCAACTTTAAACAGGCACTTTTCAATAATTTTTATCTTTGAGATTTAATTTTAATGAAAAACTCTCTGTAAATCTTTACCCTGAAGGAAACTAATCTCTAAGGGAGTGTTTCTTAAGAGTGGAGTTAAGCAGGCCTTGAAGTCAGGGCTCTTGGACACACCTTCATGTTATCAGGAGCATATGTGAGGCTTGGCATCTAGTGAGTGTTTAATCAAAGAACTGATGCCTGTTTGAATAAGCTGATTGATTCATTAAGGTGACATCACAAAAGAGGTCTCCTCTCCCAAGCATTCAGTAACACAACCCAATGACTACTTTGTGTTAGATGAGATTGATTTGCAGATTGGGCGTGTACTACCTAAGGTCATCAGAAGGAACAGTCTTGTGAGAGTTTGCAAGAAGGCTGGCCTGAGGGTCTGCTTGGAGAGTTGGGTGACAGGGAGTCGTAGATGGCATAGGTGGGCCTCAGGATAGGTGAGCTTCTCAGGACAGAGAGGAACTCAGGGCATCATGTGGTGAGAAGTAGACTGAGTATAAAAAGTTCTATAACTTCACAGAGGTTTAACCTGTTTTTTGATGATTATTAAGCAGTAATGATATCAGGGGGATTCCTTGAAGAGATAGGAGGAAGTTTTCAAGGTGTAGGGGGCTTTGAGGGGGAGGGAGGATGGAACTGGATTTCCAAAGCCACGAGGTGGGAAGTGCTTAGTATTTGCTCTCTCTGAAGAGGCGGGAATGAGCTTCACCATTATGTCCTCGAGCTGTAAAGGAAAACCTTCCAAAAATTTGCCCTAATTTAGTGGCAATTCACTTGTCTTAGTTCATAGTATATTCACTCAAGTGAGTGCAGATTGAAGCCACATTAATAGAATTATAGTGATGACTGCAAGCACAGCCACTGTTTGTCCAGAGCACTCACACAGTGCAGCCCACATCTGGAGGGTGCAGCCTAGCCTGGGTCCCTGTGGAAGGTGTCCTTTTCTGCATGATGAGTCACTACTTCTGCGAGGTGAGGAGAAGGAAACTACTTCTTACGGGGACTGACGGAAGGAACTGATGGGAAAATTTGCTTAGCATCCTCTGCTCAGTGGTGGCGCATGTCACATCTTTCCAAATAGTTGGTGTCCTGTTCATAGGAAAAGTTAAGATATTTAATTTGTGTTGCTTCAAACTGATGAGCTGAGAGCAAGTTTTGGTGTGGCAGCTTTCTGCTCATTATAAGGATGCTCTTGAGGTGAGTTAGAGCTATCTCATGGAGAGGCTACCTTGACAGTTACAAGCTGCCTGTTACTGCAAGTGTGCAGAGGGAAGGATAGGGACTATTTCCGCAGAAACCGTGGAGATCTCCGCATCGGGCGCAGCTTGGTCTAAATGACAGCAGTATATCTCTAACTCTGACTCTGGATGATTTTGTATACTTTCACCTTACTTTTCTCTTTCCATGCAAGTTTTTAAAAATTTAACTCATTTCCTTTTATGCTTGAGTTTCCTCCTCTTGCTCTTCCTGTTCTTTGACTTGCTGCTCAAAACTAATGACCTCTTTTTCTTTTCAGTTGTTCACATGCAAACCATATTGCACTTCAATGAGCTTCTGTGAATTTGTTCAATCAAATATTGGTGCAAATATTTGATCATTGACCATTTCCCAGGGGAAAAAATTTGCTTTGCAGGTTACAGCTTTCAGCGAGATACTGAGTGTTGTATTAGGAATGAACTATTTTGCTGAATGTGGTGGATATAGAGTTTTTGGGTTTTGTGGTTCCTCTTGTAACTTCTTCAAGCTGCTCCAGCCAGTAAGGAAATAAGCACAAGCTTGACAGGGCGGCCTGGACCACGCTGATGAGGAATACTAGTATTTGTCTTCCAAGCACAATACAAACCAGTTTTGATGATCCAGGCCAATTTCTGCAGAGCTCTTCCAGGTGATACTTCTCCCACTCCATTCATTTGGTTGTGCTATGACTTCCATCACTTCTCTTTGCAAATCACTACCCTCAAATTAGTAGCCGTAGACATTTCATTCTGTTAAATTTTCTTCTCTTGATTCAGAATTTTTATTCAAGTATATATCCTCACCTGTTCAAGTAATTTTCATTCATTTGTTAATTCATATTATTAAAAATTTAGTTATTGAATGCAGGCTCCAGGCCAGCATAAGGTGGACACCTGGCCAAAGAAGACTGGACCCTTGCATTTGCAGAGCTCCCTGACTCATGAAAGACACAAACTAACAAAATATTTGGCCAGCAGCAAATAGACATTGGGTGTAGTGAATAAAGTGTTCACTGAATAGTGTCAGCATTGATGATTTTGATTCCATGGGGAAGGCAATTCTAATGAGCAAGGTTCATTGTCACTACACACTGTTAATTCCATGATTGAAGTAAGAATGCCATAAAGAAGGAAACCAGAAGAACAAATGCAGGTTGACTGTGGAAAAGGAGCTCTGTCTGGGACCCATGCAGCTCTGACTATGCTGCTTGGCAGGGTTTGAGCTCAGCTCACAGTCCCAAGAGATATTATCACGGAGTGGCTATTTAGTTGTAGCACAGATTCTTACCATCACTCCAACACTTCTGTTACTATAACTGACTGTATTAAACCCAGGTTAATTCAGGGGGCTGATGGGCAGGTGTGTATTTTCCTGTTTGTATCACCTGAGTTCATTCTCCTGTGCAACTTTGTTCATATGTCACAGAGGACACAGGTGCATCTCCTTATTTATTTACTTATATTTTTCTAAAACAAATTTTATTGTGTACAGTAGATTTAAGGTAATAAAACATGATGTTAGCTGGGTGCAGCAGCTCACACCTCCCGAATCCCAGCAATTTGGGAGGCTGAGGTGGAGAATGCCTTAAGCCCAGGAGTTTGAATTTCAGACTAGCCTGGGAAACTTGGCAAAACCCTGTCTACCAAAAAAAGAAAAAAGAAAAAAAATTAGTCAGGAGTGGTGGTGCACTTCTTCATCAAGAAAGTAATATAGGGCACAGTTTATTGTGTATCTACTTTTTCAGAGGGCATACAGACTGGTAAATAAGTTGATTGTAGATTTCAATAGGTTTTTATTCTTCCTTTTCAATATGGCATTTAAAGTTTGTATTTTCACTTATTTTCCTTTTTTTTTTTTTTCTGAGATGGAGTCTCACTCTGTCACCCAGGCTGGAGTGCAGTGGCACAATCTCGGCTTACTACAAGCTCCACCTCCCAGGTTCATGCCATTCTCCTGCCTCTGCCTCCCAAGTAGCTGGGACTACAGGCGCCCGCCACTATGCCCAGCTAATTTTTTGTATTTTTAGTAGAGACAGGGTTTCAGTGTGTTAGCCAAGATGGTCTTGATCTCCTGACCCCTTGATCCGCCCACCTCGGCCTCCCAAAGTGCAGGGATTACAGGCATGAGCCACCGCGCCTGGCCTATTTTCACTTATTTTCATGAAAATTCACTCATTGGCTTAGCAAATACTTGCTTATTACATTGCAATTTATCTTTCTTGCTTCTCATACTAGTCACTAATCAAAAGTCTATTTATGTGGGCTCCAAATAATGAATAATAGGCATTGCCTAAAATAAAAATGTTTCTTCCACTTTTGGCCACATAGAATACGAAATGTCTGGGAGGCAAAAGGGGGCTAGCTAGCAACCTGAAATGACAAACTGTGCCTTGTAATAGACCACCTGCCTCTATCAACCAGACCAGTGCAAAATGGAAGATGTATATCTACTAACCCCTTTAAAATGCCGTCATCCAAGTAGCCTAGGTTATGATTTGCCTCCAGAAATATACAGAACTATTCTCCATTTCCTTCCAGGAGTTACAAAAACATATATTTCTCTTGAAATTGGAGAATCTGTGCTTAAATACAAGTTCTCTCAAATATTCGATTTGAGGCCTTAAGTTCACTAGCTGTAATATAGAAATAATTCTCGTCCTATCTACAGTGTATCAAATACAAGAAAAAATAATAAGTACAAAAATGCTTTAAAATTATAAACTTTTAAATTAGTAGATTAGTAAAATATGTACATAAAGTGTTATACAAAGTATTATTACTGAAGTTATCATCATAATTAACAACATAATCAAAAAATTTTTGGTCAATATTTCTTTAACATGGAAAATTCAGCTGATTATAAATTACTAATTTATATGTGACACATCCTAGAAAAGAGTGTACCTATTTAAAAATCTTAATAATAAATAATCATGAAGATACTGTGCTTAGTATAGCAGTTTCCTTTTCACCGTTAGAAATGTGTTCCAGATAATGTCTATGTCTATATGATGCCAAAAACTTTGCAACTTTCTGTTATTTAAATATTTGCCATTATGTAAATAAAACATAATATTTTCACTTTCCATCTATGAAGATGCATTTTACTGTACACTTTAGCTATTTAAAGAAATACAATGTATCATTCGTTGCTTTGTAATCATTCTTGATGTTTGGAGAAAAGATGTATAAAACAACGGAATCACTACTTCGTTGGAATTTCACGTTTTGAGAAGCTATTGGTGTAGTAAAAGAAAGGAAGATTATGAGTGGTGGGGCTGATAATAAATATTAAACTTTCCATATTGGCAGATCTGTATCGTGTGTGTCCATTTGAAATCTCTATTTCTAGATCCAGGAAAAATGTCATGATCTGGTACCACTCTTCCCAGGAACAAAGGACAAGAAATATCACGTGATTAATTACAACATAAGCTGGTCCATCACCTTCTAATATGGGTTGAAAGATCTTGAACTAGTCCTGTGAAAAGCCATATTCACCTGTTGATTATTCCTAACTCTGAAGAGTCCTGCTATCACATGTTGATAATTTCACCATGAGGGTATCTGGAGACCAACCACAAGGCAAACAAACCCTTTGTAACTTCTTTATACCATAGAAATCCTGGATCACTCTGTGGGTTGGGTTGTTATTAATCATACTCATTTTAAAGATAATTTAGTTTTAATACATTGTCAATGCAATTCTCTGGGGTACATAAAAAGTAATCTATCTTGCACACACCTGCTTAGTCCCATTTCCTTAGCCTGTAGCAGCTATCCAATATTTCTGCTTTTAACTAAGGGAAGTGACCTAAAGTAAAGATGTGTAAAGTACATCCTGATGCATGTTGTAACTTCCAAAAGTCTTTGGGGTCACTGCTTAAAAATGGTATCAGAGAGTAATGGCTGCATAGCAGAAGCATTAGAATCTTCCGTTCCTGTTTTATTCAGCTCTTACCTGGCTCATGCTGCTGGGGACCTCGCTCCCTTCCTCTTGGGGGAAGGGGTGGGAGGATCAGTATTTCAGAGAACCAAATTGCCTCTTCCAGAGAATCACAAAGCTACAACTACAAAAAAGGGTCTGCTATTTAAGGTACTTAACTGGTTGCCCACCACCTTGCTATTTGCTTAGGTGTGTGGGACAAATTTTCTTGCATCTACAAAGCACCATTAATGCTCTGATAATAGACTAAGTCATGTGAAATTGCTTTTTTGTATGTAAAAGTATCATCCAATATTAGCGGTTTTGTGCAGTTCAATTTAATACTTGGGAATCTTTTTATTCCTCTTCCCTAAGCAACTTTTCCATAGAAATGAAGAACAATGCTCGCTAATACAAAGGATATTAGTATTCTGATTTGCCCACGTACTTGTAGAATGGCACATTGCCTTCAACAAGTTCTACCCAGAAGGTGCCTTTTAAAAGATCTGTTCAGAATTGCTACACTAGTTCATGAATAATCTTTAGTAAAGTAATTAAAGCAACATACCTCTTTCTGCCCCTCACAAATTAGGAGCTTGAGTGAAGTGCGGTAGGTAAATTATCCTGTTTGCTCCATTTTAAGATTTGTCTGTTAAATACAAGTTTATCTGTGGGTATAAGAAAGGAATAAATGTGAAGAAGAAAGTTAAACATCAAATATACGTACTGATTGCAATACGTATCCCCAAAACTGTACTGGGGAGGGGGTTGGGTGAGAGCATTTATATCAAGGGAATCCCATTTAGCCTGTTTGGATTGGAAAATATTAGTGATTTGGGGACAGAATTCAAGCTCGTGTAATGAGTATATCTAGGAAGGGTTCAGATGGTATTTGGAATAAAATTTAATAGCTAAGACAGCAGCCTTCAGTGGTGTTTAGCTACTTAAGAATATTTCACACTCTTCCACCTAACAAATTTTTTTCTGGAATTGAAACACAAGCCTTGTTAACAGAAAACAAATTAAATCAAACTCTAAAGACGTTGCTATCATCCAGGCCTTAAAGGAGTAAGAGTGAAGAGATATGTGCAGAACGCACGTGTGCTTTGAGAAAAGATGCGGTAAAAACAAAAAAAAGAAGCACCCTGACAAGGAGGCTAATTGAGACTGATGAAGACACGTTAAACACTTCCAATATGTGCACACGATTAGTTAAAGGCTGGAGTGAAGCTCCACTGGAAATGACTGAACGAAGCAATTGAAGCGAAGATAGATGCTGTGGGCTGGCTTCTCAATGCTCAGATACCAGGAGTGGGAGAAAGTAAGGGATTACCTTCAAGTAAGGTCCAACTAGATGAAGAAGTGATTGATTTGAACACTAGACATGGTTCTAGATAACAAATATTGAACATAAAATAATTTAATTTCTATTAAAATGATTCAATTAGCACTTAGAAATAAATTTTATTGGGTTCATTTCATTTAAAATCTGTCCCCAGATTTAACAATGTACAATCACACATTATTGACATGAGCAACGGATATATTTCAAATTGCAGGGAGCCTCCATGGAGAAGAAATTCAGGAAATTATTATCCACTATTGCCGAGTCATGTGGCGTCACCAAATACCTGGCGACTGCTATTCAGGGGTGAAGAGATGGGTCAAAGCTTATTTTCTCGAATTTTTTTGGCTCCTTTGGATACAATCACCTGAAATATGACCTGTTTGGTTATATCTATTTTCTGATCTGTATTCACCCCACACTTAATTGTATCTCTGGATCCGAGAAAAGTGTTCTCATGACTTAGCACCTGTCTTCACAGAGACCAAGGACAAGAAGGGCCCTCCCCGCACTCGCTACCCCTTGGCCACTTCTATCTTTTGGCCATAATGTCATCCTGGGATCCTCACAGTTCTTAAATTGACACTCTGCACTGTAAATCTTACCATGATGTTATTTATAGGAGGATCTTTGTGAAGTTTCAAGGATGTGGATGCACACCATCCCCATAAAATGATCATTTGGATTTATTTTGAAGAAACTATCACTCGGGTTAGCCACAATCCATTTCTAATTTGTTAAAATATTTATTTTAAAGGCTTTCTGTGAGCAGATAGCTCTCTCTTATAGAATAGTCAGTGATAACGAAAAATATCTGCAGCTGTTCCAGGTATTGTCGCTAGTGGTTGATTACGTATATCAGCATAAACTGTGTTTATAAATTATGTTTATTGTGTTATAATTAGTACCGCTAACAGTGCATAATATCAATAAGGTCATTAAATATGTAAATAATAAATAATAGCAATATTAATGCCACCAAGCAGCAGTGCTTGATCGCAGCATGTACATCCATTCAGCCTGGAATCACATTTCTCATCGTCAGGGAGACATGGAACAGAGCCAGTCCTTGGTTTAATGAACTCAAAGCCAAGTGCGGAAGTTGTACGTAGACTTGCTCAATCCATGGAAAAATAAAACTTGCAGGTTGCTTTCTTAAGAAATGGAGAAATACTGCACAGTATGGCCTGTTTCGCAAAGCAGTGGATTTTTGGAAATTTGAAAAGTGGATTTGCATGGAGGTAGGGAAAGACCTATTTACCTTTTCATTTAAAATGGCATCTGTTAAAATTTGCTGACATAGCTGCCCCTATATTCCCACTAAATGCCTACGGAGAAATAAATAACATTTACAGACACTCAAAATGACCACAAGAACAAGGACTGCCAGACAATTTATAGACAGAATCTTGGGAAATTTTCTACTGGATCCCTGCCTATGAAACTGGGTTAAAGAACACAGTGGATGGGCAGACACAGTTCACAGGAATCTCAGGTGGACTCATCAGCCGGCTGACTGGGCTAAGAGCAGGCATCCACCCTCACATGGTCAAGTGTGGGCCCCAGGTCTGTAGAAGGCATTCCCAGGTCTCATGATAAATTAAGAGTATATCTGCAGGAGAAGAGGAAAGAAATACCTAAAGTACAGGTACTAAAATACATTTCTATTAGGACAAAGAATTATTTAGAAAACTCTTCAGCATCTGTTCAGTTCAAAAGCATGATGATAGATGAAATTTATACAGTGGATGGTATATGTTAGAATGAACCCTAGCCAGAAAATTATTTGTATGAAGAATTTATTATTATTTTACTATATATTATATTATGTTATATTATATTGTATATTACTGGTAGTATGAAGAATAAATTTGAGAATATATTCAGGAGGGGAAAACAACGGAAAAGAAAAAAAAGAGACTGGGTGCAGTGGCTCGTGCCTGTAATCCCAGCACATTGGGAGACTGAGGCAGGTGAATCACTTGAGCTCAGGAGTTTGAGACCAGACTGGGCAACATGGCGAAACCCTGTCTCTACTAAAAATACAAAAAATTAGTTGGGTGTGGTGGCGGGCACCTGTAATCCCAGCTACTCGGGAGGCTGAGGCAGGAGAATCACTTGAACCCGGGAGGCAGAGGTTGCAGTGAGCTGAGATCAAGCCACTGCACTCCAGCCTGGGTGACAGAGTAAGACTGTGTCTCAAAAATAAATAAATAAATAAATAAATAAATAAATAAATAAATAAATGATGGAAAGTTTCAAATGCAACAGCATAGCCTAAAAAAAAAAAGTTAAAAAAAAAAAGAAATAGAAGAGGAAGCCTGTGAGAAATGCAGCTGAGAAAACAGTCCTGGACGGCAGTAAGGCAGGTCCTGTAGGTCCGAGAGGCTCCACATGTGTCCTGGTCTCGTCCAGGGACGTGGCCTCTAGTCCCTTCTGCAAGGCTCCTAAGGTTCTTCTCTTAAATATGAGCCGAGGATTAACAGAATTTTTTTTTTTTTTAAGATCCAAATGAAAGGCAAAGAGCAAAAATAAGCAAAAGATTAAAAGAATCTTGGAGGACAAAGAAATTGAGATTGGAGAATTTTTTTAAAAATTTACTGATATTATCAGAGAGATGAAAGTAGCTATTCTACCCAGGAAACAAGAGCAGAGTCCAAAAAACAGGACAGCGTTTTGAAGTCAGGAAAGTGCAAACTTTAAGAGGCAGAAGATGCCGTTAAAACGTTAGTGAGTGAACTGAAATACAACATCTATGAGATCCCCAAAGAGCAGAACCAAAGCACACACAGATGCCCCAACACGTGGAAAACGGAGAGAAGACAAGACAATTGGAGGGCAATTCCAAGAGTGCCAACATCTTCAAGAGTCTTCTGCACTTTTAGAATGAGCTTCCACGGAAGTAATTGAAAGACTTGAGAGAAAATAAACCAATAAATAATTCAAGAAACACCTCTGAATTAAAGGTCATGAGCTTCCAGAGTGAGTGGGCCCACCAAGTGGCTAGCACAAGGGATGAAAATTGCCACACGGCAAGACAAGGTATCATAAAATTTAGAAAAGTGGGGACAAAGACAACATCTTACAACTGCAAAAGGGAAAAACGTGTGATTCATACAGAGAGACAAGAATGAGAAGAGCACAAGACATTTCAATAGCAACTAGGGCTGCTAAAAATAATGGGCAAATATCTTCTAATTTTCTGGGAAAACTACTTTCAACCCTGGGTTCTATACTAATTAAACTACTAAGCAAGGGAGAAATAAGAATAAAGACATTTTAAACCATGAAATATCTTAAAAAGTAACACAATTGTCTCAAAAAATTAGAATATCTCAATAAAATAACAACATTAAAAACGCAAATGTTAATTTTCTACAATGTGAACTAAAATCCTAAAGTGAAATGACACTGTAAGCCAAAAGGTTTTTTTTATCAGTGAGGACGTTTAAGCCATCCATCCATAAATAACTTTGTGGGTATATATTTTTATAGCTTAGATAAGTAAATAGAACATGTACTCAATTTCTTTTGTAAATCTGGCATATAATTTATATCTAAATTCATTGAAAAATACAAAAATAAAAGAGATATAATCATCTCACCTATAAATATCGACTCATACATTCCATATTAAGCTTTTTAAAATAAAATTCAACAGTATATTTTAATATCAATCATTCTTAACTAAGTAAGGTGTATTTAAAGAATATAAGAAACTTTATCGGCCGGGCGCAGTAGCTCACGCCTGTAATCCCAGCACTTCGGGAGGCTGAGGCAGGCGGATCACGAGGTCAGGAGATCGAGACCATCCTGGCTAACATGGTGAAACCCCAACTCTACTAACTATACAAAAAATTAGCCGGGCGTGGTGGCGGGCGCCTGTAGTCCCAGCTACTCAGGAGGCTGAGGCAGGAGAATGGCGTGAACCCGGGAGGCGGAGCTTGCAGTGAGCCGAGATGGCGCCACTGCACTCCAGCCTGGGCGACAGAGCGAGACTCCGTCTCATAAAAAATAAATAAATAAAATAAAATAATAATACAACCCAGAAACTTTATCAGAATTTAGGCCAATTAAAAATTCCATAGACTCATACTAATATTGTTATTAGCTCTCTTACCATACACCAGAAACTGTGGTCGTTAGTTTGCAAATCCTTGGGACTATGTGGAAAAGTTAAAACAACGTTTCCTCCCATGCTGGTTGTGCAGGAAGCACAGGGACGTAGGAGTAACAGCAGCTGTGGTGGCCTCTGGCCCTAGACATTCAGAGATTGCATAGGATGTGAAGCCGGTTGCCCAGGGAACTAAACACCCCTCTATTTTAAGCATAGCATTTATACTTCCTCAAATCGAAAATTTTAATTGGGCAAATTTTCGCCACTTTCTATAGAATACTACAGTCGGGAGGAGTTTATGGCAAACATCTTTCAGGTGTCTGGGGGCCCTTGTGCCCCACCTTTGTCTGTGTGCTCTGGCTTAGGCATCGGCATAAACTCGGCCTGCCTGGCTCAGAGGGCGGGTAACAAACTATGCAAGCAATCTTGCATGCAGCAACACCTGGAAACATTCTGTTAGTGATAAAAATGGCCTCTCAAATTAGTGAGAAAGGAAGAGTTACTCAGTACCCATCTGTGTGAGTGTATGTGCACGTGTGTACTTGGAATCATGGGCTCTGATCCATTTTATTATTTTACCCAGGGGGAAATGTGCAGATTCCTGGTTAAACTGAATTACAATTTCCTTCTTATTCTACTTTGGACATAAAGGACTGATATCCACCAAATCTGTCTGCTAAAGTATGTCTGAAAGCATAAGCAGACAGTGTTCCTGACCAAAGAGACTCCAGGAGGGTTTATGACAAGGATACTCATTGTGGCTCAGAAAAGCTACAGTGTAACTTTGGCAAAAGAAAACGGAAACAGTGATGTTTCTTGCTTCATACTACAAATCATCAGTCTCACCTGTTCTGGGGAGAAAGCAAAAATTCTCCTACGGTAGGTAGCATTGAACCTCTGTCCATTTAGGAATTGTAAAAATCTTCCTTAACAAGACTGCAGGTTCAACTGTAAGGGGCTAGTTAAACATGTGATGAGATATGCTAATATTGCAACTACTGAAAATTTGATTGTTTTTAAAAAAATACGATTTCTATAATGTTTATTTCCTTAATTTCCAATCACGGTAGTGTAGTTCTCTTTAGGATACATATTAACATAGGGTGGGTGGGGGGTACACATGCGAAATTTGAAAACAACTTTTCAATATGTTTGTGAAAGAAACTAAACCCCTCTTATTTTTCTCATATAAAATGAAAATGGTGAAGCTGACAGAGCTACATAGACAACAGAGTCTATCTTCTGTCTTCCCAACTGGGAAGGACATTCTCGGGGAGTGTATAATTTTCATGCTTTTCAAAAAGGGGAATGAATTTGAAAAGGTTTAATAACTCTGGTTTAATGAAATGCAAAATGTTTCTGTCTATAAAGTCATAGAAAGTGAAGGCCCAGATAATATTATTCAAATATAAGTTGTATATAAACATGAAATATATGCTAATATATGTCTATATGCACATGCTACTAGAAAAAAGACGAAAAGGAAAAACCCCAAAATAGTGAAAATATTTATCTCATGATAGTGGATCTAGGAGTTATTTTTTAAAAATATGTGTTTGCTTACTTTTCTAAAATAACATTCTGTAGTTTAAATTAAAATGTTAATTTAAAAGAAAAAAATAAAATATTAATAAGCTAATGTACTGATGAGGGCCAATCTCTATCCTCACTGGTAGGAAGAAGGGCTGAAGTCAGGCAGGAGTCTTAGCTCCAACCATCCATCCCCAACCCTGGGACTGGTGACTCCCCAGGATGGTCCCGGCTTCCTGCCGCGTCCCACATAGACCTCGTCGTCATCCATCCCATCCTGAATCTCTAGCGACTCTTGGTTCACCAGAGTAGTGAACCAAGATCTACTCACCCAACCCATCCACATCTTGGGTCATTTTTTAAATTAGGGTTTTTTCTTTGTATTTGTTCTCCACATGCGCTTCAAATCTATTCTACTTTCACTAAAAAGAAAAGAAAAACAGATCTATAAATGTGCGGTTGCTTATAGATATATCAAGTGGTTTCCTTAAGGATCTATAAAAGTGTGGTTACTCAGGTACCCCGTCTCTCTCTGTC
This sequence comes from Hylobates moloch, assembly GCF_009828535.3. NCBI lineage: Eukaryota > Metazoa > Chordata > Mammalia > Primates > Hylobatidae > Hylobates > Hylobates moloch. The sequence continues at coordinate 4,277,107 of NW_026652280.1, read as the reverse complement.
TTTTTCTTGTTACTTTATTCTCTTTCTAGGAAATTGTTGCCTCAATGCTTCTCAAGTACTTCACAGGAGTCAGAATTGATCTATTTCCCAGTGCCAGGCCCCAGGGCCACACACAGTAGGCACTCAGCCCATGTTTTCAGATGAAGTTGTTCAGAGAAAAAGTTTGTCTTTTCCTGGTAACTACCGAGTCTGGTGGATAAATGCTAGTATTTCCTATCATCCTACCTAGACAGCTCAGTCACCTTGTTGCCAATGGGTATGATTCCATTGAATGTAAAGTTCATTGTCAGACTTTCAACTCCCTATAGAACTACCTGCATTACCCCTCTACCTTTGGTCCAGGTTACATTATCGAGTGGCACCCACGTATAAAATGAAGAAATGGAAAGTTCATTTACCTAATGTGTTTTTCTAGATGGGTTTGGGATGCCAAATGCCTAGACATGGTGGCGTAATGCATGGCTTTCAGTTTTCACTTGGGGTATACATTGGGACCTAGAAGCTCGTAAAAGTGCTTTTGGGTGAACAGCTCAAAATGTCCTGGAGAACCCAGAGGTTTGGGGTCAACATGAGAAGGAGAAACACAGCTTCCTTGTGTAACTGTTGATTCATAGTTTGGTGACATTTTATCATTAACTTTTTTTTTTTTTTTTTTGAGGTAGGTCTTGCTCTGTCACCCAGGCTGGAGTGCAGTCAGTGTGCACGATCACCACTCACTGCAGCCTCAACCTCCTGGGGCCAAGTGATCCTCCCACCTCAGCCTCCCGAGTAGCTGGGACTACAGGCACACACCACCATGCCCGGCTACTTTTGTATTTTTTTGTAGAGATGGATTTTCACTATGCTGCCCAAGCTGGTTTCAAACTCCTCGGCTCCAGCAATCTGCCCTCCTCACCCTCCCAGAGTGCTGGGATTGTAGGCGTGAGCCACCATGCCCTGCCTGTCATTAACCATTTTTATTCCTACCTTTTCCTAATCTTTAAAGCCAGGGATATTTACACCCAAAAATATTTTTAAGAGGAAAAGATGTTTGAGAAGTACCCCCAACCATTTCCTCAGATAATCTCCCTACCCCAGTGAATCACTTTTAAATCCAAAGAGAAAATAAAAAACTTAGTTGGCATCTCAAGCAACCCACTGCAAAAGTCCTGAGAAATAATCATTTAGGAAAGTAACACCCTCTACTATTAAGTGTTGCAGAGATTTGCACAATAAAAATGAGACTCAGAAAACGAGTCAACATGTTTCCCTTTCTGGCTCCATAGTTGGATTTTTCTCATTTTCCACCCTCTTGCTTTTATTTTTTTATTTTTATTTTTATTTTATTTTATTTATTTATTTATTTTGGGGTGGAGTCTCGCTCTGTCACCCAGGCTGGAGTGCAGTGCTGTGATCTCCTCTCACTGCAGCCTCCACCTCCTGGGTTCAAGCAATTCTTCCTGCCTCAGCCTCCCAAGTAGCTGGGACTATAGGCGCCCAACACCATACTCGGCTATGGTGTATTTTTTTTTTTTTTTTGCATTTTTAGTAGAGACCTGGCTTCACCATGTTGGCCAGGATGATCTTGATCTCCTGACCTCACGATCTGCCTACCTTGGCCTCCCGAAGTGCTGGGATTACAGGCGTGAGCCACCGCGCCCGGCCCACTCTCTTGCTTTGAAGTCTCCAAGGCTCTGTCCTCAGTCTTCTATCCAGACTGACACCTTTGGTGATCCCAGTCATTTTCTGGCTTTGAACACGATCTTTTCACCTACATTCCTGAATTTACATCTCCTGCCTGGACCTCTCTCCTGAAATTCAGACCTCCATTGAACAACTCAAATCTCCACTTGCCAGTCTAAAAGATGTCTCAAATGTGACATGTCCAAATCTCCGCTGAAAACGCTCAACTCCACCCCCTCTCCCTACACCCTGGGGCTGCTCTTGACTCTACTTCCCTCACACTCCACAGCCAGCACATCAGCAAAGCTCGCTGTCTGTTTAACACATGACAGCAGCCAACAGCTTCTCACCTTCACCACCTATCCCATCTCTCCTCCCCTTCAATCTGTTAATACTCTACACAGAAGCCAGGTCTTCTTAAAAAGCATGAGCCAAATTCCTATGAAGGCCCTCTGGCCCTGCACAATCAGTCCTCACCCCTTTCCTTTCTGGCCTCTCTCCCTCTGCATTCATCCACCTCTGGCTTCCTTGCTATTTCTGGAATTTGTCTGCCAAGCGCTTCAGGGCCTTTGCATTTGATGACGTTTGCTGTGATTGGAACCCCCTTCCCCGGAAATCCGAGTGTCTGGAGTCCAGCGTCTTTCAAGTCCTGTCAGCCTGTTTGTACCTATAACCTGCCCTTTCCTCCCTAGAATCATGGTCCTCCCTTAAACTGCTCTTTTCCAAAGCACAGACACACCTTGTAATGCATAATATGATGTTTATTTATACTTTATTTATTATTTAGTGCACTATTTACTGTCTCTACCACCCCACAGAATGTAAGCTCCAGGAAGAGAGCAATTTCTCGTTTTTTTTTTACCCCCCAATAAACCCCAAAGCACTTAGAAAAAACAGTGCCTGGGTTACAGTAGATGCTCAACATCTGCTTAATGAGTGGATGAATTTTCCATAGCCAAGATCTCTATTTAAAGTGACTATATTTTAATCACTTTAAGTACAAAACTTCCAGAAAGGCAGGATGTTAACACCAGCAAACAACCCTCCTAGTGTGCATCAACTTGGGACTTAAAATGTTTCTGGTGGAGAAATGTATGTTACAGGACGAATTTGGAAGAGTTACCCAGCAGGGCCCTCACGTGGGCTTGGCCAGCATGCTTCTGAGAGGAATACAGTGAATACAAACATACCGTCCAATAACAGGCTCTTGAACTGCGCTGTGTTGTAGAGAGTGGCACGGTGTTGTTCTGCATTGGATCATCTCTTGTATGTTTTTAAGCTCTTGTAAAACTAGATACAGCTCCTTCCTACTTACACCTTTCATTGTCACATGGATATTCTGTTATTTTTGAGATCATTATGTTCAAGTTTTGTTTTTACTTGTGTGTTTGCTTCTTCAGCCTTTTAAAATGTTAGGGCAGAATGGACCAGGTATGCTCAGCCAGGTTTAGAGGTGCCCTAGCACCCTGATGGAACAGGCCAGGTATGCTCACTCATTGTGGGGGTCATTAGACGAGTGTCCTGGGAGAATGGACCAGGTTACACAGCCAATGCCAGGCTTATTTTAGAACATCTGATCTGATGAGGTATGTGAATCTTAAGTTCCAATTAAACTTCTTAATTTTCAGTTATCAGTTAGGGAAAAGTTTGTTTTTTCTGTATAGCCCAGACACTAGGCTAATTGCCAGGGACACAAAGAGGAATAAATTACAGAGTCTGCCTTCCAAAGTGCTGATTATCTTATTTCCAGACCACAACATATTTGGAAAAGAAAATGCTAAGGACAGAGACAATGTGGGCAAGTACCTTTACCTTAGGAAGAAGTCATAGGGAAAATCTCTTACAAACCAAATCCAATCAATAAGAATTGTTCACTGCCTGGTGTCATTTGGTGCTGGGGCAAATAGCTACATGCACTTCCACAGCCTCTAGGTCCTCCCTGTGTTTTGTGCACAACCACACCACTGGACCACGTTCTGCACTCTTTCTAAGAAGACAGGCATGCATAGGCTATATTTTAAAAGTAATTCCACTTAAGACTATTTTTAATAGTTTATGGAAATTTCACGACGCCATCGTGTTAGAAAAGAGCACGTCGAATGTTCCAACTCCTTCTTTTCTTTTCAGATGTTTAATCCTAAAGTTTCTGAATTACTGTTGTCTTGGAAATCAACCCTGAGAAGTTTCAAATTTTTCTACTTTTGTTAAAACTTTTGAGAAGGCAGTTTAAGGAGACATTATAGTTAGATCTTTTTCATTTCCCAGAAATGCATTCCTAATTCACAGTCACTGACAAAGTAAATTCGCCGGAAAGCTAACACTTTCATGTTTTGAAAATGTGTAGTGTTGTCAGCAGAACAGAGAGGCTGCTCCTCTATGTTGGACAACTTATGGCATGATCCGTTCCATATATTTTGGGTATTTATTTCTGATACTCTACTAGACATTTGTCAGTTGGAAATAAGCTGCCCGTAAATAGGCATGATAGCTAGCCGTGTCCATGGGGGAAGCCTGTGCTTGAAGCTTTGAGTCAGGATCTCAGCTGGCTTCCTTGGAATTGGGGACAGGCATCTCCTTCCTCCACAGGAACACAAACATTCAGAGCACTGAAGTTGTTTGAAGCGGTCAAGAAGGTCAAGTTGGGATAATTACAGTTATTGGAGTGACGTTCAGAGACTCACATTCCGTGATGAATCCGTAACAAACGCTATGTGATGGAAATCTCTCACATTGTTTTTGTATTTGCCAGCTTGCAGTGTCATCCCAGATGGCAAATACAAAAATAGCATAAAAAATTTCCTCCTGAAATGCAGTCTTTGAAAGTGTTCTGTTAGCCTAATAACAGATACTCCAAGATGTTCCAACATTCCCATTCTAATGGACATAATTGATACCCCCTCCTCTCCCTAGAAAGGTCCAGATATTAAAATGTTTCATTACAGAAAATTGCTTGTTGTTATTAATGTCATTATTGGTTGCTTCCAAAAGTACTCTCTCCCACCCCTTAGGAAATACCCGGGTGCTTTATTCTTAGAATCTGCATTTATAATGGTAGGTGAATCTCTAGAGCAATAGGAACAGGAAGGTCTCAGTTATTAACACAAAAGTGAACTGCTTAAATTTGATTACCTTGTTTAATGAAGTGTCGCATTTATTTACAAGATGACATGATGCATCACATTACAGTTACCATAAGTCAGCTTATAAAAGTGGACAAATGGGTCAGTAAAGTGATGCATTTACAGACTTAAGATGAAGATATTTGCACTCATTCTAATATTTCCCACTTTTTAAAACATGCTATTTTGAGACCAGCTGAGAAATTAAACTCAATGATTTGCTTCTTCAAATCTTTCATGCTCTTCCATCACTGTGGCCCTGAATTCCATCGTGGCCTCAATTTGCATCTTACAGTGACTGGAAATCTCCTTCCCTTCAACCTTCTCGGCGTCTGCATCTGCAAACACGGCTCCATCGTTATACATGCAAACCCACTCCCCAGGCTGCAGGCTTCCACCGAGAACGCACAGAATCACTGTGATGTCTGACAACAGGACAGAATTGCCGAGGGCACTGGCTACTCCTGTCTCAGTGTTTTTTTTTAATCTGCCTGGTGGAAAACTATGAGTAACCCCTTAGATCACAGGGCAAATGCCTACATCTACCTGGAGTGAATTCAAATCTACATTCACCACAGGTTCACAGAGGAAAAGCCCAGTGTCTGATGTGTAGAAAGAACAAACATGAAGTTACACTACAGGACTGAATCCGGGTAACCCTGCCTCTTGCCGGTGTGACCACTTACCTTCTCAGTTTCCTCCTCATCCCGCACATGTGGCCATAGCTATGGTGCAAAAGCCAGAAAGCACAGTGGGAGACATAGGCTTGGACCTGGGTCTGCACTTCTCCACTGCGCAACGTTCACTGAGTAGGGAAGGAAGGGCTAATAATATCTGCCCAACCTAATCAGCCTGAAAGAATAAAATGTTGTTACTATAAAGACAGCAGTCCAGAGTTGATAGTTTGGGATTCACACATTTGCAAAACAGGCCGTCTTCACTGGGGTTCATGAGAGACACTTTGCACAGAGATGATGGGGAAAAAATGTGAACATGCATTTGTTAGTTATCAGAATTTGCCGTGACCAACAACAAACAGCAAATATTTGATGCTTTCAAATTTTATTTTCCCCTAATAGGCAAGCCCCGTATTAATGGGCTACAGTGAAAAATGGGTTGCAGGTTTGGGTTAGAAGACTTGGTTTCACAATCCAGCTCTATGACTTACTAGTTGAGTGGCCTGGACAAATGGCTAGTTTCCTCATCTGCAAATTGGGGATACTGACATCTGACTTTCTAGGATCTTTGGGAAGAAAAAAGGCAGGGAACTGATCCTGCCAGCCACTTAGCAAAGGGTGATTTCTCTCCTCCCTCATTCTCTGCCTCCCTTTTCCCTCTCTCCTCTCTTCTTTGTCATCTGTTTAAATTTGCACAAGGTCTCTTTTTGCCAACACATCAGTTGAACACACACACTCATCCTCTGCCCACCCCGCCACATTTTCATACTTACTGCATCCTGAAAATTATTCTTTGTTAATCTTAAGCGACTACATGTTAAAAGTATATTTTGAGTTTGGCTCATGACAAAAAAAAAAAAATGACGCTTAAATTTAAGTCTACAGGAAGATAGATCACAAAGCTCTTGATTTTAGTCATGAAACGTAAACAGAAGCATTTTAATTCCATCCTTCTGGGTTTTCTCACCAGGCCAACAGATAACCTAAACCTTAGATCCCTGGGGCCTATGGAGGGAAAAAAGAAATGGGAGAAGAAAGAAATGCAAAGTGACTTTGGCCTTTTAAACAGGACCCAAACCTACATTTTAAATAGCAAGTTGGTTATGAATTTGATGAAATTAATCAATGTAGACTGATTTCCTTAAGGTTGAAAAATTTGAATATTGTGGATATCTTAATACAAATACTAAGAGAAGAACGATTGTAATCTCAGACACTGGAGTCTCTAGAGCATAGGAGGCTGCAGGGAGTCAGAGCCACCAGGGCAGTGTCTCCTGGGGAGCAACCCTGTCTGCCCACTCCAGCCACCTCCTAATTCGGGGACAGTCCTGCCTGCCCATTCCAGCCACCTCCTACTTCTGGGACAGTCCTGCCTGCCCCCTCCAGCTGCCTCCCACCTCGGGGAGCCAGATGTGGAAAAGGACTAAACACCCAGCCCTGTTTGATGCTTTTGTATCCACCACCTAACTTCTTTCCCTACTAACAAGAAGGCTTTCAGGTTTTCCTTGATCTCTTTGATAACTTTGATGATATTACGTGCTGAGGTCTAGGGACGTGTTCCCCAAACTTAGAAATCCACCACTCAATCCTGTGCCTTGTAGAATAGCATTTGCTCCGGCACTCATCTCCCTTGGAAAGCCAGCATAGCGGCTCTGTCTCTCCACGGCCCACAGCTTCTGTTTGGTGCTCTGGGGGTCTGCTGGTCCTGGCTCCCAGTACTGATACCCAAGGTCTCCCATCCTGTGGCCTCCGGAGCCCTCCCTGTGCCAGGGGAGGGGCAGCCAGGATGCATCACTGGGTGTGCAGTGCCACGTGGGGCAGGAGGGACCTCCAGCCTGCCACCACATCTGCAGGTAGTGTCGCTTGAGTGACGGGTGTAGTGGATGCCACACCGGCTGCCAATATGTTATGAGACCATAGTAACAATCGCTTATCTCTAGGGAGCGCGCCGCTTCCTTCTTCACTATCAGACATGAAAGAAACAATTTCAGGTGCCAGAAAAGGATCTCTGATAAAAGAAAACATTTCAGCCTTCATGGCACTGGAGTTTGCCCCGAAGCAGTAGCCTTGATATATATTTTTAAGTCTCTTTCTTTATGTTTACAATTAATCCGTGATTATCTACAATTTTTTGACCTATGGGGTGCTAGTAGATGGGTATTGGTTTCTTTCTTTCAAAACCATCCTTGTTTTTAGAAATTTCCTTGAGTATCACATGTAGTGCCATTTGCATAGAGTTTTACCATTTCCAGAGAATTTTCCAACAGGTAACCTGATTTTGGTTCACTTAATCCTCACTGGAAACATGAATGTGTAAGAATTACAAGATGATCTCCCTCCTGTAATGAATGATACTAAGTTTTATTCAAAGGGAACACTGAACACAGAATATTCCTTGAAAACTTCTTGACATCCTTTTGGTAAAATTTTTATGCTACCCAACCTGTCAGTGGAAATTCTTGAAGAAATGGTGGGGCAGTTAGAACGACAGAGATATCTGAGTCTGTTTACTAATTTTTGATGGAGTAATGTCCACAATAGCACATAAGGAAGATGTTAGCAGAATTCAGGAGAGCCCTGCCTCTTTTACCTTCTCAAATCCTTTTTGCTGTTGGAATCTGCTTTGCATAAAAGAATTCACAACAAATAGAATGCACACTTAGGCAAAAGAAGCACCAGCTTTGTTTCAATTTTCTATTTCTTGGGGGTTTGAGATGTAAAGCATCACACAGGGGGGAGTTTATATGTATGCCTATGTGCGTATCCATATATTCTATATTGTACCTTCATTATATCATGCCTTTGTTCTTAATTTATTAAAATCCAAAGCCTCAAACTGTAGCAGCAAGGAAAGAGCCCAGGAATGCTCACTAACGAGCAGGTGGATTTGGAAGACTGTGGTATTGATCACAGCTCACACAGGGTGCAGGATTAGACTGCAGGGAGCACCAAGCTCTCCCACTCCCGGGATGAGGGGAAGGTGGCCACACTTCCCAGGAGTGTGGCAGTAGGTAGCTCACATCCCATCAGTTTCAGGACCTAACATGCCACGGGCACGTTGCACCCAAAGTGATCACAGGAGCTAAGAGCAGGAGTAGGTGGGACACGATCATACTGCATACACTGTGGAAGGCTGTGGAAGGGAAGGTGTCCCTCCACACAGAAGTTGACTCACTGCAAGGCCCCCTGGAAGAGGAAACCAGAGGAAGTGAAGTGGATGTAAGTTATCTCAGGCCCCTGGGAAAAGTGCCATACTCCATTAGAGCCATGGTTAGGAGAGAAGCAAAGTGCTTATATCTGGGGGGAAAAAGTCCCCAATTAGCTGAACGCTAATCTCTTAATCTCTGAACTTGATTATTCTCAGCTCCAAAACTGGCATGTAACCAGTTTAAATGTCTGCGACTCTTTACTTTGACTATTACTGGATCAAAATTGAATTGGGAGAAAAGTTTGATAAAGATGGACACTAGCCACCTCGCTTCCTTCCCTCTCTCCCCTCCCTGCAGGTGGAGCTTTGCTCTCCCCAGGCATCCAGAGCCAAGTACACAGACATGATAAGGCCTCTGGGTGCTCCTTGCAAGGCATATAATGATTCATTTAATTAAGTGTCCCCAGAGAAATTAATTCTCCTCCTAGGCTTAGTTGGCTCCTGGGAGGATATTTTCCTCATTCTCACTCCTCCTAGAACTGGTCCAGCGCATTCACTGTTAGGTTTTTAAAAACAAAAGCAGTTGAGTTTAGAAAGGTGGGAGGGATGGCGTGTTGGGAGGAGTGAGGACTAGGGCTCCTCCCTTTACTTCCGCAGGACCACACCCTGCACTGTCCAGGCCTGTGTCCCTGTTCCCAAAGAAGGGCTCATAAACAATCAGGCCAGAGACACTGCTGTACCAGGTTCTGGGCAACAGGTTTGCTCTGCTTATCCCAAGTTCGATTCCAGCTAAACCTGGCTCTCTAGCTCTTTCCACACCTACAGGTTTCCCTCTCTGTCTCTCTCTCTCTCTCTCTTTCTCTCTCTCTCTCTCTTCTTTTTAGAAAGGCCCTCACTCCATCTCCCAGTCTCTGGAATGCAGTGGCATGATCATGGCTCACTGCAGCCTTGAACTCCTGGGCTCAAGTAATCCTCCTGCCTCAACCTCTCAAGTAGCTGGAACTACAGGAAAGTGTCACCATCCCTAGCTAGTTTTTAAATTTTTTTGTAGAGGCAGGGTCTGGCCATGTTGCCCAGACTGGTCTCAAACTCCTGGGCTCAAGAGATCCTCCTGCCTCAGCTTCCCAAAGTGCTGGGACTACAGGCATGAGCCACTACGCCCAGCCCCAATGAGCAGGTAGAGCCCAGGACGTTAGGCTCTCCAGAAGACGAAACGGGGGCACTGTGGGATAAGGTTGGGCTTCCTTCAGATGCCCCGTCATCTCCCACAGAAACAGCCTTGGTTCATGCTCCAGCTGGAGTCCGGTGAGGGAGCTCATGTTCTCTGTTCCAGCTTCATCCTGCCCCTTTGCTTCTTGGCCCTTTCTCCAGTTGGGGGTGAGAATACGTGGATTCCGTGTGTTGAGTCCGTCCCCTCTGCCTGTCTGGCAGCCCCAGCTCCTTCTCCTTCACTCTTGCCTCCTTGTTTTTTCGTGAGGCTTTCACTGCGATCTAGCCCTTCAGCAGACTTTCATTAGCCTTACACTTACTGGAGTTAGAAAGGACTTAGAAAATTAAGAGTAAAACTAACGTGTTTAAAAATCGGTTTTGTGGCAAGGTGCAATGGCCGATGCCTGCAATTTCAGTGCTTTGGGAGGCCGAGGCAGGAGAATTGCTTGAGGCCAGGAACTGGAGATCATCCTGAGCAATATGGTGAGACTCCATCTCTACAAAAAAAAAATACAAAAACTAGCCAGGTGTGGTGGCTCATGCCTGTAGTTCCAGCTACTAGGGAGGCTGAGGTAGGAGGATCATTTGAGCCCAGGAGTTTAAGACTGCAGTGAGCTATGATCAAACCACTGCACTCCAGCCTGGGCAACAGAGTGAGACCCTGTCTCTTAAAAAATAAAATTAAATAAAAATTAAAAATAAAAATAAAAATAAAAATCAATTCTGCTTCAAGAACATTGCCTAATGGCAGCAGTCCAGGATAGTGAGGAAGAGCAGGCTGTTTAGGAACACATTTGACTCCAAAAGCTCCTGTGTGCCCCTGGGCAAGGATTTCTCTGTGCCTCAGCTTCCCCATGTGAAAACTGGGGCTGGCAGTAGCGACCGCCTCAGAGGGCCGACGGCAGCTCAAATCCCAGAGCAGCCCCGGGCCCTGAAGAAGGGAGGCTCTGCAGGCACTGCGTCTCTTCTTTTGGATGTTGGCTCTTCTGCTGGCATTGTGCCTAGAAAAGCATGGACAAGCACTGACACTGGCTGGGCAGACGGTGCTGGCAGAGTGCACCCGGCTCAGGCCAACTCAGATGGGGATCACCCCGTCATCCAGGCAAGCCTCCACATCCTACATGTTGAGTAGGCTCCATGTATTGGTTCAAAAAGTTATTACATACAGGAAATATATTATATATAGGGGAAACTGTCCTAACTTCTAAATGATATATCCTTCATATTTTTAGATTTTTGTGACTTTACATCATTCTCTCCTCAGCTTGATTAATATGGCAGAAATCTAGTTTTGCACACCCTGTTGCTTTTATTTAATTAAAAGGGGAGAAATCATAAAGTGCGACTGATCTTTCATTTTTTTTCTTGTTTTTTTTCTTTTTCTTTTTCTTTTTCTTGCTTACTCCTGCTGGAAACTTCCTCTTGCCAAGATCCACTTGGGAAATTTCCATTCCAGGAATTTTTTATGAAGTTGCAAGAGACAAATTAGGTGATTTGAATAAGTTAACGTCATATTTGCTGCTTTGTAGATCACAATACAGAGCATAAGTAATATATGCTATTCGACTTGTGGTTGATGCAATACTTCATTAGCTGAGATTTTGTAAAACGTTTACAGATCCTTAATCAAGAGGCCATACTGGAAGAACTTAGCTACAATAGGCATTGATATTTAAGTTGTACGCTAAGTCAGTTTGTGGAATGACACCAGACCCCATAATGGAAAAAGGAAACCAGAGCATGGCATTATAAAAATATACAGCATTCCTCCTGCACAGTTTGCAAAATTGGACTTATTACTCCAGAGTATTTCGGTTAGACCCAAATAGAACATATTGAACCGCTTTTCAAGGTTGAAAATACTGTACATTCATTCATCTTTGCAAATTTGACCACCCTGACTGCTGCTGACGGCCAACGGGCTTTCCTCTTCCTAGGAACAGGAAGGCATTCATTAAGCATCTCGGTTGGTATCATTTTCCTCTGTTTGTGCCACTCCTCCTGCAAGGCAGCTTCTACACACCTACTCTTTCAGGGGGGCTGGGGCCCCATCTTGTTTAGAGGGAGATGATCTCAGGAGAGGACCTTTCCATCGGGGTCTGTTGGAGGAGCAGAGTCGTCTTCCCCTGCGTGGAGATTGCTTAAGCTCCCTGGCCTGGGAAGCCGCCGCCATCCGCTCAGTGCACCCACTGCAAGTGGATGGCCCAGGCGTGGACTGCCGCGCATGCGCCCACGGGCACCGGATGCTGGCCCCTCTTCCCTCCTATCCAGCAAGGGCACAGAAGTGAATCTACGTGCGGATGTAAGTGCCACGTCCTCTGTCCCCAGGATGAGATAGAGAACCTAGAGAGCCGGTAGAAGGCTAACCTGAGGTTTCCGTGACAACTATGGAAGCCTCCTGAAGCTTCAGCACCCCTACCAACTCCCTCTCACAACCTCCAGGTTGCCAAAAAATACGCAGTACTGAAACGGCAGCTGAAGGAAAGGCAGGAACCATGTGCTCTAAGACAGGGGCCCTTGAACTTCTCCCCCAGGTAAGAAGGGATTCTGGGAAGCTGATAGTGTTTCGACCTCGCCAGGCGTCACGGGTTATTGATAACGCTGCTGAACATAGGGCCGAATGGCTAGAATGCCCTGAAATGCTGCAATTTAACTCACCCAAGAATCTACATGCAAATCAGCCCTATTCACTAGTACATGCTAAGAGTACATCTATGGTTATAAATGCTTCGGATCTCCCTTTTTCTTATCTCGGGGCTGTCAGTTTTCAGGTTCATCCCTCGTGGAGAATGCGTCTTCTATTCCCACTCTGTTCAGGCAGTCGGAAGGGACTGCTTTCTCCCAGGGGAAAATGGCTCCTGCAGCACAGCCAGACTCCTGGGGTGCATGGAATGGAGCAGTTTAAGCAATAAAAGAACCATAGCAAAAGCTGGAGGGATCACCCACTTCAAAAATGTGGAACAAAAGCAGGGGTCTTCCCCCCGACCCTGCCACTCCAGATGATACCTTAGCTTTTCTGACTTCCCCTTTCTTCCCTCCTATCTTCACCATCTATCCTTAGGGATGGAGCTTCTTTTTGTTGATCATCCCCTTTCCCTCTCATTCGCTCCACCTCCCTCCAGTTCGCATCAACACACCTCCTGTCCAGTTTTATGTTACTGTCTTGCAACTAACCAGGCAGCCATGCTTCTAAAGATGGGCAGATTTATAGAAAGAAATAAAAGCAATCCAAAGGATAATAACAAACAGATTGGAGAGCCGAGGGAGTTATTAGGAGGCAAACCCGGGCAGGGCTGTGCGCAGGTCCTGGCACTTCGCTCCCGCTCTCCTCTCCATGCGAATGCTGGGAGCTCCTGTTCTTCCTCTTTCCCCCTCTCTTCTTTTATTTTGTTTTTTTTTTCCTTTTCAAAACAAAAATAGAAAGAAAATAACCCACAAAACAGAGCTTCAGTGTATATGTTTGTTCATGTTTTAGAGGAGAAAAAAAAAAAAAAAACCCAGGGCATTGTGTGAGAGAAAACTGCTCTGCTGCGAATCGGCAAGGGTTTATTATTCTGAGCAGCACTCAATCAACTGTGGCCCCATGAACAGAGAGTAATGCTGGCGAAGCGTCCTGGGGGCTTTTTTTCTGTGTGTGAGTGGTATCCATCTGTCAGCTGTCAATGCCAGTGAGAGATATACAGGGCTGTCACTTCTCGTCAACCAGCATTTGTGAAGCCTTTTGCAGCTGCTCCGCAACCACATCCTGTCCTTATTGAAGGCCGGGAGGAGTCTCGGAGACGATTGTGCTGGCCAGGGTGGAAGGCAGAAAAGAGATGTCAGAGTTGCTCCAGGATAACAGTGTCGCCCCGTCAAAGACAGAAGCACAGGCTACATTTGTTTCCAAAAAAAAAAAAAAAAAAAAAGCACTAAAAAAATAAAAACTCTTAGAAGGTAATGTTACTATACTTTGTCTCCAGAAAATCCTGTGTGGATTCTAGGGCCTGTGAAACCCATAACAGCAAAGAAAATTTATATCTCAGTAAATGAATACATTCAAGGCAGAGATTGCAACACATATTTTTTAAATCAGCAGAATATAAAGAGGGCATAGGTTTTACGTTCTCCCCTGTATAAATTATGTTACTACGAAGATTATGCATATGCAAAAGTTTGTATAACGGAATATATATTTAATATGTGTTTGTAGCACAATGATGAACATGAACCACAGACATGTCTGTACTGCAGTAATGCAGATGTTTAAAAACTGGGTTAATTTTGATATGGAAACACTCTATTAATCATTCTTCCAGTGTTCCATTGGACTTTTCAATATGCTTATTTATAGGGTGACTCCCACTTAATTGAATTATTTTAGACTAACCATGGTTCTGGTTTTGTGTGTTCTTTCTGCAGAACCCTCTTTGTACAACACCTGCCTCAGGAAAATGGCCCCTACTCACCCTCAGTGCACTCGCTGGCCACAGAGAAAAATGCAAAACAAGATGTAAAAATGCTCTCTCTGTAATGTGCTTTCTGTCCTAAGGTATTGTGAAATTTGATTATGTTTTCCGTTTTCTGAAATTGTGGGTTTGACACAGCTCTAGTTAAAAAAGAAGTCAGATATTTTTAGCTTACATATGTCTTAGATTCTTATTTTAAAAATAAGAAGCCAAGAAATTTCTTGGAAAAAGAAATTAATTGATATCAGAGTCACTGAAAGAGAGAAAATAAATGCAGATGGAGTGAGTGCTCGGAGTACAGTAGCCCTTCTTCAGATCCCGAGGATAATGATTACCCAGAGCACACTGAGAAGTTAACGCTATTGCAAAAAAAAAAAAATAAGTATCATTGAGCACATTGGCTAAGATATCTTGGGGAGAAAATCTCAGCTGTAAAGTTATTATTCCTGTCGTATAAAAGCACACTCTTCACATAATGATGGAGAATTCAACTGGGGAGAAAGAAGAGGAATTGATAAACCATTCATACTCATATTCAGTGCCAGGGGAAACTGCAAGATAAACACTCACTCAGCTTCTTCATTTAAAGAGGCTATAATGAGGCAGTAAAGACTATGTAAATGTATGGAAAAGTTAAAGAATCCAGGTACTTACAGGTGAATTCAAGTACAGTTGAAGAGAAGGGGCAATAGAGTGCAAGTTACGTTTTAACTAAACGGATCAGAGATAACACTTGCTCCTTATATTTAAGAGGAGAGCAGTCAGTTCAGACCAATGTCACGAATAAAACCAGGTCTGGAAGGGTTGTAGGGACCCACTAGGCTCAATGGAGGGAAGAAAGCCTCTTAGGCATGACTTTTTTTTCGTGTTGTTGCTGTAACAAATTACCACACACTTACGGCTTTCAAAAACACAAATGCATTATCTGATGGTTCTGGAGATCAGAAGCCCTACTCCAGCCGTCGGCAGGGCTGTGATCCTCCTGGAGGCTCCGTGGGGAACCCCCTTCCTTTGCCTTTTTGAGCTTCTGGGGCTGCCTGCTCTCCTTGGCTTGTGGCTCCTGCATCTGCTAGGCCTAAGCTTGGCATCTTCCAATGCCTCTTTCCTGCTGTCTGTCTTCACATCCCCTCCTCCTTCCTCCATGGTCACATCCCCTCAATTCATTATCTGACTTTTACCATCCTGCCTTCCTCTTATAAGGACCCTTATGATTATGATGCAAGGCATCATCAGTGGGGCTCATAAAGGGCATCATGAAGTGGAGCTTAGCCCTGGCAGTTCTTGGCTTCACCCAGGAAAGAATTGAAGGGTAAGCTGGTGGTAGAAGAAAACAGCTGTCTTGAAGCCGCAGTGTGACATCTCCATGAACCAGAGGCAGAGAGTAGCAGCTCAGGGCAGTTCTGTAGGCATATTTATACTTATTTTTAATTGCATACAGATTTAGAGGTGGTTTCTGTAGAAATTTTGAGGGAAAACATAGTAACTTCTGGGCCATTGAGTCATTGCCATGGAAAACGGCAGTAACTCCTCAGCGTTGCCCTGGCAATGGCAAACTGCCATGACACACTGGTGGGCGTGTGTTCTGGAAAGCTGCTTCGGCCTCCTTCCTGTTTTAGCTAGTCCTCAATTTGGTCCACTGTCCAAGCCTCACCTCTGGAGTTCAGTCCTGCCTTCTACTTACATCATCAATTACATTATCAATCAGATGATGTCAACCTGGATAGTCCAGGATAATCTTCCCCATCTCCAGGTCCTTAACTTCCTAGTATCCTCAAAGTCCTCTTCGCCAGATGTAATAACATATCCAGTCTTTGGGGGAGCAATGGACATTATCCAGGCAGCCGTAGGCAGCAGAGACTTTGGAGCCAAAGCTGAGGTGAAGAATCCCAGGGCATAGCTGGAGGAAGCCTGACTGGAGGAGTGAAAGAAAGTGGATTTAGACAAGGACTGGAAACATGCTTAGACAACATTACAGGGATTGTTGAAATCCAGGCATAGGATATGAAGAACATAAAATGGTTTACATCAGTTCAGTGTGGGGAAAACTTTCTAATAAAGAAACAAATACAGAGATAGAAAAGGGAAATAATGAGTTATCTGACAGCAGATAACTGTCAGATAAATGTTCAGACAAATACGGGTAATACATTTAGACAGAACTGTCAATTATTTTTATTATCACAAAATTGTCACCTAGGAGATCAGGCTTAAAGTTCAGGAGCATGGGTTTTACAGGGCTAAAAGAAGTCTACTGGTCTGTCTTTAGGTTAGTTTTATGAGAATGATAAAATTACAGTATGAACAGTAAGATTATATGGTGTTCATACGGTTCCCAAGAATGAGAAGTAAGATTTTTTTTTAATATTCAGAAGTATCTAAGTAAACTTTGAAACACTTTGAGAGTTGTTTCTACTCACCTTAAGTATCAACCAATATGTGGTACAGTTGAAATGAACCATGATCCCGTCAATCATTTTGACCTTTTGATATTTTGATTGTTAATTCAGTAAATTTTTTCAAACCCAAATGAGTCAATAAAGAAGATGCACAGAGATGAAGAAGGAAAATAGAAAGATTGCATGTGTACTACATAGGTTATCAGTAATGACTCTTGAACAGAGTTGTAAACACAGGCAGCTGTAGGTTCTGCACTCCAAGTAACAGGTGTACATGAAACCTGTGTTCCGCAGGAGTAAATCCTTCAGAGGGGCACTCCAGAGGCTGTACTGAGCTGTGGCCTCAGTTTACTGAAGGAAAATTGACTGGATTACAACAGATTGCCTTGTAAAAATTATTCTTTCCTTGGGGGCATAAGAGAAATGGGCTTTTGTGGAGGTCGGGAAAAGTGGGGAGGGGTGATGATACGAGTTATCACGATTAAGAAGCCCAGGAGGCGAGGGGATCTTTATAAACTTAGTTATTCTCAAGGATAGAAGGCGATAAGGCCCAAGTAAATTGGATCTGGAGAAGGCTGCTTTCCACTAGGTGCTGAAGAGGGCATTCTGGGGACCAGAGCAACAAAGAATTATGGCTTCTCTCTTATTATTTGGAAGTCACTAGATTACATAGTGTTTAAATGACTTATCGCTGTTAATCTTACTTTTTCCTTTCCTTCCTCCCTTCTTCCCTTCCTTCCACCTACCCTGTATATTGCTGCTTCATGGAGACAAGCATGCCCCTTAAATCACACGTCTTTTTGTGTCTTTTGTGGGACTGTGGATTATATATCCAACCTGCTAAGAGGCAGGATGGATGCAATTTATGGTAAGAGGTGGGCCTAGAAATGGATGATCATTATCAGAAAGCTTCCACTAATAGGAGACAGTATTTTAGAATGTTTGAGTTTTTGTTGCATATATGTGTACCGTGATATCTAAGTTGATGGGCAACTGGACACTGGTAAAATGCACTGTGTGGAAAATGCAGTCTTCACTGTCTTTCATTTACAGTAAACCCACAAATGTATTAATTAGCAAAACCCTCATTATTAGGTATTCTTTGACTCTTAAGACTCTAAGCATGAGGGGACAGTCAGCAAGTTGCAAATCTTCAGCAGAAACAGTCATAAACTATAATGACATGCAAGCTTGGGATGAAAAAAAGGCAACAAAATGTTTTGTGTATTGCCATTTTTATTGGTAAAATATAACCAAAGGAACAAAATTGACAGGGATAAAATTTTCCAACCAGCAGTGGTACAATTACAGCTTGGAGATTTTGTCAAACATCAGGAGACCATTAAGAAGCAGTCCTAGTCATTGCACACCAAAGAAAACAAATTCACAAAAAATACCTTGTCAGGGTAAATTCCTTTCTGCTCCAGATACTAAGCATCTAACAATTTTCTCCCTAGGAGAGGTAACAAAGAGAATGTATTAGAATAACAATAATAATAATTCCTATAGTTGTAAGTTTTTTTAGTTCTATCCACATTTCCAAATGTTCCAGTTAGTCTAGTGGAGCTACAAGAAATCCTATGAGAGGGTGCAGAAAGTTCCAGGTTGGGACCACTGGGTATGGTAGTCTTTTACACTTCTCTTCTCCATGGAAATGCTTCTTTGGAGACGGATAGTGGAAAAAGGGATTTCCTCAATTATCTTTGTCCTCATTCTGTTGTTTTTCTAAATACACACTCTCACCATCATGGCGCATGTATACTTGTGTGTACCTAGAGGGTAAGAACAGGAAGTGTTTTGATTGTGACCTGACCTTTTTAGTGTTCTCTAAGAAGCAAAGAGATGAGAGATTGCCTTTTATTATCAAGGCCATAGGGAGGATATGCCAAGAGAAAGTGAAGAAAGATGAACATCATGAAAGAAGGCCAAAGTCAAAGAGCCAAGAGGGAGCCCAGAGGTCCACTGAAACCAAAGAGGTGGGGAGGGTCAAGGATCACGTCTAGGTAGGGCGCCAGATTCCAATGGCATCCTATTGCACTCCACTTAGGATCCAAGTGTCTTGCTTGAGTTATAAGCCTCTATGTGACCTTACTCCACTCACTTTTCCTATCTCATCTGCCCAACACTGGAGATTCAGCCGCTCTAGCCTTTTGGTCTGTTTCTAAAGCATATCAAACATGTAAAGTTCTGACAAGTTAAAACTTCCTAAGCTAGGAATAGGGCCTTCTTGCCTTTCAGAGCCTAGAGTTCAGTTTAGCTTCCTGTAGCTCTTACACCTTCTGACATTGAAGTCTCAGCCTAAGTGTCATCTCTGTGATATAACTTCCTCTGTTGGCCAAGATAGAGTTGCAGGAACAGGATGTATTTTCTCACCAGAAACATGAAAAAGTAAAGTAAAGTACAGAAAAATATATTTAAAACAGTTTTTAAAAAAACTAGACATCAGGCAACAAAGGAAGAGTTTCTTGAGAGACCAGGAATGAATGAATTGGGCTCTCTGACAGATCCAGCTGCCAAAAAAGAGTTTCCAGACAATAGTGTAGAGAGCAGGAACCCAGAAGGAGCCCAGATGACACCTTGAATTGGGAGACAAAGTGAAATTCAGGAGAGAATAAAGCAGCCAGACTCGTAGGACAAATTTCTAGAGAAGAGAGCTGTTCAGAGAAAGAACCCAAGAGATCTGTGTAAGGTCTCCCTTGGGTGTTTGTTAAAGTATATTTGTGCAAGGAAACTAATTGCGCTCGAGAGAGAAACCATCAAAGTGTATTTGTATTAGCAGAATGGATAAATTAGATCTCATTGAAAATTCAAAATTTTTGATCTTCAAATAATACTTAAGAAAAGACAAAAACAAGGAACAGACTAGAAAAGAATATTTGCAAAACACCTATCTTGCAAGATACTTGTATCCAGACAATACAAATAAGACCTCTCACATCTCAATAATATGAAGAAAAACACTCCAATAAAAAACACGCAAAAGATTTCTGTAGACATTTCACCAAAGAAAAAAATCTGAATAGTTAATAAATACATGAAAAGATGATCAACATTGCATTAGGGAAACACAAATTAAAACCACGAGACAAGACCATTTCACACCCGCAAGAATGGCTACAATTTTTCTTAAAGACTTATAATTGCTTAAACATGTTGGCAAGGATGTGAAGAAATACTCCCCACACATATTGTTAGTGGGAATTGCAGCCGCAATGGGAAACTGTTTGGCAGTTTCTTCAAAAGTTAAATATAAATTTGTAATATTACTCATCAATTCCACTCTTAGTTATTTACCCCAGAGACATGAAAACACACATTCACACAAACTCACACATGAATGTTCTTTGCAGTGATCTATAGTAAAGTAGATTAGTATTTGCCTAGGGCAAGAAACAAGGATTAACAGTGAATGGGCATAAAGAATCCTATTAGAGTGGTGGAAATGATCTGAAACTAATTTATCGGCCGGGCATGACTTATCCCAGCACTTTGGGACGTTGAGGCATGTGGATCACTTGAGGCCAGGAGTTCGAGATCAGCCTGGACAAAATGGCAAAATCCCCGTCTCTACTAAAAATACAAATTAGAAGGGAGTGATGATGCACGCCTGTAATTCCTGCTACTCGGGAGGCTGAGGCAGGAGAATCACTTGAGCCTGGGAGCTGGAGGTTGCAGTGAGCCAAGATCGTGCCACTGTGCTCCAGCCTGGGCCTCAGAGTGAGACCCTGTTTCAAAGAACAAACAAATAAAAAAACTTAATTTATGATGATGGTTTCAAAACTTGTTAAATTTACTACAAATCATTAAATTCTATTCTGGAAGTTAGTGAACAATATAATGATATATTAGGTTGGTGCAAAAGTGATTGCGGTTACTAATACATAGAGCAGGAACGGTACAACCATTAACACATGGATAAGCATAGTGCCTCTTCCCTAAAGTCAGACTGGAAAATGTCATCAATTATGAGGCTACTCACAACAGTCTTGCCACAGGAATTGGAAATAATTAGTCTTGTTATAAACACTGCTCTGGCCCATCTAACAAATGTTAAAACAAAGACCTGAAAGAAAAAATCATTTTCATGTACTTACCTGAACCCTAGAACAAAAACTTAAAAATATTTTTAGGAATAGAAACATAGTACGAAAGAGAATAAAATTCACAATGTCCGACTGGCATGCAATCAAAGATGAACAGAAATAGAAAGAAACAAGCAGAGAAATACAAATTGTAATAAGAATTTAAGAATCAATTAACTGAAATTTATCCAGAACTATAAGACCCAGATATGTTATAATTAACATACAAGGACACTGTTATAAGTATATTCTGTATGTATAAAAAGTTGAATGGAGACATAAATGATATAAAAAGACATGTAATTTTGAGGGATTAAAAACTGTAATGGCTAAGACAGAAATACACTAGGTGAGATTAATGACAGCTTAGGTATTTTGAGAAAAAAAGCATAAATAAATTTACAGCTATAGTAATAAAAAACTACTAATAAAACACATAAGGAAAAATAATTTTTTAAAAAGTGGAACTGTGAACTGTGGAACAACTGAAATGATTGAAAATGTTCCAATTTTAATAATAACTATAAATTCACAGGTACAACAAGAAGCTCAAAGAACCCAGGCACAAGAAACATGAAGAAAACTACATCAAGTTGCAGCGTAACAAAATTACTCAAAACCAGTTCTAAATAGACATTTTTATAAGCAGCCAGAGGGAAAGGACAGGTTAATTACAGAGGAACAAACTTAAGGAGCACAGCAAAATTCTTGTTGGAAATGAGGTAAGTGAGAAGACAGTGATGTAGCATCTTAAAGTGCTGAAAAACTAACAAGCAAAACAAAACCATCAACCCAGATTTCTATAACCAGGGGTGAAAATATCTTTAGAAAAAGCAGGTGAAATAAAGACATTTTCAGACTTGCAAAGCTGTCTACAGCAGTAGAACGTCAGTTCAACAGCTGATCTTCACCATGGGATCCACAGTACAAGAAATGTGAATGGAAGAAGGAAGATGTTTAGGCAGAAAGAAAATGATACTAGATGGAAATATAGTTCTATACAAAGGAATGAAGAGCACTCGTAATGGTAAAGAAATCTTCTTTCATGTAATATAGATGAAATTGTGCATCACTTGAAGGTAAACGGTAATAAAGGAGGATAAACAAAGGAAAATAGAGAAGAGAAAATAGAATAATAAAATATACTCAAACTAAAAGAAGGTAGAAAAAATAATAAAAGAGAAACAAAGAACAGATGGACCAAATTCAAAAATATTCAAAGATGATAGATTGATATCTGATTATTTTAATAATGAAACTAAATGTAATTGGCCAAAATATTCAATTTAAAAGGCAGAGATTGTCAGACTGGATAAAAGAGCAAGTTCCAACTACATGCCGCTTACAAGAAAATTACTTAATATATAAAGAAGCAAATATGTTGAAAGTAAAAGGATGGGAAAAATATAGCATGCTAACAAAAATAAAAATTAAATGAAGAGACATTATTATCAGAAAAAAAGGTATCAGAGCAAAGAATTTTAACCAGTAAAGGAAAGCTATTTTGTAATAATAAAAAACTCAATTTATTCAGAGCACAAAACTTTTCCAAATATTGATGTATTTAATAGCAAAGTTTCAAAATACATGAATTAAAAGAAGCAAAACATAAAAGAAATACACAATCCACAATTATACCCATTGATTTCACTATCCCTCTCTCAATAATTAATAGAACAAAGAGAGTGAAAATCAGTAAAGATATAAAAAACTTGAACAACACTATCAACCAACTTGTCCCAATCAATATTTATAGTGAAGTCCACCCCAAATGAACAGAATACACATTTTTTTAGTTGTACACAGAATATTTATCAAAACAGAAGATATTCTGTGCCATGAAACCATTTAAAAAGTCTAAATAAATCTGTAAGAATTAAAGTCATACAAAGTATGTTCTTGACCAAATGGAATTAAATTAAAAATCAGTAACTGACGTATTTCTGGAAAGTCCCAAATTATGTGTAAACTAGATAACATATTTATAAATAATGCATGGTTCAAAGCAGAAATAAAAATGGAAACTAGGAAGAAATTTGAATTCAATTAAAATAAAATTACAACATAAAAGAAAATGCTATCTCCTCCGATGTCTGTCCTGATCACCCAATCTAAAGTATTAATAGCTTCTCAGCCATTCTCCATCACAACACCTAACTTTATTTATTTATTTACTTAATTTTAATTTGTATTTTTATTTTAAGTTCCAGGATATATGTACAGGATGTGCAGGTTTGTTACATAGCTAAACATGTGCCATGGTGGTTTGCTGCACCTATCAACCCATCGCCTAGATATTAAGCACCAGCATCCATTAGCTATTTTTCCTAATGCTCTCCCTCTCCCTGCCCTACTCCCTGACAGGCCCCAGTGTGTGTTGTTCCCCTCCCTGTGTCCATGTGTTCTCATTGTTAAGCTCCCACTTATAAGTAAGAACATGCAATGTTTGGTTTTCTGCTCCTGCATTAGTTTGCTGAGGATAATGGCGTCTAGCTCCATTCATGTCCCTGCAAAGGATGTGATCTCATTCCTTTTTATGGCTATATAGTATTTCATGGTGTATATGTACCACGTTTTCTTTGTCCAGTCTATCATTGATGACCATTTGAGCTGATTCCATGTCTTTGCTATTGCACAACACCTAACTTTAATTCTCTCTATAAAACATGTTTATATTTGATATTTTAGTAGCTGTTTTGTCATTTTACTTGTTTATTATATGTCTTCTCCCGTTAGAAGGGAGACGCCATGTGCATAGAACACTTCCTGTCTTGTTCATTACTGTGTCCTCAGGACAGTGCCTCACACCTAGTAGTGTTCAGTAAATGTTTATTAATGAGCGAATGAATACAAAAAAAATGTATCAGGAAGGATAAAAATAAGGGCTGGGAGGGAAGGGTAGGCAAAAAGAGGAAACCCATTCTTTATTTGAACCAAGCTAAGGGTAGGGTGGGAGTTCGCACAACTAGAAGAAAGGGGCTGGAGAGAGACCTCCAGAAATTTTACCTGGCAAACAGAGATCCTCTGAGCTGTCTGATCATTTTCACAGCTGCTTTTGGATGCTTTGGCAAAGATAGCATGAGTATTGTTTTCCTAAAGCAATACCCACTTTGACAACAATTGGTATTGAAAGCCACAAAGCACAGATTATCCGTGAAACTGCTCCTTCATTGCAAGAAGGTCTTCTTGTCTTCTTGTTTGCATCTGGCACCTACCTTTTCCTTTACTTCTATGGAGCAATGACTTTATTGCATTAGAGTGTTAACCACTAGTATTTTGGAAATTCTTATCTGCCTGGCATGCAGGTACTGTGGTAATAAACATAACATGAATAAAATTAACATATTGCAAACTAAATTAAGTAATGAGTAAATCTCTCAAGGGTTTATACAAATCTCATAAACAAGCAGTAGTTGAACAGAGGCCTGGGATTAATATATTTAAATTAACCTCAAACAAACTTCAGTTGAAACTGTAGGTATGATAGTCCAGAAAGACCTACTGTCAGCTCAAAATGCCCTTGATAACCTTCTGAAAGAACTACTGAGACTCTCTTCTTAAACAAGGCCTACTATTGTGTTTGTAGTAGTGATTTATAGGAAAACAGGGGCAAAGATACTTGTATAGACACGTATCCACGTGCATAGGTGTACACACACAGTGCGTTCTCATCATTTGCAGCAGTTATGGTCTGTCAAATCACCATGAACACTGAATTAGTGAATTCTAAACCCGTAACTCTTAGGGGGAGTTGTATATAATCTTTATTTCTAAGGATTGTTTTTCTAATATTTTTGGTTTCCCCTTATGTCTAATATCTCTGCCCATAGGCTCTTTCATTTCTTCTTTCTAGTCTTCATTTCTGGAAACAATTACAGTTTTAAGTCTCTCAAAGCATTGACAAATATTTCTACATAATTTTCGTCTTTTTTGGAAGATCATCATTTTCTGATTAGGCATACTTATTTTTTGGTTAGTGACATTTATCTAATTTTAAATTTCATTATGTTTTCCCACAATTTTTTTCTTGTAACAGTTTTGTATTAGTTCTATCAAAACTTTCATTATTCATCATCAATAAAATCAGATTTTTTTACGCAGTTATTTGTGGGAGATTCTTATGTGTGGAAAGTAGGAGAGAAGGACCAGAACAACTCCCTATAAGGTTGCCTCTAGGATTCATTGCCTGCAGCTTCTCTCTGTTTGTGCTGCCGCAGCTCCACACTGCTTCCCACAAATATGGCTCCTCGCTTGCTTCTTAGTGTAACCCATTTTTTCTACTTCTCTGTGTCCAGTAGGGGACTCTGCTATTGGCCTTGCTCACCAAGTCTGACACTCTTTGTTACAGAGAAGACATATAGATTTTTTTTAACTTCAAGTTCTTTGCCTTCAAGAAATATTCTTTTGCTGGTATTTTCTGAGACCTGCCTCCTCCGGTCTGCTATTTTCTTTGCAGACATCCCTTGTCTTCTTCCTCTTCTTCTGCCCAATCTCAGATGCCTTTGAAAGGCTCTTCACATATATTGGAAATTACAAATCATAGTTTTTTTTATTTCACTGAAAATGAAGTTTGTGAGGTTTTTGTCTACTTCATTGGTATGATCTGTAGGAAAATGCAGCCATAATCATCACTCACTGCTTTTAACAATTATATATGTTTAAAATTATGTATCCAGAATCTACCCCAGGCCTCAGACACTCCAACACTGACATTTCAGCAGCTGCCTTGCATTTTCCCGAGGACACTGTGGGCAATTCCTGGAATCCTTCTTCTTACCATTCATCTCTTTCTGGGGGGCATCTTGGGGTTGTTTGCAGCATATGCAGTAGCCTTGCCAGGAAAGCTGATTCTACTCGGACAGGAGCATTTCTCTTCTTTCTTTCTTTTTAGCCACCTTTTCCTCTTCTCCTTCTTTCCTTTTCCTTTGGTTCCTGTCTGCCCTGTGGGCTTGATCCTCTAATGACCCATGAACTTGAATTAAAACATCATCCTGGATGTTACTCAACATCATGTTGGCTCTGCTGTGAGGATAAGAAGAGTCTTCTCTTCCAATTTCCAGTACACCCCCCATACAAAGAGAGATAGGAACGTCAGAGTCAGAAAGAGAGATTTGAAGATGCTGCTCTGTTGGCTTTGAAGATAGAAGATGGGTCATGAGCCAAGGAATATACATGGCTTCTAGAAGCCAGAAAAGACAGGAACATAGATTCTGCCATAGTGAATCCAGAAGAAAAAAGCCGTGTTGGCACCTTGATTTTAGTCCAGTCAGACTTCTGCCCTATGGAACTGCAAGTTAATAGATGTATAGTGTGCAAACCAGTAAGTGTGTGGTTTGTCACAGCTGCAATTGGAAACCCACAAAAGCCTTCTCTTGTCATTGTGGAATGTGGTGTAAGGATGATGGACGCTGAGTCAACCATCTCATTCAGGCTCTAATGTCATTTTGCTTTCCAAATTCTTTTCTCTCCTGATATTATTTCACTTGGCCCTTTTTGATTCCAGCATAACTAGGAGTGCCATCTTATACATCTTAATAAAACTATCAAAGTTTATAACCAGACAAGAGAGGAGTTATGTGGGAAAATATATATTTATTATCCAAAAATTAATATCATATTTCCTTGTCAATCCATTTTTCCTTCTTCAGGCTAAACATTCATGGTTCTCTTCTCCATTCTTCGTACAACAGTTTCTGGCCATCATCCTCTTGAAATTTCTTAGCCTAACAATACCCCGACTTAGTGCATGGTTATCAGGACTAGACACCCAAACATAACCTAATAGACAATAATAACAATATTAGCTAAGATTTCATGAGTGTTTTCTATGTGTGAGAAATTGTTCTAAGCATTAGATAGAGTCGATGATTTAAATTTCACAACAATCCTATAAGCACTGTCGTTAGCCTTGCTCTAAAGACCAGGAAACAGAGACATAGAGAGGTTGAGAACATGCTTATGACTGTATGGCTGGTAAGTGGAATTTAAATTGAGACAGTCTTGCCCTAGGAGCTGTGCTCTTAACCATCCTGCTAGGACTATTTACTGCCCTACTTTGGTTTTATTTAAACTAATGTTAACACAATATTTTATAGTGTTACGGAATGAACTGCACATTTGAAGGCAGCCTCTATCCTAAAGAAGACAGAATAAAAGATGTAAAAGTCAAAATGGAACCAAATGGAAATAGTGACAAGTTAGTGTAAGAAGAAAATTGTAAAGAAAATTTAATTAATAATCTCAGAGAGAAAAGGAAAACTATTGCATTGATGAAAATGTAGACACAATACGTTAAAAAGGGAATAATCCGTGAATATAAGCTCTTATAAATAAAAAATTTAGTAACTGAAATAAAAATTAGATGGAAAGGTTGTAAGATAAATCAAGGTAATCTCTTTAGAAGTAGGAAAAAAGCTCAAGAAAATGGACAATCTGAGAGGATAATAAGAAAAATAGAAAATTAATGCACAAGGACTTATATCTAACTAATGTGTAAAAGATCCTTTTAGGTCAATGAGAAGTAGAGGAAGACTTTTTTTAAAGTACATGGAATTTTTTTTTAAATCTCAGACTGAAGGATACAACAATCAAGATGAAAAAGGCCCATTGTGTACTAAGCACAATGTTGGAATAAAGAATAAACACTGAACATAAAGAAAAATTCCTAAAGACATTGAGAAGGAGAGACAGACTGAGCCAAATCAGTAAGATGACAAATAATAAGAATCAAAACGTGGCATCACGCTTCTTGACTTGGATTTCTACACCCAGTGAAATTACTTTTTAATAAAAGAGGAAACTAAAACACTTCCAGACTTGTGTAATCTCGTAACATTTACTTTCTATGCTATGGAAAAAAGTTCTGTGCTCAAACAATAAAATAAACCCAGAAAGAAAATAACATGGGAACAAACTCAGAAGAAGAATTACTGGATGACTACAAAAGCAAGTCCCAGGGAGACTGCTGTGCCAGCCAGACCAGATCACAAGCATCCCAGAATGGAGTGGGAGGTAGATGGCTCAAGGTTTGGGGCCAAAGATAGATCAAGAGGGGTGTCTTCTGGAAGAAACAAAGCTGACAGGTTATGTGGCAAATCACAGAGGGAATACATAGCCAGAGATCCACAAAAAACTAACCAAATGTGAAAAAGAAGGAATTAGTAACTCCAAGGAAACACTAAAATTTGCAGGAGAGAGAAAGCACAAATACAGTACTGTATTTGGCTCAGCACTAAACAATATATTCATGGTCATGATAATGAAAAAGCTGACAATAAATTTAACCATAAAATGATGATAAAACTATATTTTGGAGCATGGGGGAAGAAGAAGAAAGTTTTTTTAAATTAAAACCTTCACCTAGCATAAATAAAAAGTCAATAGATAAAGTCTATAGATGGTGCATCTGGTAACAGTATATACATATTATTTAGAAATATGAAGATAAACTAAAAAAAAACAGCTGAAGGAGTTGCAAATAGATGCCATTGAAAAGTGAAAGAAATGGAGTGGAGGCTTCACCAGGGAAGACATTAGACTATTTTTTAATTTGTATGTAACTTTAAAAATTCATTAATTAAAACATGAAACAATTTAAACCAAAAAATAAACGAATAAAGCCAAAATATCCAAGCATATGAACATTCCTTGCTGTATATTTGACTCTTCTGTGGATTGTTGACATTTGATGTGCATCATGAGCATTACCATGTTTTCAATATTTAATAAATGAAAAGGAGTAACTTTCAAAGTTCTCCTTGTTGTGGTGCTAGTAAAGACGAATAAGTTTATAGACTCATTGGCCAGTTGATATCATTTTCTGTGACCTGTTTTCCACTCTTTTGCCTATTTTAACTTCTCATTGATCTAAAAGATTCTTTCACACATTGAGACGATTAACTTGTTGGCTACTATTTTCTGCAGTTAATTTTTTAAACTTCATATTTTCACATTTTAAAATATTTTTATGCGGTCAAAACATCTGTTTTTGGAATTTCTCCTCCTGCGTGGTTCACTGTTTTCAGAGAGTCAGTAAAACGCACTTAAAAACAAAAGCAAACGGTAACAACGAAATACCAAGGTCCTGACAGTGTAAACACAGTATTTCAAAAATGCCCGCTTACTGCAGGCCTCTGGTTTCCATCAAAGTGTGCTCCAACAGAATCAGGCAGAACAGAGAGTCACTGGGCCCACTGACTGGAGTGAATCTGCACAGCCACGTCACTAGAGTTCAGGAACCAGAATAACGGTGATAATTCACCAATGCTGACTGAACACTCATTAACAGGCAGGCACTAATCCAAGCAACTTATGTGCTTGCCTCATCAGTCCAGGAGACACTGGAACTGGGGCTTCAAGGTCTGGGAGCCTTGCTACACAACTTGTGTGCTGGAAGAGGTCAGGATAGCGGGGGTCAGGTCATGGTGTGTGAGTCTGAAATAAAAACATAAATCATTGATGATTCTCACTGTAAATTGGGGATCATGTTTGAGGCTTACATAATAACCTTTCAAACTATAAAACCAAAACAAAGCATTATTTGTGTTTCTCTCCACGGCATTCCTTTGCAATGCAACAATCGACTTGTTTAAAGACATTGCCACTGAGTGGATGGGGAGTGATAATTCTCAGTTCTGCTGCAGCTTCTATCACTTACCTTTGTTTTCTTATTCGGAACTTGTTTTCCCACCCACAAATTATAAATGTCACATGCCCTCTCTATTTGGAATGCGTTGGCATTGCTATCACAGAATTCTCTTCCCCGTGTGTGAGACATCTTGCACCTCTGCTTTTCTGTGGATAAGTCACACATTTTGAGTCTCACTTAGTGCAGTCATGGCCAGATGAGAAGCGAGAGAGGATACTAGCTAAACGTACAGGCGGGCAGTCCCGCCAGCTCCTTCGCAGAAGGAGGTTGCCGAGGACGCCTAGAGAGCGCCCCACACGGGCTCCCATCCAGCCACGCTGCAGGGCAGCAGGCATGCTTCCCACCCGGCTTCTCCTGCATCGCCCCCTTTTTCGTTCTGCTCCTTTTCTGCAGTTTCTGCCCCTTGGCCTCCCACATCTGACTAGTCCACCTCAGCTCCATCCGTCCACAAAGGGCCTTCCAGTTCTATTTTCCCTGACCCTTTCTCCCCACGCCCTGGCCTTTGCAGTCTTCTCTAGAACTTTGCTCTGTGATTTCAGACCAGTACCTGATAAACTGTTAACTAGTGATCGTGATTCAGTTCGTGACTCTCACACTACACACTTGCCTTTCAGCAGATCTGTTCAAAATTCACCTCAGTGATGGCCTTTTCAAGGAAGGGCCCTGCAGCAGGCCTCATGTCCTCACCCTGAAGACGAGGGAAGCAGGTTGCAGCCTTTCGAAGGGTGCTGGCGAATCTGACATCCATAGGCAGTGTAGGATCCATGGGCTCTCCTATTGACTGGCATTTCACTGTTCCTGAAGTAGCACGATTTTCAGTAAGTGCTGCTGCCAGGGATAGCTGGTTCCCAGGGTCAGGAACAACATGGCTCTACGGGAAAAGCACGTGTCCTTGAAAGGGTAAAGCGACTGGAGGGGATGCAACCTCCGGTCACGCTCCTGACAAGCTCCCTCCTCATCACATGGCCCTCCAGCGTCCTGCGGATCCCAGTTCATGTTAATTTCTGGATTTTCCTGAACTGCTTCATAGTTGATGTGGATATTACTCCGGTTTATAAACTTAAAAAGCAATATACAAATTTAAATTTTAAAAAAGAATTGCTATTATCATGACTTCATTTTAATATATAATATATAAATAGAATATGTTAACTAAATATAATAATAATCATATAATTATATAATTACCTCAATTAATTATATAATAATTACAGTATATTAATTAATATAATAATACAATTATGTGGTCATTAAATAATTTTAATACTGACACTAACTTATATATAATTGAAATAGTTTAATAAAATCCATTATATAATAAATAAATTTAAATAGTAATTTAATACAATAAGTTATAAATACATATAATAAACATATTTTACTATACAAATATCCCACTCGTACAAGCACAGACAGCTATCATATAGATCAACTCCCCAGAATGTTGCTCAGCTCATTTCACATTTAAATTAAGCACATGGTGTGAATCCCTTCAAAATCGTGCCTTTGCTGAAGCAGTTTACCCACATCCATGGTGAGGTTCCTCTGCCTGTCTCCGCTGATTGTATTAGTGAAATGTCAGATGAGTTGTTTGACTGACTTGACTTTTAAAAGTCTAATTGGGCAGTCGCATTGTTTAGAGTCAAACCCGTTTTTAAATACGACGGAATTCCAAAGTTCAGAAGCAGCCACCTTCCACTGGCTTTGAGTCTGAGCTGCCCGTGACCTGTGTGTGATGCTGCCCGTGACAGGCCCTGCCATCCTGCCCTGGCCCCTGGCTGGCCCGCTCCCCTTGGCCAGCTGACCCAGCTCCACCACAGACACACGGCACACATTATACCGAGAGGTTGTAAAGCTTAGTTAATATTTAAAACATTTTGATGCTCAGATAAAAGGGGATTCAAGTTGTCACCAATTAGTAGGAAAAGACTAATTATTATACAGACCTATGATCCTTTATAAGTAGAAACATTAAAGGAATCTAAAAGCTATCACTTTTTATGAAAGAGCAGATGGCCTGAATTAGACCCCTAAAAGATAATGAATGTGTGTGCGTGTGCCTGTCCACGCACACGCCTGTACGTGTATCACTAAACAGGAATCTTTTCATAAGGGCTGTTGAAGGAAAACAGAGAGAATAGAACAAAACGTGATGTCAATGTCACGTCATCATTCTAGCCAGTATTGTCCATGGGAATTTATCCAGAAAAACATTGTCTTCTTTTCCACACTTTTAACTACTTGGAAATATGCTTACATTTCAATTTTTCTATTTCAACAAAATTCAATCGTTTAGAAAATAAATATTTATTGAGTTCCTACTACGGTTTGAGCACTCAGATAGCGTGATAAACAAACTACCCTAACTGGTTCTTCAGGAGCTTACAGTTCAGCAGCAGAAGAGAGGTGAGCACATGACGTGTGGTAAGGGCTGTTATCCTATAACCCAGTTTGGCCTCATCACCTCCATCACCACCAAAGTGCCTTCTGGTGCACACGGGAAGAAGCAGCTTGTTTCACGTCAGCCCTTGAGTGTTCTCCCTACTGGGTGTTTTTTTAGGTTTTTGTTGTTGTTGTTCTGTGTTCCTTCCCGAACCTCATAGAAGGCTTAGGATCACTGTTACCCCTGCTGCTGGTCATTTCTGAAACCCCTCAGTGGGCAGTCATGTGCCATGATAGAGGTGTTGCAGGACACACCCAGGGGACATCTTTTAAGACTAGCAGCCCAACACCGTCTTCGCCTACCACACGTGGAAACCTCTTGCTTTGTCTGCCCAGGCTTCACTTTAGTACGTCATGGTATTTCATAGCCTCTACTATAGGCTTGGGAGGTAGCTAAGGGAACTTAATGTGTGAAAAAGCACACCAGAATAAGCGTGGTTCCTCTCAAAGGCCAAATAAAACTTTTGCAAAGAAGTTCAAATCTCTGCAACCCTCCAAACTGTTTTTCCCCAAGAAGGAAACTCGCAGGACTCCTATACCCTTTATGCAAACACAGTATCTTCCAGTGGTGGCTGAGAGATGCTGAGTGCAGGAGATGTCTGTACTTGAGTGATCTAGACTGTACTTTGTCATGTATAGCTGATCTCCTCTGAGGATCTCCTCTCCATGCCAGTGTAAAGTGAGACTATTTCCTAATCATTTGTCTAGATCTTCTGAAGAAACACATTGGTTCTAACATGCATACACAAGCATACAAACACACATGCATGTGCATACACAAGTGTACAACATGCATGAGCATGCAGACACACACATGCACATGTACACACGCACACCACATGCACCAATGATTTTCTGAGATTCTTTAGCCTATATCCATTAAGTAAGGGAAATATTTTCCTAATTGCAACTTGATCTATCTGTTCAGTTTTCTGTCCCACAAAGGAGATGGCATTCCACATTATTACTCTGGGTAGTTTCAGACTTTGTTTCTCTTCCTGCTTTAAGAATCTGTACCCTGAGCCTGCTGGTGAAAAATAGGAAGCCAATGCATGAGCTTCACCTCTGACTTTCTTTACATTTGGACACAACAAAATTGTATCTAGGGTATCATCAATACCTGCTTCTAAGAGTAAACTCCCAGGGACTGGATGAGAGCGATGAGTGAAGGGGGATAGTTAAGTATTCCAGAAAAAGTAGGAATAAATAATAATAACCACAAGACTGTGACCTTTGGAAAGGACTGAATTAAACTGCCTGCTTTCAATATAACTTGTTTCAATTCGATGGGGTTTTTTTCTAACTTGGTTTACAAATATAATGTTAGAAATACTATAAGTTTACTGCACAATGCAAATAGACACAGATTATTTGCAAACAGGTGCAGAAATTTGAGGAATAAGGATTTAGGGTAATAAAGATTCTTTGCATTGAGTTTATGCTAGTAATCATGGGCTATAAAAATAAAGTATGGTAAAGTGGTAGAGTGATTAAATTTGGCAAGAAAGAATGAAACTTTTACAAACTGAGGGTCTTTCCTCAACTCAGCAGTAAGAGCTGGTATATTAACACTTTTATACAGTTACTAATGAGTTATTCTAAAATCGTGACTGAGCTTGGATTATTTGACCACAAATGAATTTCTGTTCACACGCAGCTGCATTTCAGTAATGGGGGCTGCATCACTCGTAACACTGTGCAAAGACAGTTTGCCCCGGGGAGAGGTGGGACCTGCTTGAGGAAGCTGGACAGGACCTCTCCTTGGGCCATCATGTTCATTTATTTAGTTTTTATTCGGCCTTATTCTTCCATTAGTCTTAAGTGTCTTCCACTAAGAACACATCCCACCTCTTCCCAATCCAATCCTTTCAAACTTTCACCTGTTTGACGACATATTGTAAATCATGAAGTGCATTAAGGAATGCCCCATCTGTGAGCACAGGTCTCTCCTAATCAGAAAAAAAACATTCTCGGTTTTCTTTCATTCTCCTTTTCCCCTCTTCATTGAATTTTATCCAGTTTCCTCTTCTTCCTCCTGACCTTCTGTGACAAATCCATTGATTGAGCTTCTCAGTTTTAAGACAATACAGAAGATTTGTTCCTCTAAATTCTTGGTGAAAACAGAAATAAAGAACATTTTTTAAAAGTTAGTTGAGAGATGGAAGTATATGTAGGTCCAGTTCCAAGCTCCTAACCCCTGGTAATGCCAGATCAATGGGGGCTCTGTAAGTGACCTGAGATGAGACACTTTCAGTAGTTAAAAGTGTTTTTAGGTGATTTTAAAATAGGGCCAAAGAATAAATCTAATAGAAACAAGAAAAGGAGAACTCTGATTCTGGAATGCCCTGTGGTTCTTGAAATGTGAATAAAATTACTTCCTGAAAAAGCTCAAAAATGTTGTTAATCATTCCCCTTTCAGTCACAGTATTTAGCAGAGTCCCATGTGCCTGTCTAACAAATAGTACCATTGGCTTGAGTGACCCAAACTAAGCATAAATCCCCACACACTTCCTACATGTCAAAGTGGCCCATAAGATTTTAAAATAAACATCCTTGCTTGACAACTGCTTTGCGATTAGCTCATAGGAACGTGCCTGCTGTGTTGACTTATTCATCCTACCGCCATTCTTTCATGGGTCCCTTTGCTTTGCTCTCTGTTTTTAATTGTATATTTTATAGAATACTTGTAATCTTCATAACTCTAATGTTCCTGGTGGTCAGACATTACTGAAACCAGGATCTTGTGAGTAGTTAAAAGCAATTTAAGTGAGAGTCGAAGAGAGGTGTTTCAAAGAATGTGTTGAGTCCAAGCAAACTTTTATCTCATCCATTAGTCTCTTCTCCTTTAAGAGAAGAAAGAGGATACCCAGTTAAAAAGTATATAGACCTGCTTGCTAGAATGCGACACGCTAAAAGTTGATTTTAAAACTGGAGTAGCATGTGAATATATCCATGCATTAATTCGTTTATTTAACCCTTCTATTTGCATTTGTTGTCCACCTAGTATGTAATAGGCATTGTTCTTTCAAGTTTTATTACATGAGATATATAAGCTATATACCATCACCATCTGCCTTCCAGGTATTTCAAATCTGGTAGTGGTAATAAGTTATGTACCCAAATGACTTTATTACAAAGTAGAAGGTAATGGTGCAATAAAGATATTAATAACGCTCTTGAGTGTTCTCAAAAGAAAACACTGGGCTCCAACTAGAGGAATGTGAAAAAGTCTTTATGTTGGAACTGGATTTTCCACTCAAAGAATGATCTCTGAAGAAAATAAAGGCTTCAGCAGGTAGCAATTCAGTAGGAGGTCATCCCAAAGCTATGGGAATCATACTTGGAAAGTCAATGAGGTGGTAAGCTGAGCTGTATTTGGAAAATGTTTGTGTAACCTCACTGAGATGTGCCAGGAGATATTTTATGTATACAAAGTTTTTGAAGAAGACATGAATCCTGCCTTTGGGGAGCTTCCAGTCTGGTATAGGACATGAAGAATGAGAAGCTACGTTTAGGACAGTGAGAAGCACTGTATTAGAGATCTACACAAAGAGAGAGAGAGAGAGAGAGAGGAGACAAGAGGGGGCAGAGAAAGCAATGAAGACTGCATACAGTTTTTATGGATCCAGAGGCAATAGCATATACAAAGATACAGAGAGAGATTTCAGTGGCCAGGTCATAGAAGACAGACAGAGCCAGGAGGGGCGGCAAAGAAAGAGGCTGGATAATTAGGTTGCAGTTAGACTGGGAAGAGACTCAAAAGCCAAGAAAAAGCATTTGGTTTCTTTACCAGGCAACAAAGGCTTCTGACCAAGGAAACAAAATAATCATAGAAAATTTATATAATTTTCTTTTTTGAAAAGAAGTGCAAATGCCTCTTTTTAACCAAAATAATATATAAAACCTCCTTCACTAAAGGCTGGGGGGTAACAATACATAGATGGTAACACGTATCTAAAGGATCTGCTTATAAAGCAGTTTTAAAATGTTTGACCACAGTCAAGTACAAGGATAGCTCAGAACTCCTGAGATTTTAAGATCCACAGGGCATAAGTGTCTGTGTTTATTCATCACCAGGCCCCAGGCGTTTAATTAATATTGGTTGAAAAAGTGAAGAAAGTATCTGACAAGTGAATGAAAAATAAAAATAGCCCCAAAATGACTTCAATGTTTACAAATGGCAGAACAGCAAGGAAGAGCAGTGATGTTTGGGTTTGGATCGACAACCTCGGAGCACAGGGGAGACCATGACACAGTCTTCTGGGTAAGGATGAGAGAGTCAGTCCCAGACGTTGCTTTCTCCTGTGGTAATCTTCGCAACCAAAGAATAATAATAAGAATAAATCCCAAAGTCAGAAATAAGCAGCAGATACCACCCGCAGCAAGCAAAGCCTTTGGTATGGCTTCAGGTCTTCTGAACTTTTAGCAAATCTTAAGCAAATCAACAGGTAAGAATGAAGACAAAATGGGAGCCATAATAATGGCCAAAGAGCACAGAACATATTAATTCTGGTTATAGGATAAGAAATGACAACAGGAGGGGTGAAAAGTAATGCTTCACAACGGAATAAATATAGAGTGGTTAATTAATAGATTCAGCAGAAGTGGCGTGTAAATACACATAATTATTAAGGAAAACAGTGGAAGAAACCCTGTTACTGGCTTAAAAATATCTGTGGCCGACCAGGCGCAGTGGCTCATGCCTATAATCCCAGCATTTTGGGAGGCTGAGGCAGATGGATCACTTGAGGTCAGGAGTTTAAGACCAGCCTGGCCAACATGGTGACACCCCATCTCTACTGAAAATACAGAAATTAGACGGGCATTGTGGCCTATGCCTGTAATCCCAGCTACTTGGGAAGCTGAAGCAGGAGAATCGCTTGATTCTGGGAGACGGAGGTTGCAGTGAGCTGAGATCACGCCACTGCACTCCAGCCTGAGTAACAGAGCAAGACTCCATCTCAAAAAAAAAAAAGGAAGAGTAAATTCTTTGGCCTCTCTGAAGCTGGAGACCCCATATCTGTTGTCTTTGGTTCCCAGCATTTAGCACGGTCCCTTACTAGTCGCTCAATAAACAAATAGCAAATGCAAATGAATTTCCTTAGCTGCATCTTCTGTTCTGAATTTACTCAGAGGTAACAGGGCGAGGTGGTGGTGTGGCCACCTTGCCACCAGTCTCCCAGGGTCCAGGGCTGACCTCAGAAGATGGCCCATCCTGGGGAGCCCATCTGCCATTTCAAAATTACAGCAGTAAGTGGGAGATAGTTGTTTTTTCACTTTATGATTTGATTTTTT
Source organism: Hylobates moloch (assembly GCF_009828535.3). Classification (NCBI taxonomy): domain Eukaryota; kingdom Metazoa; phylum Chordata; class Mammalia; order Primates; family Hylobatidae; genus Hylobates; species Hylobates moloch. The sequence continues at coordinate 4,239,985 of NW_026652280.1, read as the reverse complement.
TTCTGCTTTGTGGCTTGCCAGGGTGCTCATGAAAGCAAGAGACTAACAAAGCTCTGGAGAGAGTCAGGAAGAGTGAAACTGTAGGCCTTGCCCGCCTTTCCCAAATGCACTGCCAGGATTCCCAGTTGTGTGCACCAGACCTCAATGCTGACCCGAAAGGCCTTTCCAGAATGTGTCCTGCTGGCCGGGGTGACTTGCCAAATGCCACTTGGGTTTGAGAAAGCTGACCAGGATGCACAGTGCACGGGATGAGGTTGCACAATCAATGTCCCTTGACACTGAGACTTCGCTTGGCTCTAACTCCATGAGATAAAGTAATAGGAAAGCCTGAAACCAGAGTGCTCACCTGAGAACAAATAGCGGTGCTAGTGAATTCTCATCCTTGACACTGGCAGTGTGGCTCAGCTCTCCAAACCCTGTCCTGCCTTCTGTCCATCCCCAGCTAGGAAAAGCAAAGCCAGCCTGGGTCGCCTTGTCCTGGTGCAGAATCCATCGGGCTTCGCAGCCTCTAGCATCTGCACAAGTCTCCTTTAAGCCGGAACTTGTCTGTCACTATTTCCATGGCAGAACCATTTCATCTGTAATAATTTTCCATCCGAGGCTGGAGAGGAGGCAGCTGCAGCTTTACCTGCTGTTCAAACCAGACACTGTCGAGAGAGACCATTTTTCTTTGTGTTTGAAAGCAACAGGAGGACGAAAAGGCCCCATAAATACAGCCAATCAGGAGTATTTTATATCTATTGCTGCGATGAGAAAGCCCACCTGTAACGAAATAGAAGACGGATGCAAGGAAATAAGAAAAAAAAAAAAAAGAAGTAAAGGAAGAAAGATTTAGGGAAAAAAGGAAGCAGGGTTAATCCTTCATGTTGCAAGCTCCTGTGGTTTATAGCAAAATAGGGCTTTGGACTGTCAGGGCTATTAGTCAAGGGTTAAATGTCACTCAAATCACGCCCGTTATGAATTGGAAAGTGCGTGTGTGTGTGTGTTTGTGACGTGCGTGTGTGTGTGATGTGGCTGTGGGAGAAGGATAGAGATTCTACTTTTTTATGCATTTCAAATTGAGCCACGCTGGCCTGGAGATAACCCGCCACACGATTTTTAAATTATCTCTGTGTGCGCTCTGATTGTTTTGGAAATGCTCTAAATAAAAATAATGGACTGTCTTTTAATAAGTCTCATTGTGAGGATTCCACATATCAAACAACGCAGTGCAGCTTGGAGGCAAACGGCGGGCGTGTGTGATCTCCTGGAAGAGAGACAAATGGCAGTGTGGGGAGCTCCATCCAGGGAACGCTGACAAGGAAATGGCATTCTGAAACTGACACATCTGTCAGGGCGGAGGATATTGGCACCTGTCATGCAATTTCAGTCGTGACTTTTAATAAAGCTGCTTTCCCTTAGGTAAAATTGGAACTTGACTGTAATATTAGCTGCAAGCACGTCTTGTGTTCCCCTTCAGAGCGCTTTTGTACGTGAGGCGGTTCCAATGAACCTGAAAGCTGAAGTAATGATGTTTACCAGCTTTCCTTGCCTCCCCAGAACTCGGGATTTGAAAAAGAAAAAAAAAAAAGAGATGCTACACTGAGTTTTTTTCTTTATTTATTTTTGTTCCTCCTAGCTTCCCTCTTTCCTTCCTTCCTTTCTCTTTCTTTCTGTCTCTTTCTTTCTTTCTTTTGCAAAATGTCTCCCTTCACCAATTAAAGCTGGTTTCCGCGTTTATGTTCATATCACTTGCCCCTCTCTGCCCGCATTGCCTCCTTCCGCCTTTCCTCTGCTTTGACTGGGTTGTTGTTTGAGGAATTTAGCCCGGAGAAGTATGTATATCATAAAAACCGGGTTGGGATTTGTTGGCTGTCAGTCAATAAATCAGTCAGAGTTTAATTACCAGGCATGTGAGGGGCGGCGGTGACAGGCACCAGCTCTAGCAAAGACCGGTTCTTTTGGGGCAACCACTATTTAAAAAAAAAAAAAAAGAGCTAAAAATGAGATCTGTGTGTGTGTGTGTGTGTGTGTGTGTGTGTGTGTTAGAAAGAGGGCTAAGGGGCAAAACAGAGAGACCTAAAGTTAAGAGTTCATCAACCAAAGAGAAATGAAACATTAAGAAACCCTGCAGCTGCAATAAACCCTAAAAAGTTTTGGTTTCAAGATGTAAAGTTTTAGGAATTATAGTAATAAAGCATTCTTTCATAAAAGGTTTTCTTTCATATTATGCTTGAAACATCACTAGTTGAGTGTAACATGAGGTTTCTACACTAACATATCACAATTTAATTGTGGCTTTGTTCAACACAAAGAAACATTTTGTTTGTAATCTATTGAATAAAACAAACCCACAAACAAAACCTCACGTGTCCCCTCCCCTCAAAAACATCGAAATTGTATAACGAATGATATCATGTGTTAAATGGTGATGCACAAAGTGGACACCAAGTGTGTGGTGGGTGTTTCCCCTTATTCAAGATTCCCAGCACTGATGGACAACTGCTTCTGCCCTTACTCTCTCTCTCCCACCCCCAATCAGCACTTATGGTCAAAATTCCAGGTCGAATGACCGTGAAACAGAGTTCGTGTTTTCTTTTTCTTTTCCTTTTCAAAGGCATTTCACACTCATCGTGGATTTTATTTTTGACTAGTTATAAGAAATGTCATTTCTGCCTGTCCTCTGTCACGAGGCAGCATGTGGAGATACTGCAGGATATTTTGACTGAAAGGATGTTCTATTTTCTTTTCTCTGTTCTCCAGTGGTACGTCTCTGTTTGTTTATTTGAAATCCTTTGATCTTTCTAAGGAATTGTGGGAATCTTTGACTAGAAGTAATAGATCTCTGACCCACAAGGCCAACTTCTCGGCTGGGAGTAGGGAAGAAAAGGGAGAAGTCAGAATGTCCCTATCATCCAGGATGGGAGAGAGAGCCTATCGTATGAGTCTTTTCTCAGAATTAAAACTTCACAGGATTTCACCAAGTTATCCTGGATCTTATCCTCCTTTCTGGAATTCTTTTAGGATGACAGCGTTAGAAGGATGTGTTCATCAACCTAGCGCAAAAGCCTGAGATTTTTGTAATTATGTTGTGCAGGTTTAAGACAAAAGACCAGGCGAGATGAGTGGTGAAGCCATGAAGAAAAATGACACGCACAACCAAAGCAAAACCAGCAGGCTTCTGGCGTTTGCCAATTTTTCTTTGTGAAGAAAACGTCTGGCAGTTTGCCTAAAATCTTAGCCGTGAACAGCAGCCACTCCAGTTTAAATTGCTGTTAAAAAACAAAACGAAAAAGCAAAACAAAACAAAACAAAAATCTATACCACCTGTCCAGAAATTTGCCTGTGCCTGGAGTCCCGCAGACTGAAAAACCGGAGCTCACACCCCTGCTTCCCTTCACTGTTAGGTCGAATCTGTCCTAAGCCTCAGTTTACCTAGCTTGCAGCCCAAATGCCAACAATCTTGGGGCCAAATAAATTTCTCTGTGATTTCAGTCTGAGTAGCAGTGACCACTTTCAACAAACTTAAGAGTGAGAGACCTTTGTTTAAACAATGAATATTAGGAATTCTTCGATACCACATCACAAAGCCCAGCACCTGCGTGAAGTCCATAAATGTCTCCCCAAACTACCCCAGGACGTAGGGTTAAAGAACCAGAATCTGCCTTAGGGCACTCCTTGTTTGAATACTGCACCCCATATTAACAACCTTTATGTCCAAACTTAATGTAATATTTTAACCAGGCTTGAATTAGAGAAAGTAATAATAATGACATCGTCTTAAAGGAGAAAAGAACATGTAAGATAGTAAGGTGAAAAAAATAACTAAACACTACTTTAAATTATCAAAATGGGTGCAATTTGTATGGTTTGACGTTTCATAGTATCAAAAGTTGCCTGTGTTTTGGCCCCAACAGAACTCTTATCAGCCCCCAAAATTGTGTATAAAGGGAAGGCAGAGATCATCACCCAGACCCCAGTAACACAAATGTAAATATGTTCTCAAGAATACAAAGATGGGCTAGTCACGTCCCTCATTTAATCTCACTATTTCCGTTGGATACTATTTACTTGCATCTGCAAATAAAACAGAAAACAAACACGGAAATAGTTATTAAGTCCATAGTTTTCTATGGCTTCCAAGCCATCAATACCACATAGAGAAGAAATGTCTAATGGAGATTTTCTGTGGGACACCTTTCATCATTGGGTTCCAGAGCAGAGTAAACATTCAACCACATGTTTATATTATCTGATGCTTAAGGATCTCCAGGTGGGGTTTCCACCAATGGAATAACATTCCTGCATGGCAGGTGGAAACCTTCTTCCCACACCCTGATGTGCTGGAGCAGGGGCTCATTCCCTCTTGTTCTCCTAAGGAGGAAAGATTTCACGGACACGCTGTGTCTTTAATTTTTAGAGACCAGTTCTCTGGGGCAAGATGAAAGGCCTCCACAAAGATGCCTATGGAATTGTTGTCCACGAGTCTCTGAGGTTCTGCTGCCCACCCTCGACCCCAAGCCCCCTTTGGGCCCAGCAGTCCCCCATTGTAGTTACGGCTTACACTCGACTCATTCACTCACGTGCTGCTTCACTTGTTCACAGAGGCAATCCACAAATTTTGACTAAAGACTTTCTTGTGCTCCAGGGAAATACAGTTGTAAACAAGAAAGGCAAAGCCCCTGTTTTGAAAGAGCTGACATTCTCATGGGGATAAACTGAAAACAAACAGCACACAAGCAAGAAAAACATCAGATGGTGATGAACGCTATGCAGAACATTCAAAGACTGTGATGTGATAGAAAGCTCCTTTGGTTTTCTGGTCAAGAAGGGTCTCTCTGAAAAGGTGACATTTAAGTGAAGGAGTCAGATGAGTGAAGAACATTCCAGGTAGAGAGGACAGCTTGGAGTTTTGGGAAATGAAATGAAGGCTGGTGTGTTTAAAGTGTAATAAATAAGAGCAAAGCAACATAAGATGAGTTAGGATAGGAAGGCAGGAGGGAGATCATGCAGGGTGTCTACACCATGGGTAGTAGCTTAAATTTTCTTCTAGGTTTTGGGAAAAAGCTATTGGAAGAGTTTAGGAGACTGACATGATCTGATTTGATTTAAGTTTTAAAAGCATTACTCTAATATCTATGGGTATAAAGTCATTTAAGTGGCTCAAAGTAAAAACAGAAAGACCAATGAGGGGTCTCTTGCAACCATCCAGACAAAGGATGGCTTGGGCTAGGATGATAGGAATGAAGACAGTGAGAAGTGAACAGTCAGGACCTGTTTTAAAGTAGAGACAAGAGGAATCCCTGGAGGACTGGATGATACTGAGGGACAGAGAAGTATATCATCCAAAGTGGGCTAGGCTATGCTGCCTAACAAATAACACCAATATCTTAAGAGCTTAAAACAAAAGTTAATTTATCCTTCTTGATCCATGTTCATGGAAAAGGCAGCAGGGGACTATGTTTCATGCTGTCCCCACTGAAAGACCCAGGCCGATGGAGACTTCCTGATTTGAAAGGTAAGGAGTTGCTGAATAAGGGCTGAAAGAATATGAAGAATCCTGCACTAGCTCTTTGATGCTTCCATGCAGTGATGATGCCCATCCCCTCCACTCACAGCTCATTGGCGAGAACAAGTCCCTTGGTCATGTCTAATATCGAGGGTCGAACAAGTGTCATTCTCTATGGAAATAATAGAAGGAAACTACTGGTGAACATAGTTAATATCTATCACAAGAAGTGTCAAGGAAAATCCCTACATTTTTGATTTGAGCAATGGCATAGATGGTGTTACCATTTACTGGGGAGGTGGAGGACATCCTCCTATAATCCCTTACCATGATTGTAGTTGTCGGTTCAACACCCATCTTATCAGAAAGAGTATAAACTACAAGCTCTCCAGATCACTGGTATCCCAGACTCTCTGAACCCAGCACTGCGACTGGTGATAAGACATATTTGGTGTCTTTATGAATGAATTAATGAATCAAAGAATACAAATAATCATTAAGCCATTTGGTTGACGTTCCAAGGGTGACAGACAATTGTACTTTCATTTTTCCTCTCTGAAACCCATCAAGAAATCCACCATTTACCATCAGCAAGGTCCCAGGGGCAAGGGCCGATTCATAGATGAGTTGCCAGCGGCTGTGGATTTTCCCAGGTCATCAATAGCCATCTTGAGGTCTTATGCTCTGGCTCATGATATCTGCATAATTTTGGGCAATTTATTTGAATGCTTCAGATTACCTCCCTGGATGCTGGCTTAATTCTCAATTTTAGAGTCAAATGCATTTCCAGCTTCCTCTAGGAAATACTTTGGTTACCTTGGGTCCCAAAGGGTCAACATAGGCCAGGCTGGTGCTCCCCTCATAGGACAGTGAAGGGGGTAAAAGAAGTCAAAACAGGCTGCTGAGATTTGAGTGTTCTTAACAAGTCAAATCCTAGGTTCATCAAAAGTTTGGCCAAATATGGAAGGACACAATAAATACCACAAAATTATCAATCAATTTATCAACAAATATTGACTGGCCTATGTTGAGGCATATTATGGGAGATAAAAGACAGATAAAATGTCATCCTGTCATCCTTACATTAAAAGATATGGCCTTATTTTACAATCTAGTTAAAAAGAAAATTCTAAAAATTCTTATAGAATTTCAAGTGGGGAGAGAGTCCTGTGGCTGGAACAGTTTAGATGTGAGCTTTGGCTGGGATGTGATTTGAAAAGATGAACGCCATTGAGAAAGGTATTAAAGGTGGAGAAACATAAGTGCAATCGCAGAATCAGGAAAATTGTGGTAAATTTTGGTCAGAGTCAAGTAGTCTCAGTAGTTTCTCTAAAGAATAGAATAAAAATCAATCAAGCTAGTATAAAATGTTCTAACAAATCAAAGGAGTGCCTCGAATGCCAGACTGAGGCATTTGGACTTGGTCTTGCCAGCCTTGGACCCCGATTGATATAGAGTGAAGGGTTCACTTGAACTACATCCAGACTGAAAGCTCCTGAGGGCAGGGGCTGTGTTCCTTGAACCTAAGCACTCACGGCACCTCTCAGAGAAAAGGGCACACAGAGGCACACGAAATCGCGATGCATGAATAACAGCAAATGAATGAACACATGGATGACTGAATGGCGTTTACAAAGATTAATGGTGTGGCAGTAGACGTTCTAATTGGGGGAGGCACAAACTCATGGCAAGAAAAACCAGACACTGTTGGAAGAGTCTAGAGGTGAATTTATAAGTCCCTCACAGGAATTGACAAATGCTCAGATACTGTCTGTCTCAGTTCAGTGAGCTCCTGGCTAAAGATGAGCGATATTTAAAATTGCAACTCAATATTCCTTCTAGTTCAATGTCAGTGCAACTTGTTATAAAGACACAGAACGGGATTTGAAGAAATAACTTGTAAAAATAAAATTATGTCATCAGAATTACTAATACCTTGACTACCTGCACAATAGTAACCTTGAATCCCAAAACTGTATTCAGTCTAATAAAAACATTTATTGAGTAATGTTAAATTCACAGGCCTTATAGTTGAACTCTTTTTAAATCTGTGATATCAATTTAGGTACTTGCCCAAGAAACCCAAAATACATTTTTGATATTCAGGAATACTAAAATCAAGTTAATGTTCGAGTGGTATGTTAATGTGTAGTTGCTTACTTGCAAGAACAAAAATACAACTGAAACTAGCCTAGGGGAGGTATGTGCTCATGTAAACAAGCTGAAGTCAGGGCAGGGGTGCAGTTAAATAAAGTTGCATGCAGAGGTGTGAGGATGTGAGACCTAGAACTCAAACGCCACCAGCTCCTCTTGTTCTCTTCCACCAAACCTCCTTGTTCTGTATGTTAACTCCATTCCTTCATGCTACAGACCAGCTTCTTGCACCCTAAGGAAAACCTGGCGGCCAAAAATCCTAGGCTTTTACATCTCCAGCCCTGGGAGAAACGCCATCACTTCTCCATGCTCTAATCGGCTATCAAGCCAACATTCCAACTCCTGTGGCCAAACATCTGTCACCTGGAGATGTAAAGGAATATGATTGGCAGTGGTCATTGAAGCCACAGGGTTGAGGCTTTTGGGTGGTGAGCAGAAACCTTTCTCAGGAGAAGAGCCATGGCTGTCTTCTGCCGTCTCACTGTGCTGTAGACCAACGGGAGGCTGCTGCTGTCCTTATTTGTTCTGCAGAGATTTCTATTTTTAACCCCATGTCTTGATAAGAGAATGCAGGTGTGTTAGTTTCCTAGGCCGCCATAACTGACTACCACTGGGGGACTTAAACAACAGAAATTTATGTCTCTTGGTTCTAGAAGTTGGAAGTCTGAGATCAAGGCAGGATTAGTTCCTTCCCAGGGATATGAGGGAGAAGCTGTTCCAGGCCTTTCTCTGAGTTTCTGGTGGGCTCCTGGCAATCTTTGGTGCCCTCTGGCTTGTAGATGAATCCCCCATCTCTGCCTCCAAGTTCATATGGCAACCTCCCTGTACGCACAGCCATCTCTGGGTCAAAATTTCCCCTCTCTACTAGCTCACAGTCATATTGGATTAGGGGCCCTCCGATGACCTTTAAACTTGATTATCTCTGTAAATAATGTCACACCCTGAAGGACTGGAGATTCAACATACCTGTTTTGGGGAGAACACAGTTCAGCCCATAAAAGAGGGTGAAAGACATTTCTGCTAAATAAAATAGACTTGTTGAGAATTAATTCTAACCAAACCACTTGGCCTCTAAATGTATTCTTCTCAACCCTCTTTCATTTGTTAATGTCACTTGGTCTTTAGTATTGCTATCTGTGTTTTAGGATTTTTTTTAAACAGATGTTAAAATTGTCAATTTACATTCAACTCTGGCAAGTATAAATTTCCTTTTAGTTTTTGACTGTTATCAAATAAAAAGTAAGTATACATTTTTACAAATCTATGTACAATCAACATAAAATATATTATTTATAATTTTTTCAACAAAACTAGTTTTTCTTGGGAAAATTTCTCAAATGTACTATTGGATCTTTCCCCATCTACTCTCTAAATTCTCAGTACATGCAATCACTGTAGTATACGAGGTTAAAATGGAGTTACAGCTTATTGTAATCAGATATTGAATCTCTTTTGAACATTGTCTTTTATGTTATATCAAAGTAGGTATTAAAGAATGAAATTAAGAGATAAATTACTAATCAAAGGTGTTATTCATGCTTATAATTTGGGAAGAGAAGAAAAATTAATTTTCCTAAGAAAAGGTGTCATCCTCAGGGATTGGTCTGAAGTTTTGTTTTAAAATAATGTCATGGTTTGATGCATCTGTAAAAACCATCTGTGCTTCTCCTGTGAGCCACTGGGAAGACTTAGTGGCATCATCTGAAGGAATTCCTGGAGACCAGGCTCACCTGTTTTGCACTCAGAAAATTTCGGTATTAATCGGTATTTATTTGGGAAAGGCTGTGATGGCCCACCGTGGTGTATGCTGCTTGTGTACATGTAAACACCAACGTGTCTTTCCTTTATTCTCTAAGTTACAGCGGAAGAAAGTGTGTTGGAGATGTACTGACATCAGTATATTGTTACAATATGAGTAACAAGACAGCCCCCTGACAGGTGGAGCTGTTCCATTTCTAACAATCACACTCCCCTTTCTTCCACACTCAAAGGACGAGGGTGTACACTGGGCACTGGGAGCAAATGTGGAAACTGATATTTGGCAATGACACATCATGTTCTGGGGGTCCCCTGTGAATGCGCACTCGTGTTCTGGTCCCAACCTCGGGGACTGACAATCTCCGCCATTCTGTCACCTCCATTGCAGTAGAGGAGGGCAGACCCACCCCCTGTGCATAGGTGACTGCACACAGACACTTGTGAAGAAATGAATTGACCCATCAGGATATCGTTAGGTGCCAGAGACTCCAGCACCAAAGACGTGAAACCCAAGCTTTTTAAGAGACTATCTCACCTCCAGCTTTTACTGTGTATTTCCTTCCATTACGTTTCAGTATCAAGCGAAACAACGCTTCTTGTTAATTGTCTGTATGAAATCATCAGAAGCAGAGCCAGATATGGGAAATGCATTCTGCTCCTCCATTTCATCACAGAGGAGGGGCTGCCCTGAAAGGTGAAGGAGAAGCCACCAGGGTCTATGGGACTCGCAGGACACGAGAATCGGCAGGACACTGCTCCCAGAAGACCTGGGAGGGCACAAAGGAAGATGTTCTCTCAACAGTTTTCCAAGCAACGATACAGAGATAAAAAGGTCAGCATCTGGCAGCCCCCTCTAGCATATGCACGTCTATTTATGAAGACACTTAGCCTGGATTTAGTAAGTTCACTGCAAAGCTCCAGGGGCGCCTGTCTCTTTAAATCCGTCTCCTCCCAAGTGAAATTTGTGGCCCTGATGAATGGCAGAGCAGAGTCATCCATAAAAGGGCAGAGGAAAATCACATTCATTTGCATACAGTAATTATTCTGTGAATCAGGCCACCTTTATTGCTGGCAGAAAATCTACTGTCAGCATCACTCTATAGATCACATTTGAAAATCTAACAGCTGAGGAAAGTAATTGTTTGGAATCCATGTGGTCCGGCACTCCTGTGGCCGCAGGTCAGTGATCATGTTTCCAGGTAGACAGCAAAGTTTCTAGGTGCCCATCAAGCCCTCCCTGCAGTGCCTGTATCTGCTCAGAGGAGTTTCCCTGCAGACTGGTCATGGCTCTGTTTTCAAAGAATGAGTGTGAGCACAGGAGTGAGCTGGAACCCAAGGACCTTAGAACCACCCCTCCACTTGTTAGAGTTGGCAATCACTGTAAGTCATGCCAGGGCATTGATCTCCCTTCCCTAGGACTCGCCACGCTGCCCACATCACCCCATAGTGCACCCAACCACCACCACCACCACGCCTCTAACTCCAGCTGGCTCGGCCTCGCCAAGTGTGCAGTAAAGAAAGACATGGCCAGTGCACCTCTCTCCCTGACGTGATGCAGAGGAAGAATGAACATGGTAACTTTTCACGGCCCTTGAATTTTTGGAAAGTAGGGAGAATTGAGGTGGAATAGATGAAACGCAGAACGAGCAGCCCTGGAAAAGAATAAATGCATTACTTACGGGGTGGTGGAAGGACACGCAGCATGTATTTTAATCTCTAGAGGAAACCTGTGAAGAAATCTTTCCATTCAGAAAGAAGGGTTTGCAGCAGGCATGGTTGAAAGAGTTAGCAAGAATGGCCTAGAGCAGGGAGGGCTCGGGAGGGTGAAGTCAGAAGCAGGGAGACATATAGCTCTTGGGACTGAAACAGGTGCTTTAGATTCTGGCCATTTCCATTTTTGCCTGTAATGTAAGATTTCCTTCTAGGTGGTTCAAGTTTCAAGATGCACCAACGTAGCTGGGGCAAAGACTCACAGAGCCTGAGGAGCAGACCCGTGAACCAGGGATTTCCCCTGACACTTTGTTTTATCTTTCCTACACCCAGGTCCAAAGACCTGCTGTAAAACCAGAGGAAGATAAATGCGTATCAAAAATTCAAGTAAGACACTTGATGTAGAAAAGAAAACATTTGAAATACTATTAGCTGAAGGGCGGTGTGAAGCCACTTTATCGCCACCAGGAATTCACTTGCAAAGTTAACAGGGGGAGAAAAGCAGTTAGCATGGTGCTGCTGTGCTCATTTTACTGGAAGAAGGGCTGTAACTAGAAGTCTTAAACAAGTGTCATTCCAGCCTGAGCTCTTAGGTTGAGGTTCGGGTTGGATAAGTTACTTGAAGATAAATGTTTATCAAAGAAGGTTTAAATTCTCTGTGACTCTTTTATCATTTTTCTTTCTTCTTTCACCCTTATTCTTCCTATTTAAAAAAGCACTTTTACAGTGTGGATAAACCTTGAGGACATTATGCTAAGTGAAATAAGCTGGACATAAAAGCACAAATACTTTATGATTTCACCTATGTATGGTTTCTAGAGTAGGAAAATTCATAGAGTGGAATGCTGGTTGCCAGGGTCTGGGAGGAGAAGAAAGTGAGAAGCTGCTACTTAATGGGTACAGAGTTTCAGGGAAGAGATAAAAGCTCCAGAGATGAATAAAACAGCACTGAATTGCACACTTAAGACTGGTTGAAATTACATATATTGTACAGCAAGACGGGCTTGGGTTTGGTGGAGGGAAGGCAGGCACATCTTCTCCGAGGAGCCTCATTTTCTCTCTGATACGCAACAAGGTCATGAGCCAGTGGTGTACAGGGAAATGGGTGTTAGGCTGGAGGAAAGAGTAAATTGTGAAATCGTCATTGCAGAGAATAGAAGGCATTGTAGGGTCCTCTGATAGTTCTGAGTGCCCTTTAAGATTTGTTGTAAATTTAACGTGAGTCCAGTTTGCATGGTTGGATGATTTTTGTCTCCAGTAATATTTAGGTAGAGAGCTTTTAGAGTACTAATATTGCTTCCAAGGAAGAATGCAGCAGGGATATTAAGGATGATTTTAAGGTGCACAGAAAATAAGGTGGATAAAGAGAGAAGTGAGGGTGTGAAGAGGACTTGCTGATGGAGAAAACCACTGTGGTCAGTAGACAGGTGCGGAGCGTCCACGGAGGTCGGGGTGGTGATGGAGAACAGTCAGGAGGAGTACGTCAGAGAAGAGAATCCCTACAGGCAAGATTTCTAAGGTAGTGAAGTTACCAGAAATTACACAGCTTCAAACAGGCCCACGTGACTGGCTGGCTGAGCAAATGGAATAAAAAGATGGTTTAGCTGAGGGTCGAGCCAGGAAAGGTGAGCATGGGGAGTTAACTAAGTGGACGAATGCTCAAACTGCCACCCATGATGACAGTTGCCATCATGGAGCGAAAATGGGTGTTCCAAGTCCTAAATCCATTAATGAGTGAGAGGAGTTGCTGGGGGTTTGGCGGATGACTGCAAACATGGTGGCCAATAACCGGTGTCTCCAATAAGATAGGAGTTTGAAGTAGGAGACATGATCTTAAGTTAAATAGGGAGCAAAGACGACACCTGTCTGCCTCCAGTATTTGAGGTCTATAAGATAAGGAAAAATATAATCCTTGATTTGAGACCCCTGTTCAGGGGTAGCCAAGTTGCAGGGAGCAGGAAGTTGAAGAATATGTTCAGACAAGCAGGTTGTGTAGGGGCCCCCAGACCACACTACGTGTGAACACGGAGGAGACACAACATCCATTGGATGAGCAGCCAGGGTGCAGACCTTGCAGTTCACATCCCAAAGAAAGGCACATCTAGATGAGGACACACCAGGCCACACCACAGGAAGTCCTCAGCCATGGCTCCTCCCCCTGTGCCACCCTACCTGCAGGCGGTGCTGAAAACACTCTTCCAGAACAGGAATTCTCTTGCTTCCTGAGAATGTCTTAATCTGACCCAGGTTGAGTTGAAGGCGTTTGCTTACCAAGGCCGCTGTCTCAGCAAGAGGTCTTGTGTTCTTCAGACAGGTGAACAAGCTCAATGCAGGGCCACAAAAAGAAGCTGGAGGGTCAGTCTTCAAGGACGATAGATCTGACTTCTCTGTAGTGGTTGTGGCTCCCTGGACTCCACTAAGGTGGATTATGAGCTCCAGAGAACACAGTGGAGGAATAGAGAGGGCCTGAGGTTTGACAGGCTGAGGTGTAGGAGGATTAACAAAGCTGCATGGTGCTAAATCTAGTTTTCTGTGATGATTAATAATGTAAAAGGATTGATTTACAAATTAACCTGATGTGAGGTGTGATTAGATTAGATGAAGGGTCAGCTTGCCATTATTACAAAAAAAAAAAAAAAAAGACTTTAGAATTTACTTCTTACTCCAACAAAGACCCAAGACTCCCTAAGAAGGTATATGCCAAATACAATACACAGATATACGCCTGTGACAATACACCAAAGTCACAGGTGCAGAGGGAGCCAGAAGCCCATCAGTTGGAAATGAGGTTGAATGACCATCAGGTCTATGGGTTTCCAACAACCAGAGGAATCTTATCTAAGAGCTCTGTGATCAAAATGCATTGGCTTCATTAGAAGACTCTGGTCAGAATCTAGTTTTTTCCCATTTCTCACCCATCTTTGTCTTCCTTCCTCATAGAGCTAAACAGTTCCCTTTGCACATACTGTGCATTTAATGAATATGTGTCCACTCAATAAATAAAAGCTAAAATGTAAGTGATTGATGGAGGAGGGGGGAAGAACAAGAAAGGGAAAAGTCATGGCACCAATGAACAAATATCAAAGACCGTACTATATTTCAGACTATATACAAAATAGTTTTTCAAATTTTAGTTTAAATTTTACATAGTACTAATGGTTATATGTGTTCATACTGTATCAGGGCAACAAGAGGTTAGGATGTAAGTTTTCTCTACAGAATTTTATATGCCAGTCACAGTCAGAAATTTCTACCATCTATTTTCTTTCAAGTTTCTTCTATATCACATGAATTTTAATGCAATAGAAAAGAATTGACTCATCCAGGTGCAGTGGCTCACAGCAGTAATCCCAGCACTTTGGAAGGCCGAGGCGGGTGGATCACTTTGAGCTCAGGAGCTCGAGACCAGCCTGAGCAACATGGTGAAACCCTGTCTCTATTAAGAACACAAAACTTAGCTGGGCGTGGTGGCACACACCTGTAATCCCAGCTACTCAGCAGGCTGAGGTAGGAGAATCGCTTGAACCCGAGAGGTGGAGGTTGCAGTGAGTGGAGATCACACCACTGCACTCTAGCCTGGGTGACAGAGCAAGACTCCATCTCAAAAACAAACAAACAAAAAAAAGAATTGGCTGCATTGACTTAAAACACTCCCATTTATCGTAATAGTGATGAATTCCCCACATATGAAATACAATATTTGACCACACTGGGCCTCTCTCAGGCATGCTTGGAATATTCTAGTTCTGCAGCAAGTTCCCCTTTCTCCCTTTCCTGAGGAGCCCCTCTGGATCTCTGGATACCCACATGTTGCCTGGTAGGGAAGTTTAAAGTACTCTCTAGAAAGTTCCCCAAGTCAGCCAAGTTCATTAATACATTAGGCCTATGGAAACATGGTAGGCACATTCACTGTTGAGAGTGTTAGGTTCCCAAAGAGGAACACAGAATTCAGCACTTTCACACGGCAGAGGCCTCTAAGGGTCAGGGGAAAACCCCATTAATTCTTGAGGCCTTCTTTGACCCGGTTCTCTCTCCTGCTTTCATTTGCTTCCTGGGTAACTGCGTGCCCTCCATCCCTGGGAGGGGTAAAGGAGAATGCCAACAGTTCTGAGCTAAAATTCCCTGTTATGTCTCTCCCCTGCCAGATCCAAGCACAGCTATGGAGGTGCCGGGAAAAGTATACAGAGGTTTATGCTTCGATGTTTTTTGTTTTGTTTGTTTCCCTTCTGGCAAGTGGGGCTCCTTCGGGGTTCTGCTGTTCATTAGGGATCAAACTGCCAATATTGGCTTGCTCAGATTAGACCTTTATACAACTGTCCCGATACCAGTGTTTGCATTCCTCTTCAACTGAAAATTTGTCAGAGGAGAAAGGCATTAAACCTGTCACCGCAGATAAAGATCAGATGTTTGATTTCAAACAGAAGAAGCAAACACTCTACCATGGACTCCATTAACTCTTGAGTACTTTGCTCAGGATAATGTGGAGTACTAGACCAGGCCTGGGAAGTGGGAAATAAATCCAAATTTCACCACCATTTTAGTAGTTACAGGGGATATTGGACTTTGAGCAAAGATATGGGGGAAAGGAACTAAATTGCAAAACCTTTCCCATGTTCTTCCTTTGTTTCCTTTTATTACAAATGTGATTTCACAAAACAAGTAAACCTAGTATATTTTATCTGAAAAATAAATCAGGTTCTACCACTTACAGAAAACTAAGGGTTTGGGAGATGGTTTTTGAAAAAGATTAGACATTAAAAAATCAAGCCATTTTGCAATACCCTCATATAATCATCAGAAAATCAACACCATGTTGGTAAATCAAATGAATATCTTCAAAAACCTTGCTGTCATTGTTATATATATTTTTACTTCCATTAAAATAAAATCAATGCATTTCTCTATTTCATTTGATAATATACACATAGTTGTCTGTGATCTTAACTTAAACCTTGAATTTATATGGCAGCTATTTCCAAATGGTCTAATCACTAAAAAGATTAATATTCATAGTATTTCTGTGACAAGCTATATGACAAGTATTATTATCCCCATTTTATGGATTCAGACACTGGGGCAGTGAGAGGTTAAGTGACATGCTGAATGTCACAAAGAAAATTAAACTCTCAAATTTAGTGCACTTTTTATTATGCTATTTCTGAAGAAAGGTGTAAGATAGTAGACCAGAAGTCAAGATTCCAGGGCTCTAACCTTAACTCTGGTACTGTCTCATCACATAGCCTTAGGCAAGTCATTTAACCTCTCTGCAGCTCTGTCTCAACGTTAGGTAAAATTGACAATTCTTCCCAACCATCTACACCCCTGCTGCGAGGATTAATGAAATGAGACCTGTGCTGCACAGATTGTTGGTAGAAAGCCTTTCTATAAATACAAAATATGCTAAGTGCCTTCTTATAGGGTCTGTAGGATTTCAGCAATCCTCTGGAGACAGTGAAACATATTGCTGTGCATTTGAATAGGCTGCCCCTGAGTGCCCCTGGGGCCAGGAAGGCACAGCAAGCCCATGGCCTCTGCTTTAAGGGGAGAAATGCCGACTGCCAAGTGTCCTTGCTGGCCTGGGAATGCTGCAGTCACCTTGCTTGTGGAGACTGGGATGGGGGCATCCAACTGGAACTGCCCAGCCATTCTGCCTTCTGAGGCTGGCCCTGGAGATTGGAGGAATCACATGGTAGGTAAGTTTGTTCTTGGAAATCCCATCACAATTCTATCTGGTCTAGAAAACAATCTTAGTGTTGCCAGGATGGATTTGGACTTGCTTCTGTCCACCGATGGAGGCTCACATGGCTCCCGCGATGACAAACACCCCAGAACGAAGACTGAAGACAAGAGCCTGGTGGCCCTAGGAGGTGGCAGTCCATACAGTGAATAGAAAGGGGCTGTTGGACATGGCCCGCACAGTTCAGGTGTAGAAAGCGCCACTGTGCAAAAGCAAGGGATTGGAACTATGCCCTTTCCTTGACACACCACATGCAGGCCCCCTTTGACTTTGTACTTGAAAAATGATGGAAGACATTTCCCTTCTCCATCCATGCCATCCTGAATGCTGACTTTACACACAGGATAGATGATGATGACCCAAGTTCATATCTCCAACCCAGACCCCCACCCTCAGACTCCAATCTTGTGTACGCAACTACTTAGCCAGCAGCTGCAGGATGTTGACTAGACCTCAATTCAACATGCCAAGCTCTGAATTCCTGAGCTGCCTCCACAAAACCTGCCACTGCACAGTCGTTCTTATCTCAGGTGGCAGCAACTCCATCTTCCCAGTGGCCCAGGGCAGACACATACGAGTCACCTTGACTTTTTCTTGTTGTCCTAGGTGCATCTGACCTTCCAGGAAAGACTTTGGGCCACACATTCACTGTTTGTCCAGAATTCTCCTCTCACTACCTCCTCTGAGGCAGGTCTGAACCATACTCTAGTCTGAATCATCCTCATTGGCACATGGGCCACTGTGGGAACCTCCTAACTGGTTTTCCTATCTCTCTCTTTGCTCCCCTATAACCTATTCTCAACACAGCATACAAGTGTTCTTTTAAAACATAACCAAGACTGCTTCATTTCTTTTCTCAAAACCTCATATGGGTGCCTGTTCACTCAAGGTAGAAGCCCATGCATGACCTGGTTCCACTGTTACCTCCCTCACCTCATCTCCTGCTCCTCTTCTTTGGATTGACCCCTTGCTGTTTCTGAGTTAAACCAGGCATGCTCCTGCCTCGTGCCTTCACACTTGCCATTTCCTCTGCAGGAATAACCTTCCCCCAAATATTCACTTACCTGGTTTCCTGCATGTCCCCAAGTCTTTGTTCAACACCCCCTTTTCAGGGCTGTCCACAAAGATCGGTTCCACCCCACACTGGGTCCTCCCCACTGTCTTCAGCCTCCGCAGTTCCTCTTGACCACCTCAACTGTGTCTTTTCCTTTCAATTTGTCGCCTTCCAATATGCTGCCTTAGTTCTCTAGGGCTGTTGTAACAAAGCACCACAGACTGAAGATGCTTAAAGGATGGAAATGCATGTCTCATAGATTTGGAGGCTGGGAGTCTGAGATCAAGGTGTCACCCGGGCTGGTTCCTTCCAAAGGCTGTGGGGGAGAAGCTGTTCCCGGTCTCTGTCCCAGCTTCTGGCAGTTGCTGGAAATTTTTGGCCTTCCTTGGCTTTTAGATGCATCACCCTGACATCCATCTTCATCTTCACGTAGCATTTTCCTGCTGTGTGTGTCTGTGTTTCAATTTCCCACTTTTATAAGGACACCAGTCATGTTAGATCAGGTGCCCATACTACTCCAACAGGACCTCATCTTTACTCAAGTGATTATATCTGCAATGACCTTGTTTCCAAATAAGGTTGCATTCAGAGGTCCTGGGGAATTAGGACTTCAGTCTATGAATTTTGGGAGACACCATTCAACCCGTAACAGACACCATGTGGTGCTAGTTTCCTAGGGCTGCCTGATAAAGTGCCAACAAACCGAGCAGCTTCAACAACAGAAATTTTTGTCTCACAGATTTGGAGGCTCGAAGTCTAAAATGAAAGCTGGTTTCTTCTGAGGCTCGAAGGAAGAATCTGTTCTGGGCCCCTTTCCTCAGCTTCTGGGGGTCACCAGCAATCCTTGGCTTGCACATGGCATTTTTCCTGTGTCTTCATATTGTCCTCCCTCAATACACGTCTGTGTCTGTGTCCAAATGTCCCTTTTTATAAGGACACCAAATATATTGCGTGAGGATCCACACTAATGATTTCATTTTAACTTGATTACCTCCGTAAAGACCCCTTTTCAAAAAAGGAGGTATGTTATATGTATATGTTAGGACATCAACATTTCTCTCTTTAGGGAACAAAATCCAACCCATAACGTATATAATATATTCATTTAATGTAGGTTTTTTTCATCGTCTGTTTTTCATTGCTGGAAAGTAAGTTCTGTGAGGCAGATACCTATGTGTGCTTTTTGTTTTTATCTTACTGGTATAAACTAAGCATTAAAATAGTGATTAGGACATAGCAGATGCCAATAAACATTTGTTAACTGAAAGAATGAATGACATTTATTACCATTTGGCAGACAAGCTCTGTGCCTTAGTCATAGGGGCATTTAATCAGGGACCCTTAGCCGAGATCTCACGGCCCTCGGCTGAACACGTAGGGTTAAGATAAACCTCCGATTACCTGGTGGTAATTAGAGATGATGAGATGATTTTCAGATGGAATCTAGGCAGCTCTGAGGCAAACTTCTCCAGGCTCTGGTTTAAGACAGTCACCTGGAGCACCTGGGCACCTTAAACTCTGGTTTAAGACAGTTACCTGGAGCACCAATGCATCCGGCACCGGGCTCCCTTCATTCATCAACTGCACAATAGTTGCTTGGATACCCTGCTCATCTCATCAGCCACGGTGGCCTGTTACCAATTCTCAGAAAATGAAACGAGACCCCTGAGGACTGTAATTTGGGGAGTGCAGTCATTTAGGAATGTTTAGGGGGATCTGGAAAACCTGTCCAGCCAGTTCGTTCCCAGGCACAAATGGCAGGAGGCCCAGGGTGTGAGGGAGAATACCAGGTTTTGTGCACGGCCTTTATCAGCCTCAGAACCAGGGACCTTTTTTTTTGTTTACTAGCTTAGATAAACTCCCAAATCCTTGGGAATATTCCAGTAAATCTGTTTTCCCAAATACTTCACTCTTGTTTACAGAACACCTTCAAAATATGACAGCTCGTTGCAGATGGAAAACAACGCCTCCCTCTTAGCAAACCCGCCTTCTTCCCTTGCCCCAAAATGCTTCCTGAGAATTTTCAAGCTCTCTATGTAATGATCTCAAGTTTGAGCGTCAGTGGAAAAACCCTGTTGGGATTCCTTTCAGTGCGATTTGCATATTCTGTGTTAACTCGGGACAGTGGCATGGAAGCTAAGCTCACTTCTCTAATTACATTTGGATTGCTTAACATATTTCATGTATAGCCATAAGACAGTGACCATCACGCCTGAAAGCAAATAACTTATTTTTATTTTTCACTGTTATAAAAATGATTCAATAGAAAATGTTGATCTTTCTGCTTTAACAGAAACAGAGTTTTAGCAACTTGCAGGGATGTGTTTTTCCCAGCCACAATTAGTTCAGTGTCAAACCCAGTTCCTGCACATGGTTTTTTATGGTTCCCAGGCAGTTGGGTGTAATTCCAACAGCCTTTCCTTTATTATCTATCTAATAGATTATCCTGCTTCATATCTCCGTGGCACCAGATGGCATTATCTCCTTAGACTGGCTGTTGCCTTGTTAATACAGAGTTACATAGAAACATTAAAGGTCAGGAGGAAACCATATGGTCTATCCTGTTCTGCGCTTTTATGCCCAGGAAAGGCCAAATCATCATCGTAATGTTCCCCTCCACCCGGAGTGCAGCCCATAGCTGCATATATTCGATTCTCTTTTTGACTCATGATTCCATTTCTGTTGAAATACTATAATCAATAATTCCTTCAACTTCTACAACCTGGTCGTTGCTTTTATATTCCAAGCACGTCATTTTACTGAAAACTAAGTGATAAAACAAATTTTACTGGGTTTCTTAAAATAATACTGCTATTTGTTTTTATAAATTTTGTTATTTTTCTAACAACTCTAAAATGAATGTCTGAAGTTTTTAGTTGTGGTTGATACACTGGATCAACAGCACCACTGATTTGTAATTGCTATTTGAAATCTAGATTTATTTGTGCAATCTAGATTTATTTGTGCAATCTATCTTTTTCTGTCAAGAATATCTGGTTCTGCATCTTGCTGGTTGGGTTTTAGTCCTTATTTCATCTTTAAATGGGTGCCTCAAATGTCTCCCATTCAAACTTAGAGGACTTTGATTTTCTCTAATAAATACAAGTTCTAACAGGATAAAAACTATTGAATTGTTGACTTTGGGGGAAGAGCTTCTGAATGAGAAACATCCTAGCTTGGAACCAATAGAGTGATCAGTCCCAGAAGAATTGGCATAGGGCCAATTCTTTCAGGAGTTGGAGCAAAACCAGAGTCATGAAATCAAAATTTCTAATACTGAGCGTTTTCATTTTTAAATGACCTTATGCACATCTGTGGTTAATTCTTAAAACGCCTTGCCTTTTAATCCTCTTACATGCATTCTTTCTCTCTTCCTTCCCCCATTTTCCTAAGCTCAAGAAATTTGAATGAAAAAGTAAACACTGTAAAAAAACTCTTTAGGTTAAATTTACCTTTTAGGACAATGTGTTATGACTGTTGACATTTCTCACTTTAATTCCCCTTGTTGATAACTTATCAGCACCCTCTTGAATTGGAAACATTTTTGCTTATTCACCTTGATATAGATTAAGTTTTTCTTTCCTCTTTTTTACCATGAGCCTTAAAGTTCAGACCATTGTTGAATTTTCACCAGGTATAATTAATAAAATAACTCTTCTAAAAAACAAGGATATTGATCAGTTGTTTAGCTCAGTTCTCAATATCTTTATCTACATATCTCACTCTCAAACAGTTCAGCAATTGCTTATACACTCAGATAGTTTCCTTTATCCTTAAAGTCAGGCGGTAGCCCCATTTTTCTTTTTACACAAGTAACCGGGCCCTGTTCCTGCTATTTCTCAGGCTACAGGGTCACGAGGCAAGTTTTAGGCCTGAATTTAGACAATTTTAAGCTGCGTACTCTTTTGCAGCATTGCCTTGTCATCCATATGCTATAATTGGGGTTAAGAGTCATTTGTAATCAAGGAACTTAAAGATTTTTTTTTTTCAATATGCTACAAATAGACTCAAAGACTATAGGAGAAAATACTTAAAGAATACAGGATTTGTAAAGGAATTACATGGAAAACAGAAGGCCCAGAGTACTCTAACTGTATTCCCACATTGTCTGGGGGTGACCTACCTGTCTGGACCGTCACATGACTTAACTGATGGTGCACATGCAACATGTTCTCATTGATTGGAGAGTAATATTATCATTGCATGAGTTCTAACAGTGACTACGAGGTGATTGTTGTTATTCCTACTTGACAGATAAATAAACTAAGGCACAGAGAGATGAAAAGACTCAATTTGCTGCAAACCCTGAGTCTATGAAAAAGGCAAGACAAAAGCCCAGACATTCTAAACTTTATCTGATATATCCACAATACAACCCACACTATAATACAATATCCATTACAGACAGCAGTGAGTTGCCCAGTCACCATTTTCCCGAAGAAATAGAAATAGAAGTCACTCAACCCTGAAACCCACGTAAGTGCAGGTAGATGAAAGCCTTTCCTCTTAGACACAGTCAAGGAGGATGGAATCTTGGATCCAGGCTAGGAGAGGATTCAGACAGACATAGGCCAGGCAACACTAATTGATTGAAGGGTGTGGGATCCCTAAAGAGGGTGGGTTAGGACCAAGGCTGCGATGTTTTGGATTATTGAAATAAACATCTGATGTCCTTAACACTTATCTGGATTAAGCTTCACTCCTGAACCCCTGAGTTCATCTCTATCTCTAATAGCATGTCAGTAATGGTGACCAGTGAATTAACCCTGGAAAACACTTATTGATCTCTACCTCAGATTGCTGACTTCAAAAAAATGTCATTGCTTCATCACATACACTGTTCTGCCTCATTAGCCACTGTCACTTTGTTCCTGGGCACCAAGGGACTCATTATTCCTGACACAGTAACTCGATGTGAACCTGCCATAGATTGTTATGAGGCCCTGACAACAAGTGGTTCTCCCATCTTACCAGAGTTTCCTCCCATTTGAGGGAGGAAGGAGCCCCCAGTCTTGGTTAGAGACCAATGGACAAAGAGCCTGAAACATCTAAGGAGGCTCTAAAGCGTGTGTTCTTAGTTAAGTACATGAACTTATGTTTTCATGATGCCTCAAATGCTACTTTCAGGGCCTAATAAAGCTTCTTTTCATATAATAATTGGTATCTCCTAGGCTCCTGGTGATGACCCCAGTGCACCCCAGGACCTTTTTATAGTAGAAGTTGCTGAGTTCCACTAGATGATTCTTAATTAGGTAAGAACCATCCAGACATCTGAAATGCAAATTAGAAGGCCATAAGAAGTGGACATCAGACCAGATCATTAAGAAAACAGGCTGGAAAATAGCATAAGTTTGTAAAAATAGGCAAAAAAGGAAATTCAACCATCAGGGGCATTGCAGGCAATGGAAAAACATTTTTAAATTCTAATATCTAAAGGTTTATCATTTATTTGCATACGACAAGCAAGTAATAGAGGAGAATCAAAATTTTACTTCCCT
The DNA here is from genome assembly GCF_009828535.3 of Hylobates moloch. Taxonomy (NCBI): domain Eukaryota; kingdom Metazoa; phylum Chordata; class Mammalia; order Primates; family Hylobatidae; genus Hylobates; species Hylobates moloch. The sequence continues at coordinate 4,216,586 of NW_026652280.1, read as the reverse complement.
TTTTCTTGAAATAGCACAGGGAACTGAAATAATATACTTTTTGTGATAGATTAAAAATCAAGCAGGAGTAAGTAAAAATGTGAGAGAGTAGAAACTTAAATTATGGGCCTGGATAAAAAGTGTTTCAAGGGCAGGTGTTTTTTGTTTGTTTGTTTTGTTGTTGTTGTTGTTGCTGCTGCTGCTGCTATTTTGAGATGGAGTCTTGCCCTGTTGCCCAGGTTCCAGCACAATGGCGCCATCTCAGCTCACTGCAGCCTCTGCCTCCTGGGTCCAATCGACTCTCCTGCCTCAGCCTCCCAAGTAGTCAGGATTACAGGCATGCACCACCACACCTTGCTAATTTTTGTATTTTTTAGTAGAGTTGGGGTTTCACCATGTTGACCAGGTGGGTCTCAAACTCTCACCTTAAGTGATCCGCCTGCCTTGGCCTCCCAAAGTGCTGGGATTATAGGTGTGAGCCACTGCACCTGGCCAAGGGCAGATGTTACTTTGAGGCCTGGGCTTGAGAAACAAAAGCAAACACCCCCAAAGCAAATAGTGGCCCAAATAAATAGCAGCCCCTTTGAACATTCACTCAGGAAGTCATATGTGATTGCTTAAGTGCTTCTGATATTTCTGTTTTAGATCAAACCTCTGCCATATTCTTTTGGCGATTAGTGGCAATAAATGCTTGTCCTTAGAGGTTTGATTCAGTTTTGCAAACACCCAAGAGTCTTTCTAAACCAATACTTATGAATAGTATAGGTGACTAAGTTTGATAACACTGTCGAATTTTATTTGGTGGGGAGGTAGCTTCCTGCTATAGTCCATTTTAGCATACATTTTTCAGAAGGACAATTTCTAATTTCAATTTATCCTATTTGATTCCCATAGAAAAATTTGAGAGACATTTGAGAGGAACTAATCAAACTTGTCAATGTTTTTGAAGATAGGACTCATGAGAAAAGTTTAAGAAGATGGGCTTAGTTTAAATGAGAATATGCTCCAAATGTTCATTAGTGACCCATGGTATGCAGACCTCGGTGGGGATGCAGGAGGTGTAGGAAGAGATTGGCTATAATTCTCCATTTTCACTTACTGAGCACAGAATAATAGCATCATGTATGAACAGAAATGACAGCCATAAAAAATTGCTGTCTCGTGAGGAAAGTCGTTTCTGTCTTTGGAAACACCTAGTTGTCTCCTGAGCCCCTGGATGGGTTTGGGATGAGCCCATGTAACCCTCCAGTGGCTTGAAGGTGACAACTGACATGAGATTGTGTGGCCCCAGAACTGTAAGTTGTTTTGGCAGCAAAGAGGAACCAAAGGGAGGGAGCCACATGGGATGAGGTGGGATTCCCAGTTAACATGATGGTGGGGACACTTTGAGGAACAGAAATGCCTATCATAAAATGTTAAGATTTTGTTGTTGTTATTTCCAAAATACTAAGCTGCATTATTCATCTACTGTTATGTAACAGATTGTTTCAAATACAGCAGCATAAAATGACAAACATTTATTACCTCATGCAGTATCTGCAGGTTAGGAGTCCAGGAGTGGCTTGGCTGAGTGCTTCTGGCTTGGGCTGTCTCCTGAAATTGCAGTCAAGCTATCTGCAGGGAGGGTGGACTCATCTGAAAGTGTGACTGGGGCTGGGGGAGCTGCTTCCAAGGTAGTGCACACACAGCTGTCGTTGAGAGGCCTTGGTACTTCCTCCGGAGGACCTCACCCTAGAAAGTCTGAGCATGCTCTAGACATGATGGCTGGCATCTCACAGAGCAAGCAACCTGAGAGATGGAGCAAGGCCCAGCCTTTGGCCTAGATTTGGGAGTCCCAGGCCATTACTTCAGCTGGATTCTCTGGTCATGCAGCCTAATACTAACTCATTATTGGAGAAGCCTAAATAAGAGTTTAAATTCCCAAGGGCAGGAAACCCTGGAGACTGCCTTAGTCTGGGACATGACATCAGCCTTTCATGTCCCCATGCTTCAGCCACAGCTCTTTCCTACAGATGCCTTATTTGTTTCTGAGTTGGGGGTGGAAAATTTTTAAAAAGAGACTCTATGCCACCATCTACATTAAAGAAGTATGACAAGCTAGAAGAAGAGGGAAAAGATCAATAAAGCTGGTTATGATTAATTAAGCATACATTAGAACCTGAAACCAGGTGCACCATCCAAAGTGGACAACCCCAGAAATGTTGGAAAATTTTCTATCATTCTTCAAATGTTAATGTCTTAGTTGTCCACAAATTACCATAAATATAGCTGCTGAAGCAATACCCAGAACTTGTTATCTCAAGTTCTGTAGTCGAGTTTGGACAGGAGACTAGGTTCAAAATCAAGAGATCAGTAGGGCTGCGTTCCTCACTGGAGGCCCTGGGGCAGCTTTTGCTTCCGTTTCATTGAGGAGTTTTGGTCAAATTCAGCTCCGTATGATTGTAGGGCTGAAGTCCCCACTTCCTTCCTGTCCCTGGTCTCTGCTCCCGGAGGCGATCCTTGTTTCTTTTCCTCCTTTCCATGAGTTCCTGTCTCTGGCCATCACACATATGTCCCTAATACTCAGAACAAGCAAAAGTGCATTGAGTCTTTTTGCTGCTTCAAATCTCTCCTACTTCTGTGTTACTTCTAGCCAGGGAACGTTCTCTGCTTTTAAGTGCTTCTGTGATTATATTGGGCCCAGTATATTATTATTAGGTAATCCAGTATAGTCTGCTTATTTATGTGTATGTGTATATATATATATATTTTTTTTAATTTTTATTATTTTTTTTTTTGAGATGGAGTCTCACTTTGTCACTCAGGCTGGAGTGCAGTGGTGCAATCTTGGATCACTGCAGCCTCTGCCTCTGTGGCTCAAGAGATCCTCCTACCTCAGCATCCCGAGTAGCTGGGAGTACAAGCATGTGCCATCATGCCCAGGTAGTTTTGTTTTCAGTTTTTTTGAAGAGATGGGGTGTCACACTATATTGCCCAGGCTGGTCTTAAACTCCTGGGCTGAAGTGATGCTCCCACCTCAGCCTCCTAAAATATTGGGATTACAAGCATGAGCCACTGTGCCTGGCCTACCTATTAATGTTTCTAATAATATTGATGAAATATCAATTACACCTTCAAAGTCCCTTTGCCATGAAAGAAGCATATCCCAGGTCCTGGGGTTAGGGTGTGCACATCTTTGGGAGGTCATTCCTCCTACCAAGAGGCTCAGATCTTCTTAACAACTGATTGCACCTGGAAAGGTATCTGATTAGGCCATGGCAGAAGAAGGAGGTGATGGGAAGTAGTGCCAAAAAGCTGAAAGGAAAGGGGGGCAGGAAAGGTTCCTAGAGCAGCTGGTAAACAAGGCCAGCCAAGCTCTCTATGGCTGTAAGTGTGATCCACTCACCTATAGCACAGGCATCACTGCTGGAAGCACAGTCATTTGTGGGATGGAGCCTCCGATGTGGGCAGAAAGGGGAGTTTTTTATTTTGTTATTTGACTTGCTCAATGCAAATTGCGGACATTGCCCTCTCTTTGAATCCCATAAATCTCTGCACACACACATTGACACCTGCTGTGAAATCTATTTGCCACATTTTAGTGCTCAGCAAGTTTATGGTGGAGTGGTTAACTCTAGAAGCAGAGAGTTACAATGTAAATTCACAAGACCTCTAACTACGCTATAAGTGTTATTATGACAAATAGGGTTGAGATAAGAATACATTTTTCTTTCAACCGTATAGAGTTTACCTTACATTTATTTTCTTGTAATTTTGCAGTGTTCTTTTACATGGTTATTTTTGTGTGTGTCCAGAGGGTTTTCCTCATGTTTGGCTGTAATTTTCATATTTGCTAGATCATTCTTTTGAGAGTAGTGTGGGCTGAAGGCCAATGTCAAAGACCACTAGGAAAGTTCAGCTCAATCAGCATAGGTCTCTAATTTTCTAATCTCTTCTTGTGCTCTGGACAGAATTCTTTGAATTCTTTCTTTTCCTTCCTTGGCTAAAGCTAAGCTTGAAGAACCCATCTTAATTCTTAATTCTGCTATGAATTCCTGTGAAGGCTTTGATCGGCCTAATTCTTCCTTTAGATAATGTTTCCTTGTTTTTTTCTAACTTTTCGAAGTGAGGGGCTGGTGGATATTTGTTGGTGGGTTGCCTGTCCAAAGAGTAATTCACAATTAATATAAAATTGATATGTTCCAAACTCTCAAACACAATGTTCCATAAGCAAATATGTATCTTTCTAGGTCTGTGCATATATGCATAGCTAATTCCACTATTTTAAATTAATTGATAAAACATATTAGCTTAAAAAGATTTCATATTTTTCTTTTTTTAATGGTGTTGGTATGACACGTCAATTCTATCAAAACAATTAAAAGTCATCGTGGACATATTAGTCTCCGTGGTTCAATTTTAGCCATATTCTCAGATGTTTAAATGTTTTCTAAAAATCCTCCTTGTTTGACTTTTCAGGCAAAAAATGTTCTTCAGGAAAAGTATATAAATTTTAGTACAGTATTATAATAAAAACTTTTTCATATGCAGATCTGGTTTAACATTTTTGCATTTAAAAGGATTAACGCTTTCCACATTCTTTTTTAGTTGGTGCTCAGATAAATATATGTATTTAAAAACATATCAAATATTCTTTGCAGGTGTGTTACCAACACCTGCTATTTATGATAGCTAAGAAGCCCTAATTAGCAACTTTGGAATACACATCTCAGAAGAACATAGTGATACATTTGGAGTACTGGGTTCTGGAGATAACCTTCTTAAACTCCACTAAAGAGCAACCAAACTCATCACTCTGAGCAAGAAGGAAGACCAAGGCAAACACCCTATTGTGCATAGTGTTAGCACAAATAAACAACTGGCACGATCATCCAAACCTCTAGTTCCCAGCAACACATCTGAAATGGCCAGTTATCAATTTCCTGGGTAATATGCCCATTAAATAGCAAAAGGACACAAAAAACAGCTGGAAACATCAGCAGAAAGCTTAACTCCTGGCACCAGAATATCCATGTCCAGCCGTGCCTGCCCACAGCAATGCCAGCTGCCTGGCAATCGTTAAAGGAACATGGTAGCTAGGAAAATCAGAGCTTCTCTTAACTCTCTTGGAGAGGCTGTAGCAGAACTGAAACTACTAGGGAAACCGCAGAGCATGGCAACCCCACAATCAGGAGCAAACCCCACAATTCTCCATGTCATGTGCATTTAGATGCAGGAGAAAATCAGAAAGAAGCAACTCGAATCTACTAAGAATGTTTGTAAGTGTAATCGTGCTCTTGGGAACTCAAAGAAGTCTATCTAATCTCCCCAATAGATCTATTCATCTCTGTTACCAACATGGGTGATTTATTCATCTATTCTCAGAAATTTCTGTGAATAAGCTAGTTCACAGAATAGCTTATTCTGTGCCAATAACACAGGCATTTATGAAGCCTTTTCATTGATATGAAAATTCATCCCTTAAACAAGAAACAAAGATGTCAATTGGGAGATAGCATTGTTTCTGGAGTAGGCAGAATGGCTCCCCAAGGTCACCCACACCCTCATCCCTTGCACCTGTGAATACGTTACATTACACAGCAAAAGGGACTTAGCAAATGTGATTCAGGGTATGGACCTTCATATAGGAAGATTATGTTGGATCCTTCAAGGTAACTCAGTCTAACCACATGAACTTTTAAAAGCAGAGAACTTTCTCTGGCTGGAGACAGACAAGTTAGGGCAGAAGGAAAAGTCAGATTGGAAGGTTAGGAGGGACCTTGCCAGGTTGTTGCCAGTTTGAAGGGGAGGCCGGGGGATACATGGGGCTGGCCTCTAGGGACAGACAGCAGCCTACTGGCCAGCCAGCAAGAAAAGTGGGATCTCTGCTCTGCAGCTCCGAGCAGCTAAATTCAGTCAGCAACCCCAATGAGCTTGGAAGTGGGCGCTCCCCCAAGCCTCTAGCTAAGAGCCCAGGCTGGGCAATATCTAGTGAGACCCTGAGCGGAGAAACCAGTCAAGCCCCCTGGACCTCTGAGCTACAGAACAGTGAGGCAATCAGTAGGTGTTGTTTTTAGCAATTACGTTTGTAGTACATTTTTACGGCAGCAATTGAAAACTAATAGAAGTAGTTTTGATCGTATTTTGACATTGTCTTATAAATATATTCTTCCTATGTGCATTAGGATTTCAGCTCACTATCAGGGAAGGCAAGTGAATCTGACTCTGCAAATGATCCAGATCCCAGGTTTTAGGGACAGAAACATTCCCTGGGTTCCCATTGTGTTTCTGCCAGTTGTAGCTAGGCATCGTGTCCTGTGGGTGTCCCAGCAGTCATGAGGAAGACAACAGTGAAGATTCACAACACAGGAGGCACCTCAATGGTAATATTTAAAGGATATTGGAAAGATGTATCACACCCCCTCAAAAGTATCCCCCATTACTCTTTCTGCCATTCCTTTAGGGTATTTATGGGATAGTTCCACTGATCAGAGAGTTTTTTGCTTGCTTAATGCAAATTTTCTGGTAGGAAAGCAGGGATTTTCTGTTACATTTTCATACACTTAATCAGCTTCTTTCCTCCAAATATCTAGGATAGTTATCTTCAAGGAAGTAAGGGGGTTCTTTGAGCCTGGAAAAAGATTGTGATGGTTAATATTGAGTGTCAGCTTGATTGGGTTGAAGGATGCAAAGTTTTGTTCTTGGATGTGTCTGCGAGGGTGTTGTCAAAGGAGATTAACATCTGAGTCAGTGGACTGGGAGAGGCAGACCCACCCTCAGTCTGGGTAGGCATCATCTAATCAGCTGCCAGTCTGCTAGAAAAAAAGCAGGCAGAAGAAGGTGGAGTGAGCAGACTTGCTGAGTCTTCCAACCTTCGTCTTTCTTCTGTGCTGGATGCTTCCTGCCCTTGCACAACAGACTCCAAGTTCTTCAGCTTTTGGACTCTTGAAATTACACAAGTGGTTTGCCAGGGGCTCTCGGGCGTTCTGCCACAGACTGAAGGCTGCACTGTTGGCTTCTCTACACTACCAACAATTTATAATGTTAATCTTTCTCCCATCCTTTCCCAAGGAGATCTCCATCCTTTTACCAGGGTAACTATGTAATAGAGAAAGGAGGATGATCAGATCTTTCACGGACTACTGGACATGGCTTCTTGCTGACATTGATTCCAGGGGACCCAAAACGTCATTGTGGTCCTCCAGTTAAAGTAGGGGCTTAGGGAGGTCAAGTACTTAATGGAGTTTTAGCTCAGGTTTCACTTACAGTGGGTCCAGTGGGTTCCTGGTCTCTCCTGTGGATATTTCCCCACTGCCAGAATGCATGATTGGCATAGATATACTTAGCAGCTAGCAGAATCCCCACACTGGCTCTTTGATCAGTAGGGTAAGGGCTATTATGGGAGACATTACAACTGCCTGTGCCTAGAAAAATAATAAATCAAAAACAATGTCGCATCCCTGGAGGGGTTGTGGAGATTAGTGCCACCATTAAGGACTTGAAAGACGCAGAAGTGGTGATTCCCACCACATCCCCATTCAACTCTCCGATTTGGCCTGTGCAGAAGACAAATGTGTCTTGGAGAATGACAGTGGATTATCGTAAGCTTAACCAAGTGTTGACTCCAATTGCAGTTGCTGTGCCAGATGTGGTTTCATTGCTTGAGCAAATTAACATATCTCCTGGTACCTGGTATGGTATGCAGCCATTGATTTGGCAAATGCCTTTTCCTCCGTTCCTGGCCATAAGGCCCACCGGAAGCAATTTGCCTTCAACTGGAAAAGCCAGCAATGTACCTTTACTGTCCTACCTCAGGGGTGTATCAACCCTCCGGCTTTGTACCATAATCTTGTTTGGAGAGAACTCGATCGATTTTCCCTTCCACAAGATATCACGCTGGTCAATTACGCTGATGACATTATGCTGATTGGACCCAGTGAATGAGATATAGCAAACACATTGACCTGATTGGTGAGACATTTGCATGCCACGGGATAAGAAATAAATCCAATTAAAATTCAGAGACCTCTACCTTAGTGAAATTTCTAGGTGTCCAGTGGTGTGAAGCCTGTCGAGATATTCCTTCTAATGTGAAGGATACGTTTTTGCATTTGGCCCCTCCTACAACCAAAAAAGAGGCACAGTGCTTAGTGGGCCTATTTGGATTTTGGAGGCAACACATTTCTCATTTGAGTGTGTTACTCTGGCCCATTTATCAAGTGACCTGAAAGACTGCCAGTTTTGGGTGGGGTCCAGAACAGAAGAAGGCTCTGCAACAGGACCAGGATGCTGTGCAAGCTGCTCTGCCACGTGGGCCAAAGGACCCAGCAGATTCAATGGTGCTTGAGGTTTCAGTGGCAGATAGGGATGCTGTTTGTAGCCTTTGGCAGGCCCCCATAGGTGAATCACAGTGGAGGCCTCTAGGATTTTGGAGCAAGGCTCTGCCACATTCTGCAGATAACTACTCTCCTTTTGAGAGGCAGCTCTTGGCCTGTTACTAGGCTCTGGTGGAAACTGAATGTCTGACTATAGATAATCAAGTCACCACGTGACCTGAACTATCATGAACTGAGTGCTTTCTGACCCATCTAGCCATAAAGTGGGTCATGCACAGCAGCATTCCATCATCAAATGGAAGTGGTATGTATGTGATCCGGCTCGAACAAGTCCTGAAGGCACAAGTAAGTTATATGAGGAAGAGGCTCAAAGGTTCATGGTCCCCACTCCTGCTACCCTGCCTTCTCTCTTCCAGGCTGCACCAGTGGTTTCATGGAGAGTTCCCTATGATCAGTTGACAGAGAAAGAGAAGGCTAGGGCCTGGTTCACAGATGGTTCTGCACGATATGCAGACACCACCCAAAGATGGACAACTGCAGCACTACAGCCCCTTTCTAGGATATCCCTGAAGGACAGTGGCAAAGGGAAATCTTCCCTGTAGGCAGAACTTCAAGCACTGCACCTGGTTGTGCACTTTGCTTGGAAGAAGAATTGGCCAGATGTGCGAATATATACTGATTCATGCATGCTCTGTAGCCAATGGTTTGGCTGCGTGGTCAGGGACTTGGAAGACACATGATTGGAAAATTAATGACAAAGAAACTTGGGGAAGAGGTATGTGGAGAGACCTCTCCGAGTGGTCAAAAACTGTGAAGATATTTGTATCTCATGTGAGTGCTCACCAAAGTGTGACCTCAGCAGAGGAGGATTTTAATAATCAAATGGACAGGATGACTCGTTCTGTGAATGCCACTCAGCATCTTTTTCCAGTCACCCTTGTCATCACCCAATGGACCCATGAACAAAGTGGCCATGGTGGCAGGGATGGATGTTACACATTAGCTCAGCAACGTGGGCTTCCACTCACCAAGGCTGACCTGGCTGTGCCACTGCTGAGTGCCCAATTTCCCAGCAGCAGAGACTAACATTAAGCCCTTCATATGGCACCATTCCTCTGGGTGATCAGCCAGCTACTTGCTGGCAGGTTGATTATACTGGACCTCTTCCATCATGGAAAGGGCAGTGGTTTGTCCTCACCTGAATAAATACTCTGGATTTGGGTTTGCCTATCCTGCACGCAATGCTTCTGCTGAGACTACCATACATGAACTCACGAAATGCCTTATCCACCATCCACACAGCATTGCCTCTGACCAAGACACATCATGGCTGAAAAAGTGTGGCAGTGCGCTCATGCTTATGAAATTTACTGATCTTACCATGTTTCCTATCATTATGAAGCAGCTGGGTTGATAGAATAATGGAATGGCCTTTTGAAGTCACAATTGCAATGCCAGCTAGGTGACAATACTTTGCAGGTCTGGGGCAAAGTTCTCCAGAAGACTGTGTATGCTCTGAATCAGCATCCAATATATGGTACTGTTTTCCCATTGCCAGGATTCATGGGTGCAGGAATCAAGGAGTGGAAGGGGAAGTAGCACCACTCACCATCACCCCTAGTGACCCGCTAGCAAAATTTTTTTGCTTCCTGTTCCTGTGACATTATGTTCAACAGGCCTAGAGGTTTTAGTTTCAGAGGGAAGAATGCTGCCACCAGGAGACACAACAACGATTCCATTAAACTGGAAGTTAAGATTGCCACCTGTACACTTTGGGCTCCTCCTGCCTTTAAGTGGACAGCTTAGCTAAGAAGGCTAAGAAGGGAGTTACAGTGTTGGCCAGGGTGATTGACCTGGACCCTCAAGATGAAATCAGTCTACTACTCCATCATTGAGATAAGAAAGAGAATGTGCGGAATACAGGAGATCCTTTAGGGCGTCTCTTAGTATCACCATGCCCTGTGATTAAGGTCAATGAGAAACTACAACAGCCCAATCCAGGCAGGACTACAAATGGCCCAGACCCTTCAGGAATGAAGGTTTGGGTCACACCACCAGGAAATAAACCACGACCTGCTGAGGTGCTTGCTGAGGGCAAAGGGAATACAGAATGGGTAATAGAAGAAGCTTGTCATCAATACCAGCTACAACCATGTGATCAGTTCCAGAAATGAGGACTGTAATTTTCATGAGTATTTCCTCCTTACTTTCTTAAAAATATGTTCGTGCATGTATACACTTGTACTAAGAAAATATCTTCTTTTTATGTCCCCTCTTTTTACTTTATCATGTGACATAAGATTTATTGCCTTCATATCAGCATTTCAGTGTTGTTAACTTGATGTAATAGCATTTAGGTTAAGGAATAGTGCACTTCTGGTTGTGGGAAGGATAGCTGTATCATGTTAGGTATAATTATGACCTTATTACTGTCTTTACTTGAAGATTATGTATGATTTCGGGAGATGTATACGAGCTCAAATTTGAAAAGGGGTGGACTTGTGATGGTTAATATTAAGTGTCAACTTGATTGGATTAAAGGATGCAAAGTTTTGTTCCTGGTTGTGTCTGTGAGGGTATTGCCAAAGGAGATTAACATTTGAGTTGGTAGACTGGGAGAGACAGACTCACCCTCAATCTGGGCGGGCCCCATCTGATGAGCTGCCAGCATGGATAGAAAAAAGCAGGCGGAAGAAGGTGGGATAGGCAGACCTGCTGAGTCCTCCGGGCTTCTTCTTTCTCCCGTGCTGCATGCTTCCTGCCGTTGCACATCAGACTCCAAGTTCTTCAGCTTTTGGACACTTAGACTTATACCAGTGCTTTGCCAGGGGCTCTAGAGCCTTCATCCACAGACTGAAGGCTGCATTGTCGGCTTTCCTACTTTTGAGGTTTTGTGTTCCTTGCTCCTCAGCTTGCCTATTCTGGAACTTCACCTTGTGATCATGTGAGTCAATTCTCCTAATAAACTGCATCCATCCTATTAGTTCTGTCCCTCTAAAGAACCCTGACTAATACAAAGACTTAGAGGAAAGTTAAATGAAAACATGAGGTGCTTTGGGAAAAGCAAAGGCTCGTGGAGGTAATACAGACCCTCAGGGAACTCCAAATCAACCTGAAGCCAGTGGATCTCTGAGTAGGAAAAAACAGGAGAGACAAAAGAAAGGTACTGAAAAAAGACAAAAGCCAGCATGCATTCTTCGTAAAATCTTACTTAGAGTGACCCTTCCTCTGGGTTAGGGCCAAAGACCCCAGTGCATTTGGATGCCTGTGACCCTTCTCCTAATGGTGTTTGTCAGTGAACACAAGGGGTTGCATAGGGTATCAAGGAAACCAGTTATGTTGAAATCAAATTTTCACAATATTAAAAGGATGTGTGGCATCATAATGTTTTTCTTTATTAGCATTTTAAATAAATATAATGAGTTGCAGATCAAATACTCATACAAAAATATCAAAGTAGTGATGAGCTTAAATTGTATTTCTAGTTATCTGCAACACCTGTGAAATGGTATGAAAATATCTGTGATTTCTATCACTGAAAAAGTTGCAGTATTGCTATGCTACTATGGTTTGCAGCCTGTATTCGTCATTGAAAAAATATTCTTTTTTTAGTTGGAAGTTAGTGCAGAATTAAGATGCAATTTTTTCCGCAGCCAACCATGCTCTCCTCTGAATTCATTCCACTGAACAAACTTCTCCAAGGGGACTCCAGGTAGATCCATGAACCTAGATGAGGAAATCTTGCTGCTCTAGGGGAACTTGGGCATCTAGATATCACTTTAAATGTTACAATGCCGTGTAGACATTATGAATAAAACATACTGAAATTTTTGAAAAATCATAAAAATGAAAAAGTAATTTAGAAATACAGGATTTAAAACATGAGAAACTTTGAATTCTCCTAAATCACAAGAATAGGTAATTTCTGAGAATATTTTCTATGAAATTATGAATTTTATTTTCATCTGAAGAGTGTTCCATATTAAAAAAACACATAATATGTAGAGGGGGTAAGACACATTTAATTATAGTTTTGTGCCTTATTATTAAGGGGGCTGATGAAACTATTTTGCAAAGCCTTAGGTGAAACCCGTCCATTCAAGTCAAAGAATGTGTACAAGGAATGCTTCCTTAGCATTCCCACTGTCTGGAAATTAATGCTTTTATGGTGCTGCTCCCATGCTAAAACCTAGGATGAGGTTTCCTACTTTCTGACTTCCAAATTAGGATCTGATCCATGGGAACTGAGCCATCCCCAAAGAATTGCAGTTAAATGAATATCCCCAAGAAGGTGAGCACATTTTCCTGCCCATTCACAATGTAAAATATCTAGGTTGTCTAAGCATGAGCAACACACAGTCAAGTGACCCCAGTGAGTTTTTACCCCTGTGGATAATTATGAAACAACCAGGAAGTAATAAAAAATTTCTGCCTCGTGAGAAATGTATTCTAGCTCAGACTCCAGAGCAGCTGAGTGACCTGCCTTCAAAGTCAGGCAGGAGGGAGACATCACGAGGTGTCCACTGGGTCCTAACTGTCGAATTTTCAGGGTTGGGGAACATTCATTCCCAGATTTTATTCAGACCTGGAGAGCTGTACAGAAGCGAAGAGAAACAGGCGTGATTACCATTTAAACTACTGAAGATGTTACAATTGACAATTATAAAAGAGAAATTTTGGACAGAAATGGATAATTCTCTGTGACTAGCAGGTCACTAGGAGCAGAAAACGGCAGATATGAGGATCAACGAAATGTGCAGAAACAGATGCTACCTCCCAATAAGACCGTTGAAGACACCTTCATTCCCTCTAGTCATGGGGTAAAAAGAGGCTCCACCAGCTGCATTACAACCAAGTCTGCATGTTGCTTTTAGGTGCTTTTACGTGACTTTATGCTTAGGTCAGTGGTTTAGTCAACTGCATCTTGTCCATTCACAGTTTTTCCATTGCTTGTAGAATTCAACTGAAAATCGTTCTTTGGTTGTTTTTGTAGCCATCTGTTGTTTCTGAGTGCCCAGGCACCTTCCTCCCATCTTCTCATAAGAGAACCCCTTTTTTGGGGGATAATTCCCTTCTTCTCTTCATGAGGTCCTGATGAGGCTGCCAATCCAAGTACCCAGATGCCCTGGCCACAGGTGGGAGAGTGAGTCTGTTACATAAGACTGTCATGTGGGGTGATGTGGGGTTCATCCCCACGAACATCATCATTGTCTCAGGATGGATACAGCATCTGTTAAGTCTATCAGAGTCCTCATCTGGGAAAACAAGAGACAGAAGTGCTGTGTTTACTCTGGGATTACACAAGTCCAGAGTGGTATAAACCCTCCTCACTTACTTCCTCTCCATCGAGCAAGCCATTGACGATTGGAGGAAATACTGACTGCTCCAGTGGAAGAAAGAAGAGGATGATGGATGGAAAGAGGAAGGAGGCAGACAGAAAAGACAGGGCGGGGGAAGGATTGAGGGGGCAGAGAAAGCAGAAACAAAGGGAAGGAAAGTGGATAACCGGAGGAAACTAACATTGGTCCAATCTTCGGAGCTCCTGAGGCCACTTCCACTGCTAACTTTGAAGGATCCAGGTCAATAGATGTCCCCTTTAGCTTAAGCTGCCTTTTGTACTTTGTGTCTTCTCCATGACCAGGGGCATCTAACTAGATTCACTCACCAGTCTCTTTGCAGTTCAGAGTGGCCTGTGACTGGATCTGGTGATTACGATGTTGACACAAGTGGGGCCTGGCTGTGTCCTCTCCCATCTCCCCTATGGTCCCATCTCCCCTACGGTACCCCCTGGCCCTTTTCTCTTTCTGAGCAGCTGGAATGAAACACCTTCAGGAAGGCCTTGGAAGGCAGGTGTCCAAGAGAGAGCAGGGTCTCTGAATGACTACAGCCAAGAGGAAGGTCCCACTGACTGTTCAGCTGACACTGTCTCAGCTATCTCAAAGTTTGGCCATTTTTTAATAGCAGTAAGTAGTTCTGTGACTAATATATTGGGTTTCTGTCATGTGAAACAAATCCTAAGAACATAGGGATTGTTAAGAACATTTTGACACCAAGAATGGTATACATGCATTGACAAAAATGATTTGGGAGGACATTACTCACTACTCAGAAAGCAGCTCCTCCACAGAGCAGAAGACTTGCTCCTCTGGGTAGGGCAGGTGCAACAAAAGAAGCCAGCATGTCTGATATCCTCACCTCTGCCTGACAGCACATCCCAGCCCATCCACAGGTGAAGGAAAAAAAGGTGAATCTAGTCCTTCTCTCTTTAAATTGCCCAACTTTGCTGCTGGAGAAACTCCACTCACTGGGGTACCATACTCAGTTTAGACTGTCATTTTCTAGATTGCCAGGGTAACCTGACAGTGTTCCCATAAGATTCAAATTTTATTTAATTTCTAAAATAAGATACGTTCCATCTAGGTGAGCAGGAAGTCTAGTCTGTCCTCAGGAGCTTCCTCACGGAAAATCTCCAAGGGACTCAATGTGACACACTCTGGCCCATGAGCCACATGCTCCCTGCCTGCCAGGAGTGCAGGAGCCCGGATTCTCTCTGCCTCCACCTCCATATCCCTGACCTGCAGGCAGCCCCACCCTGGGCTTCATCCATCCATCCCCACGAGCTGCCCCAGCAGACACCTATAGCTGCTGGGGAACCTAAGAATGAGGGCATCTGGAAGAAAGGCTGCCCCACGTCAACAATGTCCACAGCTTGTATCAGCTGGTCTGAGTATTCTGCAGTTTTGAAATAACAAGATGCCTGATAAAACAGATCCTGGCCACATATTCACTGGGCAAACCAAGCATTCTACACGCTTGCTACTTCAGTGGTGACCAAAAAGGAGGTGGTGGAGGTGGCTGCTGCTGTACAAGGGAGGTCTGCATTGGCTGCTGTCAACACACTGATTGACTGCCATCAAGAACGAGCAGGGGCAGGTGCCAGTTAAGATTAAAGTGTCTTAATCGTTGAACAACACAAGAGGCCCAGCAGGACAATGGCCCACAGAGCTCTGTTATCTGTCTTTTGCTGAGACATTTCCTCCAAATATCTTGGACAGAGAGCAAAACCATTTCATTAGTTTCAAAAGTGCATTCTTAACAAGTGTGGTGTAGGGGCTGAGCATGGGGGTGCTAAATATTTAAAACAGAGTAAAAGCAGCCTTGTTGGGTTCCATGTTTGTTTTTTTTCTTCTAGCACACCTGGATCTTCTTCCTTTTCCTCCTTCTCCTCTTCTTTTTCCTATGGAAATGTATTATTTGTGTGATAATAACATAGGCTTTATTAAGAAGCAGTAAACAATCAAAAACTAACCAAATCAAAATGAATGAAGTCTGGGTTACAGCAAGCTTTGCTAAGGGCTTTACTACCTTCCTATGGAAACGCGCTCCTCCCACACCCACACTGCAAGGACCATCCTTACAAAAACAGAAACAAAGAAACTCAGTTTGATGAGGCTAAGAGTAATCTCCACTTTCAACAAATCATTTAGAATTAAAATCATTTTTTTATTGTGGAAATTTGTCAAACATAAAAGTAGAAAAATAATAGCATCATAAGCCCCATGGATGCCTCTCCCAGTTTTAACAATTATCCAATCATTGTCAATATCGTTTCAACTGTGTCCCCAGCCAGCTCGTCTCCCCTTTCTATCACCTCGTCGTGAATTCCAGAGAATATCCATACATATTTCAGGCTGTATTGTATCTAGAATTATTATTTTTTTAAATCAACTTAGGCTTTGCTTCATGAAACAAAGATGATCGAAACCAAGGTAACAGGGCAGTTGACTCACCAGCGCTCCCTGGAGAGCAGCATGCTCTTTTAGGCCAAGCTATTGAAAAGACCCCATATGTGCTTGCTGTTGCTCTTACCAAGAGGTAGTGTCTATCTTCCCTCCTCTTCAATCTAGGCAGCCTTGTGAGTTGCTTTGACCAAACAATGCAGCAGGGATGTGCTAATTTTAGATCCCTAGGGGCCGGAAGCTTCCATTTCACTCTCAGGCTCTTAGAAGCCAGCCACCATGAAACATAAAATATTCATGTTGACCCCTGCGTTATGAGAAGCTCTGCTGGAAGCATGGGTGTGTCCCGTTGGAGCCCACGAAGCCTCTGCCCTTCCTTCCTGCTTAGGTCTTTCCAAGCTATTCCTGAAGAGCCCAGGGAATCTACACAACAGTGAGAAGAAGACATTGTTGCTGTTAAATCGCTAAATGTATGGTCTTAAGAAAATATTTTTTAAATGGCAGAAATACAAATGTTGTATGAAATTTTAACATCATGACTTGGTCAAGATTCCACAAAGAAAGTGGAGATCAAAAGACATGTAAATATACAAAGAGCAGAATGGACATAATCATGCAACATGGCGCAGCCACAAGCAGCACAGATCCAGGTGTCACCTTGGCCGGTTCTGTCCTGGCCCCGCAGCTCGCCACTGCTGGGAGGATGGAAAGCTGACCTCAGTTTTCTCATCTGTAAAATGCAAATTATCCTGCATACAATGTAGGCCTCTCATGAGGATCGAATAAAATAATGAATAATAGACATTTCAAATGAGAAGAATGGAACTGATGGTAAAATGAAAGGAAAAGGAGAGATTAAGGTAAGAAAATGAGAGGAGACAAAGCAGAGAAATACAAATAATAAACATTACAAACGAAAAAGGTAATATGATTACAGAAGTAAAGAAAAATCAACCTAAGAAAATATTATGTAAACCTCTGAACAAATAAATTTGAAAATCTTGAAGAAATAACTGTTTTCTGATCATCAGTTTTGACCCAAGAAAAAAATAGAAATCCTGAATAGACAAACTAGAAGGTATCAAAAATATTGTCAAAGCACCACTTTCAACAAAGACACAAAAACAAATTATCTAATATTTTTTTCCTTTTTATCATTCAAATAGCTGATACTTCTTGCGATAGTTTTAAAACACAGAGCATGAGATCAGTGGATATTGGTTTCTATTTATTAATTCTGCTTTGAGATTATTTCTGTTCCTTGTTTTATTTCCTTAGTTTCATAATATTCATTTTAAATTCAATTTTGTTGTTTTATCTTAGAAGCGTGATCTCTTGCTTTACTGAGTTTATATTCTCATAAAAATATCCTATAGAAAGATAAGAATTTATTGTAGTTTATGGAAATTTATTCTGATCTTGAATTATTAGTTTCCAGACTAGTTTTTACTTAAATGATGTATAATAGATTGTGCACCTCTTTTACAATCTAGAAGAACAAAAACAGTTTGGAAAACGAGTTTAGTGAGAGGAAATGTATGATGTGAACACATATTTAAAATGTATGATAATTAAAATTATATTTTGCAGGCATAAGAATAAAGAGCTGATTAGTTGAAAAATTTCTTTGCAGTATTTGCTGTGTGTACCCATCAATCCCGCCATCCATCTGTCTGTCCATCCATCTATAACCTATCTCTTAAATGTTTTATGTAGCATCTAAATACCATACTGCTACCTTATTTCCTTCTGGGAATCCCTTTCTCCCAGAACTCTCACTCCTGTGATATTTTCTGAGTCTCTATAGAGGGTAGCTTTTGCTTTTCCCTGGTAGATCTGAAATGGAAAGGAGGTTAGCTGTGGAGCTGCTCTGGGGAGCGTACAGCTCCCAGGGACCGTCATGTAGAGCCATCTTGAAGGAGAGCAGAGTTGTGAGTTGGAGAATGAAAGGATCTTGATATTTAGACTCTGAGTCTGGGTGTGCCTGGAGCCAACACTGTCCCTTAGCCTTCTAATTGGATTGAAAAATACAAGTTTTTTTGAAAAAAAATATGTATTTATGTTTTTACTTAAGGCGGTTTGAGTTACCTTGGTTCTAACTGCTATAGTTTTATTTTCTGAACTTATTTTGAAAAAAATAGCTTTATTGAGATATAATCTGCAGACCACTCATGTAAAGTGTGCAATTCAGTGGCTTTTAGTGTAGTCACATTCTTGTGCATCCATCATCGCAATTGTAGAATATCTTCACTGTCCTGTATTCCTAAGCTATGGTCCTCCCAGTCTCCAGCCCTGAACCACTCCTATTCTCATCCCTAGGAAAGCACTAACCAACTTTCTGTTTCTATAGATTTGGAGCCATACAGTATGTGGTTTCTTGTAGCGTGTATTAGTACTTCATTCCTTTTTTATTGCCAATTAATATTCTATTGTATGAATGTATCACATTTCATTTATGCATTCATCAGCTGATAGACATTTGAAGAAGAGTGAAAAGACCCACAAATGAGAACTTTGCTAGTGCTCTACTTCTTATATTTTCTTTTTATGCTAAGCTGCACCTCTGGTGCTCAAACTAACCAGGTTTATAGTGAACATCCATCATTTAGATGCAAAGTTCTTACCTGGGTCCCTCTTTGACTGCCAAGAACAGAGGAGGTGTCAGAGACGATCTTATCAGCTTCTGTGGAAGCAAAGCTCCACCTTTTGAAGATTTAGACCCCAGAGTTCACAATTCTAAAATATTAATGATCGGTTTTGAGGACCATGCTGTTGGTGCTCTTTCTAAAAAGCAGACTCTGTTTAACTAGTAATGGCCATGTGTCCATTTGGAAGACACCACCCATCCAAACCTAAACACAAACAGATTACTAATCAGGCAGTCCTAAATATTTTAATTCATTTATCAATTCTTATATTTTTTTTCCATTCCCACTCTACCCTCAACACCTGGGATCGTTGACAGTTGCATGGGAAAATAATAATGCAAGAATACTAACGTTTCACATTCACATCTCATTCACACCTCTGCTGAGGTGTGAGCAGTCATTCAAGCTTGACCACCAAACGCTGCAAAACACGTTAGGGGAGAGGTAGGTAAGGTGAACTGCCCCAAAGAGCCCTGCTCAACAGACAAAGGCGGTAATCGGAGAAGAAGTTCACATGATAACCCTTTTTCTCTTCCAGAATGCTCTGGTAGGTTACAATTTATTGAGGGAAAACACCCCTCTTGAGCTTCCTCTCAGTTTTAAATGTAAGTTTCTCAAAATAGTGTAGGCATATTAACTATTTATCAATAAATACTTCTTAGGTTTTTTGATCCCTTCTAACGCATCTCACATTTGTCTGCCTTTGGAGCTCAGATCTGTTGTTTGGCACAAGTCAGCTTCTGGGTAAGGCATGCGCATTTTATGGCACCTTATATAGACCAGTGAAATAAATACACGAGATGCAAAGCTCAAAGTGATATATTCCAGATCTGACATCTTACCATGGCTTTGAGCTTCAGGCACTAACAAATATTCCACACGTACCCACTCTCCCAGAGGAGGAAATATAATGATGTTTATGTTATGCAATATGTAAAATATTTATACCTTGACTTCAACACAAACTGACTATCATTTAAATCAGGAGGTGCCGCTCACAATAAAGGCAAGTGACATTATCTGCACCACTCTTTGTAGGCAAAGGGGAACTCAGCACAGCAAATGATCCGTTTATGTACAGAATGAGATTCCACCAATGTCAGTGTTTTAAAGAGTAACAGTTATGGGAAAGGTTTTTAATGTGCTTGCTTCTTCTAGAATTGTTAAATTACCAAGAAGGGCAAAATGTATGCCTTCCTGACTGTTGCCCTTATCTTTAGAATGGGAAAGTCTTTTCTTTTGACAAACCATTTTTTCATGAATAACCTCTTCGATAGCATTTAGTTATCATTATTAATAAATTGTTACAGTAATAAATTATATTTTAAACATTTTATTAAATGCAGTTCTCATGTACTTAAAATAAATTGCAAAGCTGGCTTTTTTCACGGTATTTAATATATATAGTATGACACAATGTGCTTTTAATATATTTAATGTTATATACTTTAAAATCTAAGTGTGTTGTACTTTTATGGAACTTACTTTATATTCCTTTCTATATGGAAAATGTATTACTTTTTAATACGGGTTCATTGTGCAGTGCCATTAGGAAATAGAGCACGGTTCTTAAAAGTGGTAACTTTCAGAATTTAAGTACATTAAGTGTGGGGGAGGGGAAGAAACTGCATTATGGTAACATCAAGCATCTAATTGAAACTGACAAAAGCAAGGGGAGAAATCTCACATTGACATTGTAATGGCATTCACATTTGCATTGACATCATAACAGTTCTAATGCAAGCACATGAGACACTTCCACGGGCAAAAAAAGACTTCCCCTGACATTCCACCACTTTCGCACTTGCTTTGGACATGCTATCGCTGTCATTCAAGATAAAGATAAAAATATTATGAAAAACATCTTCAGTTCATGCTTATTAGATACTCTCCACAGCTGAAATATGGTGGTCGTTTTTAAGAGCTTCTTATTTTTAAGCCTCAAAATACATTGTTCGACTCTCCAGAAAGAATGCATTACCAAATTCTCAATCACTTAAAATTGTTTTGTGAAAAAGAAATTGAAAATTGATTTTGCAGAATTTTTTTTCCTTTGGCATAGCTCCTTAGGGCAAAAAAAAAAAAAAAAATGGTACTGCTTCCTTTGAAGCTGAGATAAATCTTTCTGGTCAGAAGGTATGAAATGGTGAAATCAGATATAGGTGAAAAGTGCCCAGATGAGGCAGATAATTGATTAATTTAAAGTGAGCCATTGCATCTCATGATTATAATTACTAACCAAATTACTAACCAATCCCTGACCAAATAAGCTAGGGAACCACATTTCCAGGTTGAAATTCTGGATCTGTCTTCACTCTCTTGCCAGCCTAGATGGATACCAGGCTCCTCCCCTGGTGCCTGTCTTAGAATGCTGTCAGCAACCCTCCCCTCCCAGCTGAGGCCCCCTGCCCGGTCAGCCACACTCCCTACCTGCTGATCTCTGCCACTAGCCCCTGGTCTGGCCCCTGCTGGCTACTCCTTGACTTCCCTGGTGCCCCATTTGGCTGCAGGACCAGACGTTTCTCCAACACCAGAAAGTGGGTCTGACCTCCTAATGTCTGTCCCTTTCCTGAATCTACCTCTCAGTCTAGACCCCATCTCTTCTCCCATCTCACCTATCACAAATAGGTCACCAGGCTTCGTTTGGCCGTCTCCTCTCAAATGACACAAGCAGGGTCATCTAGGCCTTCAGGACATTTTCATGTCAACAGGTCAGCTCCCTGCAGAGAAGGCGAATTTTTCTCTCATTTGTTGATTCCACACCCGTTCACAAGATACGTGTTGAGCACCAGCTCCGAGTCTGACTCTAACGCCCAATTCATCAGCAGATAAGAAGGACCCACCCCCTGCGATCAAGGAGTCCAACCATGAGCAAGTAACCAACCTGCGAGTCAATGATCTCCAATGCTAATAACACCATGAAAAGGACAGAATGGAGAAACGGGGTTAACTCAGAAAGAAGGACACTTTCTTTACTCATCAGGGAAAGTTCCTCTCAGGTCAAAGAGACACCAGGAGACTGAAGAAGACGTCAGGTGGGGATGCCTGAGGAAGTGGGAATCCAGTTTGGTTATGGCAGGCATGGCCAGGCAGGACCTTGGGGAGAGCCTGACAAGGCCTATCGGTCACGTTCCGGAGTGTGGAAGTCACCAAAGGATTTAAGTAGCAAATCCCAGCTAGGGGTGGTGGCTCACACCTGGAATCCCCAGCACTTTGGGACGTCTAAGTGGGTGGATCCCTTGAGGCCAGGAGTTCCAGACCAGCCTAGCCAACATGGCAAAACCCCACCTCTACTAAAAATACAAAAATTAGCCAGGTCTGGTAGCGTGTACCTGTAATTCCAGCTACTCAGAAGGCTGAGGCAGGAGAATTGCTTGAATCCGGGAGGCAGAGGTTGCAGTGAGCATGCCACTGCACTCCAGCCTGGGCGACAGAGTGAAACGCTGTCTCAGATAAATAAATAAGTAAATAAATAAATAAACAGTGCACATCCCCTGTTCTGATGGGGTCTGGCCGCTGAATGAAGAGCAGCTTGTAAGGGGCCAAGAATGGAATTTGCAGGAACAAAGAAGGTGGCAACACAGCCATCAGGGAGAGAGAGAGGAAGCCCTAGACAAGACTTGTGAAAAAGAAGGAGGAGTCGAAGATGACACCGAGATTCCTATCTGAGTCTGGGTTGGATAACACACCACGGAGATGAAAGAGCCTGAGCCTGGCCGAGTTTAGGGAGGCACAGCACACACAGAGGTTAGGGAGGCACAGCACACACCGAGGTTAGGGAGGCACAGCACGTGTATGCACATGTTTGTGTGTGTGTGCCTCTGTGAGAGAAGGGCAGGGATCATGCTGTCCTTTTGGAAAGTGCTATGTTTGAGATGTTTCTGCAAACTCCAAGTACAGATGTCAAATAGACAATGGGATGAATAAGTCTGAAGCTTAGAGGGAAGGTTTGTGAAAGATCATCATGGCAGAGCCATCAGCATATGGACGATGCTTAAAACCCACTTAAAAAAATAAATCCTAAGAGAGAGAGAGCACACACAAACAGGCAAGCGCATAGAGTAAGAACACAGGTCCCAGAAGCTGAATCTCAGAAACTCTAAAATGTGGTTATCAGGCTGAGGAGGAAGAGTCCAAAAACAGAGTAGCAAGGAAGAAGAGAAACAGAAAATCTCGGCCGGGCGCAGTGGCTCATGCCTGTAATCCCAGAATTTTGGGAGGCCAAGGCGGGAGGATCATTTGAGGTCAGGAGTTTGAGGCCAGCCTGACCAACATGTTGAAATCCTGTCTCTACTAAAAATACAAAAATTAGCCAGGTATGGTCGTGGGCACCTGTAGTCCCAGCTACTCAGGAACTCCAGGCAAGAGAATCGCTTGAACCCGGGAGACAGAGGCTGCAGTGAGCCAAGGTCTTGCCACTGCACTCCAGCCTGGGCAACAGAGAGAGACTCCATCTCAAAAAACCCAAACAACGTAAAGTAAGAAAATCTCAAGGAGTTTTTCAAATAAAAAGATCAACGGCATGAAATGCAGAGGAAAGGCCCAGGGTAATGAGTCAGAGGTGGGGCTTCTCAGAGCAGAGCGCAGGATTCATCTACGGCCTTCGCAAGTCTTCGGCTGGTGGTGAGAGCTGGGGAGGGACACCCCAAACTGCAGAAGGCTGAGGGGTAATGGGGAGGGGAGTGGTGCAGTTCTCGTGTGTAGAAATCTCTTGAGGAGGTGAGTTCAGGAGGGGAGTGCAGAAATAGGACTGTAGCCAAGGGAAAATATGGCATCTAGAAGCTTTTGTCTGATTTTAGTGACTTACGGGTTTTGTTACATTTGAATTGCATTGAACGTTGCAGGGCTTTCTCATACAGCACCCAAGTTGGCTTCGTGAACACCCCTGTGGTAGATAAGGCATGCATTCATCCCAGTTTACTGAAGAGAAAACTGAAACATGGAGAGAGGAAGAAGCACAAGCATGCATGAAACATTGGACGGGACCCCCAAAGACAGACCCACATCCTGACCTCCAGAACCTCGGAACATGACCTGGTGTGGAAAAGTGGTTTTTACAGATGTGATTGAGCATTTTGCGATAAGATCACCCCGGATGATCCAGGTGGGCCCTAAATCCAATGATAAGTGTCCTTAGAAGAAATAGAAAAGAAGAAAAAATAAAGAAGAAGAAAGGAGAAACAGAGAAGAACACCACTGAATCACAGAACCAGAGGCTGGAGCAATATGGCCACAAGCCCGGGAACGCCTGGAGCTCCCAAAGGTAAGAGGTAAGGCAGGATCCTCCCACAGAGCCTTTGGGGAAGCATGGCTCTGCCAGTACTTTCATTTCAAACTGCATTGATGTGTCTGGTCTTGCAAAGGTCTTAGCAAATAAAGGCTCACACCATAGCTACCATATGCCTCTGATCCCTGGAACAACACCCTTTCTAATGCCTGTTTCGCAAGCCCCCTGCATGGGGTGTCACGGCAGGGCACAGCCATTGCCTCTGTTCTTCAGAAAGAAAGTTTGTGGACAGTGGGAAGATGAATGGCAGCGTTGCCAGGCACTTGTCAGCACAATGGGCAGGGAGAACACAGAATCCAGTAGGCAGCAGGAGAATCACCACCTTATTCCAGTGGGAAAACTTACCAAGAATAAGGAAATAGTTCATAATCTATCTTGAAACTTAAAAAAAATAGCAATTTTACATGTTTAAAAAGCTGATATATTTTTTAGTTCTCCCACACTCATAGTTTAATAAAAAGATGGTCTATGTACCAAATAAATAAAAATAGAGGTTGAGTTAATCCATTTATTTGTTCTTTTATTCTCTTTCACTCTCTCACTCAATGAAGACCAATTGGGTACAAAATATGTTTCAAGTATCCAATTAGGCACTAGGAATAAAAGCAAAGAAGAATAAAAGACAATTCCTGTCATTTAAAACCCTATGTAGAAAGAGAAAGACACATGAAGTGGAAATATTCCTTCAAGTTTTTAAATTCATGTGTCTCAATGTCATGGATAGTGATAAAAGATGTACTGAACAAAATATATAAAATAGAGCATTATAGCTTTAGCCAATCAAGGTAGAGACTAGTAAACTCATTTAGTGAAAATGATTTAGGGGAAATATATTGTCATTAGTGTGTATTTCTTGTGATAGTTTGCATTTCCAGATAATTCTGGTCTGATGTCATTCGATGACAGGAAGAGCGAGTCTCAACGGCAGGAATAAAGTACAGGAATGTAGGCCAGGAATTGATCCATCACAAGAGGAAGGGCTAAGGAAGAGGTCAGGCCCCCAGAGAAAGGAGTGGAAAGAAGGGAAGTCATTTCCAGGCTGCTCGGGTGTTTGCCCTTCGCAAAGACCAAGGCCCTGCCTTCAGTCTTCCACCAAAACAGCCGCTCAGAGAGGGCTCGGACGGGCAACACTGCCAGGTGCTCTGTGTCACAGGGCACAGTGCAGGGTCAGCCTCGCCATGGTCACCCCCAGCCATGGTCACCTCCGTCACCATAGCCATCCGTGCCACCATCAAACCCTTCCCAGACACTGACATGCAAAATGAAATAAAATCTTTTTAAACCTCTGACATAAATGTTTACCTTCTAGGAAGATAGAACTAAAATGGTGCACGTGTCTGTAGTATTGCCTTGAATATCATGTTTTGTGGTCTCTCCAGCAGATGGCAAGCCTGTGGTTGATACACTACATCCAATTTACTTTGAAATCCTCACAGAAACCAGCCAGCCTTGTCTGTAGCACAAATGTGTTCATACATAAGAAGTGGAGTGAATCTAAGATGAAAAGCTGATGATCTGTGGGTTGGGATGACCGTGGGTCATTGATTACTGTATGGACATGGAGGGAGGGTGGTAGGCTTCTGATGGGAAAGAAAATTATCTTACAAAGGTGGACATGAAGTCATTTTTGAGTCCAAATAAATAAGCAACAAAGACCTCAAAAAGCAAGGGTGGGTTGGGGGATGTGGAAATAATCTTGAGCATCCCCAAGCTTGTCATGAATTTTTTACAAGTTATCTGGAAAAAAATTAAGCATATTAATTTGAAACTAGAAACCAACTTCTCACTTTTCCATAATCTGAGTAAACTGTTTGAACTTTGAGAGTTGATTTAGCCTTTTGATGTCAAAAATAAACTTCATACTATAAAACATGATATCTATCCATCCAACACTCTCAACTATTGCTTTCAGCATCTCTGCAGCTACCGACCCATCTGCCCATTGATTTCTCCCTCCATCATGCATTTGTTCTCATCCAAAGAACACTTTGCCTTCTGCTTGTTAAGCATGGTACCAGAAGATCTGGTGCAAGATAGATAAGCCACAATCTCTGAGGGCCTCGGACCCATTGAACACTGAACCATAAATGATTTAGGAAATCTGGGAGAAGTTATACTATGGGGTTCTTTAAAGGGTCTGAGGCATCATAAACAAGGGAGTGATTGTCTTTGTAATGTGTCAGGGAAAAGTTTCAGATTTTCCTGGGATAGAATGTGTGGGCTGGATCTCACAAAAGGAGAGAACAGCACATGCATCAAAGAGCAGAGGGTCTGCCAGGCAGCATTTATCCAGAGAAGCAGAAACTGTAGGAGATGCCTACACCTAGGCATAGATAGATGCAGATACATACACAAACGTACACACATGCATATACACACAGAGGCACGGGCACACAGATGCATACACACAGACACATAGACAAGCATGCACAGACATGCACACAGACACACAGAGACACATAGATGTGCACACACAGATATGCACATGGATGCACACACGTGTGTACAAATATGTATATACACACAAATGCACAGATACACGGACAGGCATACACACATATGCCAACACACGTACACATATGCACAGAGGCATAGACACACATAGTCATGTCCATACATGCAGACACACACAGAGATGCATACACCCATACACATATACACATACACACACAGATGCATGCACACAGAGATGCATATGCACAGACACATAGATGTGCACACACAGACAGACACACATATGCATATACACATACACATATGCACAGAAACACAGATGCACAGCCACACAAAGACACATAGCCATGCTCATACACACAGACACAGATGCATACACACACATACACATATGCATATACACACAGATGCACAAGCACACAGATGCATACACACAGACACATAGACATGCACACACGGACGTACACACACAGATGCATACACACACACACACACAGACACATAAACATGCACACACCGATGCACAGAAACACGTATACATACATGAATGAAAATGCATGTGTATATGTAATTCTTATTAGATGCATCATACACATACACACACATTTTTAAGGAGCTGTTACAGGGATTTGGCCGTATGTCATTCTGGAGGCTGGTGGAGCAGTGTCTGTAGCCTGTTGGCATAGCTGATGCTGAGCTGTAGTCCATGAAGCAGGCAATGGGGATAGGGCTTTCATGGGGACAGCAAGAGCACGTGGAACCCACAGGCATGAGCCAGGAGACCACAAGACTGGCTGTGGTGGGGTCCTTGTTGCCTCTGCTGTTTATGTGGGTGCTGCAGAAGCCAGAGTTCTCTACCGCAGAGCTAGACGCACACACACATACACGTGTACATGGGCATACATATGTGTGTGCCTGTGTCCCACCTGGTCCAGGAGTCAGAGTCTCCCGAGAAGGCAGAAGGATCCACAGCTGAGCAGCAGCCTGCAGCTGCCTCCCTCCCCGCCCCCATGCCTAACCTATGGGAAAACACAGAAGAAAGGGAACGCGGCTGCACAGCTGAGCCTGGGCAGGTTGACACATTTCACAGCCACCACTGTGGGTGAACAGAAGGTGGCTAGTGGGTGAGAACTGGCCACTGTGTTGCAGGGAGAGTTGGGTTAAACAGATCAGGAAGGGCCTGTGTGCTTGGCAGAGGATCTGGAGGGCAGCTGGGAGCTGTTCACAGGCTCCTAGAAGGGTTTTAAGACATCACCGAGCATGGTGATTTTATAAGTTTTAGAAACGTAAGTGTTTAGCAGTATGGAGGAAGGAATGGAGAGACAGGGGCTGGTGTAGGGAGGGAACTAGATGCTTAATGTGATGGTCAAGGTGAGAAGTTCAAAGCGCTGAATGTGGCTCCGACAGCGGAGATGGACTGGCCGAGCTGCCGGGTCCTCCTTGCAGACAAGCGGCCTTGGGCAAGTTACTGACGCTCCCTCCGCCTCCGTCACCTTGTAGTTAAAAATGGGGAAAACGATAATATTTACACCTGAAGGTTACTGTGAGCATTAAAGGAGATGATCCCTGCAAAGCGTCTTGGCAAGCAGCATTAGACAAATGCTACTCATTTTTGTTTGAACAGACATCAAGCTCCAAACCTTTTGTCTTAGTTGCAATCCTCCTTTCTTCCTCCCGCTAAAAGCCTAGGCATTTGAGACCCTCGGGTCTTTCACCCCAACTAAATCAATACTCAGAGAACAGCCTCCCTTGTGGAGAAGAGAAAGACAAAGTGAGAACTTTAAGTATTGGGGAGAGAGATCTGCTACTGTTTCAAAATATTCCACCATCGCCTGTCATCTGTGAGATACTGAAGGATCCTAGGAAGGCTTCTGTATTATCAAATACATTGATTTTAATTTATTGTATTTTAATTTGTTCACATTCATTATCTATTAATGATCTATAGGGCAACCTTCTATTAAACATCATATTGAGTGACTATCAGTTCCCTAAGTAGGTCATATGATGACAATTCACCAAGGTTTCCAGAAAGCAAAAAAATCTAATTTTGGAAGTATAAATTACTAAAAATATGGAAGTATTATTAGAACCTATTTATGTGAAATTTGCCATAGTCTATCTTTTCCTTAGTTTGTTAAATGTCTGGGCATTTTGAAAGTCATAATGTTTTCTGCCCACTAAATTATTTTGTATGTCATGGATCTAGACATTTTGGGCAGGCCAGTACAAAAACACTGAAAGTGAATATGAGTATTTTTTTCAAATGTAGTAAATAAGGGGTTGTGCTGCCAATCAGAACACCTGTCTTCTAGTCCCACCAGGATGGTACACTAGGCAAGTCCGTTAACCCTCCTGGAATTTGCATAGATTTTTCCTGAGATTCTTTCCATCTGTGTATTGTGCAACTGCGTCAATTCTCAATGTGTACAATGTCAAGGAAAGAGAAGGCATATCCAGGCTTCAGCCCATGCAACCTGTGAGCAGGGACACAGGAGCCATCGCCCAGGTCTGTGTCTTATTAGGGAACCCCTGAGCAAGTTACTTATTCTCTGTAGACCTCAGCTTTCCATCAAAAAGAATGAGCATGATAGTCGTACACACTTCATAGGGCTGTTGTGCTAGTAAATGCTAACTAATAAATGCTTACTGATGTTATTATTTTTGCTTCCCATCTAAGGAAAGATTAACTTTAGTGGTACCACTCACTCTTAAGAAAACTGAGTTTATGCTACCTGTAGACAGCGAAAAGGAAGAAAAATTAAGATAACAGTTTTGGGACACCCTGTAGTTTACGAAGATGCTTAACTACTAGTCTATAGCTTAGTCACAGGAGGAAAATGATTTGATTATAATTGGCAAGTATTTTTCCATTTCTTATCTGATCTTTAGTTGGCTAAATATTCCAACATATTAGGTAAAATCCTAATTGTATAGTAAAATTGTAGAGTAAACTGTATAACCTTCCTTAAATGAAGCGATGGCATTTTCTCTCTTTGTCTTCCCATCTTCCTCATTTAGCTCATTCTCTTTTTCAAACATTTCCCAGGTTCTGCATAGCTCTCCAGAACAACAACAACAAAAAAACCTTTATGTTTGGAAAGATCCACCATAGGTTTACAAGGGCCGTAGGAAGCTCTTAAACCACAAAGCAAGTCCTCCTACAGCCCCAGCTGTGGAAAATTCCACCACTGAGAATGTCACACACTGCGTTAGTGCATCCGAGTGTGAGGCAGTCTCTCCAAACACGCAGATGTCGCAGGGATGGTCTCAGCCTTCCCGTGGATCCTTCTACTCTTAGGTCCCTGAGAGTGCAAGCATTTTCAGGAATAGCAGAGGAAGGAGCAATCCGAAAAGTTGGTCTCCTGAGCAGCACAGGCCCCAAAAGGACACAGCAGGGGGAAATTCCAGAAAGCAGGAGAGTTTGTGCAGGAGAGGGGGTCAGCTTTTGAAGGACAGGGTTGGAGGCAAACTACATAGGGTTGAATAATGCCCCCCACATTCACGCTCACCTGGAACCCGTGAATATGCCTTTATTTGGAAATAGGGTCTTTGCAGATGTAATCAAATTAAAATGAGATCACACTGGCTTCCAGTGGGCTCAACTCCAATACGAGTGATGTCTTTACAAGAAGACGAGAGACACAAGTCTGGAGACACAGCGGGGTTTGCCATAGAAAGAGGAGAAGGAAGGACACCAAATTCAGATTCTGAACACTGACTCTCAATGCTGGCATTGACTATTTCTAAACATTATGAATTTCCAAAGGATCAGCATTAATTCTATCATCTATTCCAAACATTACAATTTGTGGAATATACTTTTCCTTTATTGATGAGATATATTAGGATAATAATGTGGTGTATTTTTCATATACACACTATATTTTGAGGATAATATTATTTAGAGATGATAAAAGATATGAAAACAGAAAATGCTTAAAAAATCACCCAGTTTTTGAAAAATAAATCATCACTCTTAACTTGTTTTCCATGTTGCAGCTATATCCCATAGCTACACTTTCTCTATAGCAATCTTGATAGGCATGTAAGGAATGAAAAAAAGTTATTTTGATTCTCCTGTCTCCCTGGTGATTCATGTTTCTTTGTAAACTGAAATGTTGAGAGTCAAATAGATTGTATCAGAAAGAACAAAGCGGTTAGAGAAACAGAAGAGATAGAAAGATCTTGAAAGGTCTGAGGGACTGTTTGTAATGGATGCTACAGAGAGAACACTGCTTTTCTTTAGAAATATTTCTTTCCTAACACAAAAGAAATAAGAAAAACAGTTTTCAGTGGCCTGCATGACAAGATATAATGTCCCATCATGTCTATTAAGATCTCAGTGGTAATATGGGAGCATTGGCATTTAATAGAAACAGATTCTAGGTCAGGTGGTTTTTTAAAAATAGTTCTTTCCTTGCTTGGAAGGGAATGTGAGTTAGAGAGTAATCCATCAATCTTTTAGAGTGGTTTTAAACTTCTACCAGCCTGGAAAATTTCCCCCATACTTACCAGAAGTAAGACAATGACGTATCTGATGGCACTGAGCTTTAGTCATGAGTTTTATTTGGAAATGCTTTTCAAAGCTTTACTTGCCCTGTCTCAATTCTTTAAAATAGGGCTCATTTTATTGCATCTCTTGTTCTGAAGCTTATATCAATTTGTGTGTCTTGGATATGTGCAATTTTACTACGATTGACATAGATCTTTCTCTCACTTATTTACAGTACGAGAAGCACCACGGAACAGTGTGTTCCTCCTTCCAAGTTTCCAGCATATCCTAGGCCCAAGGCTGGTGGAAGTGTGAGAATCTAGGGCTTGAAAAATAGCTGTCAGGTTGCCATTCAGATTCGCTGCTGCTTTGACAGACAGGGAAAGTGTGAGTCAATGAAGTCTCAACAAATTCAAATACTTTATTCTACCTTTATTATAGCTTCTTAATTGCTCCAAGGGCCAGAATGCCAAAGGTAAAACTAAGTTAATAATAATGGTAGTAGTTAAAATAGATTGAGTTTTTTTTTTAATAATTAAACTTGGAGTGGTAAGAACTTTCCTGGACCCTGTATTGTTCTGTCTTCCCTAATATATATGGAGGAGGAAGAGCTGAGCAACCAAAGAGAGGGTGCCCCGGTGAGAAGTATTGACCAACTCTTCTTGCAATCAACCCTCCAGTGCTGACCCACTTGCCTGTCAGCCCCTCATCTTAGCCGCGACCTTCCTGAAACTTCCCACCACCCCATCAGGGGAGGAAGAGAATAGTGGTTTTTCCAGCTGTGAGTGAGTTGGGGAGTTATGTTCACCAAGCCACTGGATTTGTGTTTCCTCACTGAGTCCGAGGAGCAAAGAGGCTCTCAAAGACAGGTCAGCCTTGAATTTGAGTTAGGTTTTCCTTGCCTTCTCCTTTTTTAGTATTCCCCTTTCTGGGGTACAGAGGCATACTGAAATGTCTATGAGCTGGTAAACGAAAGAGAGGAACATGCAAACGGAAGAGGTGAGGTGAGAAGCATGGCTAGCCCCCCGTTTGAAGCATCGTCTCCTCGCTGGCTGAACCCTGGCTTTCCAGAAGGCACGCTGCCGTGCGTGCTCCTCTCCGCTGTCTGTAAGTCTTACATTTCTCTTTGAACGCTGCCCCTCAGTAAAGTGAATCTTGGTGTGAAAACAGTGTCTGCCTCTCCCTCTCTACTTTACTGAAAATTTAGGAGAACTTTACCCCCCAATGCAACTTCTCAGTTGGCAAATACGGTGAAGTATATTTTCATCATTTACTCACCTTTCGATTTTATCTACCTATCAAATTTTGTCTGTGAAAAAGCTAGGCAAAGCCTGTGCCTCATTCTTATTTCTGTATGGTGCTTAAAAGACAGATCATACCGCACGTATGAAAATAATAATGGCATGACCGGACATGGTGGCTCAAGCCTGTAATCCCAGCACTTTGGGAGGCCGAGGCGGGTAGATCACAAGATCAGGAATTGGAGACCAGCCCGGCCAGCAGTGAGCCGAGATCACTCCATTGCACTCCACCCTGAGCGACAGTGCAAGACTCCATCAAAAAAAAAAAAAAGAAGAAAGAGAGAGAGAGAAAGAAAAGAAAGAAAGAGAGAGAGAGAAAGAAAGAGAAAAAAGAAAAAGAAAGGAAAGAAAGAGAGAGAGAAAAGAAAGAAAAAGAAAGAAAGAAAATAATGGCACACACATGAGGAGGTCATGAAGACACACTGCCAAGGCTAATGCTGAGAGGAATTCTGCAAAAGAAACTCAGTTCTTTACCCTTTCTTGATTCTTGCTGATATGAGGTGGGTGCTTTGGCTACTGGCACGAGGATGCACAGGGCTCTATAGGACGGCTGAATTCAGTTGCCTGCATCCATCTGACTTCCTGGCTCGACTGAAGGTGAAGGAGAGAGCATTACTTTGGTTTCTGTGTTTGCCCAGTTATTGCTTGCAGACAGAGCACTGAAGTTCTGCTTTGGATTAAAAGCAAGGGGATGGTTTCTCCCAGCCCACCCTCATTGTAAGGTGAAAGAACAAGGGTATCTGTACTTTCAGACACCCTCCCCCACGACCATCATATGCTAAAATTTTTCAGAGCCTAAAGAGTTAGTTGATGTTTGTTGGCTCATTGAAAACACAAACTAGATATGCTATGTGTAAGTCAACCTCCAGGATGGCAGATTTCCAGTGATATGAAACACAGTGTATTAGTCCTGCATGTCATCACCACCCAGCCTCATCCAGATGTAAACTGTCACTAGGAGTGGCAATTAGCTACACTTCAAATTCTATATTTCTAGATGTCTAGATGGCTTATTAAGCAGTTTTCTCCCCCAACATTAAATGTCCTATATATGCAACACATTGGCAGGAATTTATCTGTGGTGCCTTTATTTCTTCTTTTATTTGCCTTCTTCCAAATGGAATCTAAGCCAACCTACAAAAACACAAATAACGTAACAAAGTGACAGAAAATAAGCGGGTGAGGAAATTCTAGGAAAGAAAAATAAGGGGAAGTAAAATTAGTAACATGAGGTGCCACAGCCCGCCTGATGTCTGCGCCTTTCGGGGTTGGCTACAAATATGGCCGTGAGTGCGGTGGCCGCCAATCCAAAGAAAGGAATGTCACCACGTACATGACTCATTGTGTTTTTTAAAAAAGAAATATTTGCTTGTAAGGAGCATAATCATCTCTGCTACTACAATGAGTGAGAACTGTTTTTCATGCATGTACAGACAAAAGACACTGTACAGTATGTGCCTCAGTCGCTTCCTAACATTACACCTTACAGTGTGTTTACGGGGCACATTTCTTAGAAGGTTCTTTCTGGGAAGATGGCTTTCTACATCCCCATGAGGAGCATCTGAGCAGGTAGGGCAGACGGACCACCTTGGCCTAACGGCAAGAAGACAGACACATGTGTCATAGATGCTGCTATTACCTGCCTAAGGAAATGCACCGAGTCTCATCCTGTGATAAGGGCTATCTGAAGACAAAACATCAAGATGTTATTCAGTTAAAGCAATTCTACAGGGGCAGAAAAAAATGAGGTCTGGGTATGTGGGTCCCTGCTAATCCAATTAATCCAGAAGTAGATGTTAAGGTACCAAAAAGTTTGGATGGCATGTCTTTCAGACCAGGCTCTTGGTGAGCCCATAGCAGCAATGAGTTTGAAGTTACGCTTCTTGGGCAATACCTAATATGTGATTACTCTGTGTGGCTGATAAGGGCACAGCCACATGCTTTACTAGTCAGCCTCACTGGGAGGAGAATTAGGATACTGTTAAAGCGGTTAAGGAGCCTGATGAGAGCATGTGCCTGGCAATCTTGAAAGATGACTTTCTACATCCCCATGAGGAGCTTCTGAGCAAGTAGACCAGTGGACCACCTTGGCCTAATGGAGAGAAGACACTTGTGTCATCAATGCTGATATTATCCACCTGAGGAAATACACGGAGTTTCATCTTGCTGGAATAGCGTCATGAAGGAGCTAAGATTTATTGCTCCTCTGGAGATGAATCATATAAGGAAGACTCAGCACAGATGCTAGAATGGAGTTGCTCAAAGACATTCTGCTTTATTTACCTAGCATTGCATAGGTGCATGCCTTGGAATTTGGTGACATCCTCCAGTCTTCACCGAGGGTTTCTCGAACATCTTACCAGCATCAACTAGGAGGTAGATTTGTTATTAAGTGGCAAATCTGCACCTCCAATGATGAGGTAAAAAGACTGCAGTTGAGTCACTGGCATGGAGGTGAGCACACACGGGAAGGCCTTTCATGGCGAGACAGAGTCACAGGCAACCCAGTGTACACAGCCTCGGGACCAAGGATGCAGATGGGCTGGACCAATCAGGGGCAAACAACCTTTGTACAAATTTATCACATAGCGAATGAGACAAGGAGAGCCAGTTAAAATGCACTGTGATTTCTTAGGGATGATCTGAGACTGG
Organism: Hylobates moloch; assembly: GCF_009828535.3. Classification (NCBI taxonomy): domain Eukaryota; kingdom Metazoa; phylum Chordata; class Mammalia; order Primates; family Hylobatidae; genus Hylobates; species Hylobates moloch. Next base: position 4,181,716 of record NW_026652280.1, on the reverse strand, counting down.
AAATCAGAGCCCTTCCAGCCCCCATGTGGTTATTTTAGCCACCAACATAGAGGTATTTTACACACACACACACACATTATTAATAGAACACAGTGAAAGAACAGTAAGAGCCAGGAGACACAGATTCCACTCTTCACTTCATCATGACCTCACCACGGAATTTTAAATAAGTGCATTAACATCTTTGTGTTTCAGATGGCTTGTCATGAAAATAAGTAACATTGAGTTTGGCAATTTCTGAGATATCTTAGAACTCAATGACCCTTTGCAGATGGGCACAAAATCTTTCACTTAACGTGATATTTCTTTCCTAAAGTAAGAAGTCAAAACCAGAAAATATTTCACCTGATAACAAATACAACTGGTATGGTCATATCTCAAAGGATAGTCATTTAGAAGACAGATAGGTAATGTCTGATGACAGTTTTATAACTTAACATTGTTACATACAGAAAAAATAAAGTGTGTTTTTGCCTTTTAAAATCAAGTTTAAAAAAATTCACATGATTCTCGTTAATAAGTTCCAAAGCATCTTACTGCAGTGAACCTACCTTACTATGCTATCTCATTGAAGGAGTAGGAAAATATCACCAATTTACTGCAATAAGGTAATTACTGTAATAAGATAAATGTTAACTTTTTAATGAAAACCACTGTCCTTGAGTAATTGCTCTTCCGAGGACTGCTCCATATATGATTTCTTTGCAATTATTAAGATTAATTCACTTTTTTACTAGGAGCGGACCAAAATACCAAGCCAAATGATCATTTTTATAAGCACATTTTCAAGTGTCCTAGAACTTAAGGAGAGAGAGAAAAATGGATTTAAGTCTTGTTTCCAAATCTATTTTATTAAGTCACAAGCTGTCGAGTTTCTGGGTTCAGTTAAATGCAAATAAAAGCAACAAAAGCCTAGTAAAAATAGATGAGATGAAAAATAGGAGTGTGCATTGACCATCAGCTACAGCGCAGCAAAGTGAAGATTTAATTAGAACTTTCTTTGTTCACAAATCCACTGGCTTTTCATAAATGACTCATTGCGTGAACGTCCTAAATGCACGGATGTGTGACAGCACTGTACCTTCAGCATGCCTGTGGATTCTGGACGCCTCCAGGACGCTATTTAAGGAGGATTATAGCTATATCAGCTTAACATTAACAGCAGCACAGGTAATGGAATAGCGGAATCCAAACAAAGCAGGGCCTGAGAGCATATATTTCCCTTCAAGATGCCTCATGTCCACATTTGTTTTGATTATTGGTTTGCTCAGCCTGGTATCACGGATTTGAGTGTCCAAGAAAAAAACAAAACCAAAACCAAAAAACGCTGGGCTCTCTCCTCAGCGTTCCTTCCTGGCCTCCTGACATCACTTCTATTTTTAACCAGTAAAGGAGCCTGAGAGAAAAGGTGATCCTTTCTTGTTTCATCAGCTTCGTGGGCTGAAGCATTGCTTTCTGGAAAGCATCACGGCATTAGTACGAGTTAATTCCCAGTGGGATTTGCTATGGGTCTCACAGACTCCAGCAAACACAAGGCCAAAGGGAACATGCTCTTATAGGCTCTTGTCCCAGTGCTTCCCTGGCACTGACTCTTCTCCATTTTCAGAGTGAATCAGAAAAATACAAGAGAAGAATTGTTCAGTAACTCTCATCTATCTTTGTCTGTCATCTATCCATTATCTTTCCATTGATTGTACTATTTTAATTGTTCTCATATTTAAAAAGAGCAAGAAGTTCTTGGCTGGGTGAAGTGGGAGGATCACTTGAGGTCAGGAGTTTGAGATAAGCCTGGCCAACATGGTGAAACCCTACTAAAAATACAAAAATTAGACAGGCATGGTGGTGCACCCCTGTAATCCCAGCTGCTCAGGAGGCTGAGGGAGGAAAATTACTTGAACCCGGGCGGTGGAGGTTGCAGTAAGCCAAGATTATGTCACTGCACTCCAGCCTGGGTGATAGAGTGAGTAAGACTCCATCTCAAAATAAATAAATAAACTAATTACATTAAATTAAAATTTAAAAAGCAAGAAGACAAACCTATCCTTTATCTGTTAAGTCTGTTCTATTTCCACCACTTTCTGCCAATTAGAATGAAACCATCCAATCACCTGCTAACGCCTTTCTGCATCTTGATTGTCCCATGGCCCCATCCAGATAGAAGGTGGGTTTAGAGAGAGTATCATGTAGAAAAAAGCTAAGATCGATTCCCCCGGTGTCAGCACACAAGCTGTGCCCAGAGTTCAGTGGAGAGGAGACCAGTGTGGTGTGGGCAGGAAGACAGAGGCGGAGCTAGACTGCTCCACAACATGACGCTGTCTGATCTGAGCCAAAAACCGGACTCCACTGTGCATCAGTTTCCTCATTAATCAAATGAGAAACATAGGGCTCACTTCATGGGGTTCCTGTGAATGGTGCCTGGCTCACTGTAAGCACTATGTAAGTACTAGCTATTGTTATTATGAAGTTAAGATATAGGATAGTTAGCATAAGTGGCAGCGAGAATTTTAAAGATGGTCCCAAAGGCCCTGACCCCTGGTTATTCAAGGACGCACTGCTGTGGGCACTGCTGTGAAGGGTGGATGTGCAGAAGATCTGGGTGGGCCTGATCCATGCCATCAGGTGAGCCTTTTCACAGCGGAGTTTATTCAGCTGGACGTGGAAGTAGAGGCTGACGGTATTGAAAGCATGAGAAGGAGGCAACACACATAGGTGCCCTTGAGTAAAGAAATGTGGCGGTCTGTAGCAGCAGAGGTGGCCTTGGCCAACAGCCACCAAAGAAATGAGACCTCAGTCCCACAGCAGCAAGGACCTGGATCCTTCCAACCACCTGGATGAGCTTGGAAGCAGCATCTCCCTCAGAGCCTCCAGATAAGAGGCCAGCCCGCCTGGCACTTTAACTTGGGGCTTGTGAGACCCTAAGCAGAGAATGCAGATGAGTCTACCTGGATTTTCAGCCTACAGAACAGTGAGTTAATAAATGGATGTCCTTGTAAGCAGCTAAATTTGAGGTTCTTTGTTATGTAGCAACAGATAGTGAGTAGAACTTAGAACTTAACACTCCCTTTGAGGAAAGTAATGAGATCCACACTTCTTTTATGATATTTGGCTTGAGCTCTCACAATAGTTGAAGTCATAAATCAGGGTTAAATTATGAAGAAGAAGACTTGGAGCGAGGAGGGCACCATGGCTGCTGTAGACCAGATAGTGACTCCTGTAAGCCATGTTATACGTCACTGACTGATATGGTTTGGCTGCATCCCCACCCAAATCTCATCTTGAATTCCCATGTGTTGTTGGAGGGACCTGGTGGGAGATAATTGAATCATGGGAGTAGGTTGTTCCTGTGCTGTGCGTAAGTCTCATGAGATCTGGTGGTTTTAAAAATGGGAGTTTCCCTGCACAAGCGCTCTTCTCTTGTCAGCTCCTATATAAAATGTGCCTTTCACCTTCTTCCATGATTGTGAGGCCTCCCCAGCCATGTGGAACTGTACGTCCATTAAAGCCTCTTTTTCTTCCCAGTCTCGGGTATGTCCTTATCAGCAACATAAAAACTGATTAATTCAGTAAATAGGTACCATTAGAGTGGGGCACTGCTGGAAAGATACCTGAAAATGTGGAAGTGACTTTGGAACTGAGTAACTGGCAGAGGTTGGAACATTTTGGAGGGCTCAGAAGAAGATAGGAAAATGTGGGAAAGTTTGGAACTTTCTAGAGACTCGTTGAATGGCTTTGACCAAAATGCTGATAATGATATGGACAATGAAATCCAGGCTGAGGTGGTCTTAGATGGAGATGAGGAACTTGTTGGGAACTGGAGCAAAGGTGACTCTTGTTATGTTTTGGCAAAGAGACTGGTGGCATTTTTACCCTGCTCTAGAGATTTGTGGAACTTTAAACTTAAGAGAGATGATTTAAGGAATCTGGCAGAATAAATTTCTAAGCAGCAAAATATTCAAGATGTGACTTGGGTGCTGTTAAAGGCATTCAGTTTTATAAGGAGAGTAGAGTATAAAAGTTTGGAAAACTTTCAGCATGACAATGCAATAGAAAAGAAAATCCCGTTTTCTGAGGAGAAAACCAAGCCTGCTGCAAAAATTTGCATAAATAACGAGGAGCCAAATGTTATTCCCCAAGACAATGGGGAAAATGTCTCCAGGGCATATCAGAGATCTTCATGGCAGCCCCTCCCATCACGGACCAGGAGGCCTAGGAGGAAAATGTGGTTTTGTGGGCCAGACCTAGGGTCCCTGTGCTGTGAGCAGCCTAGAGACTTGGTGCCCTCTGTCCTAGCTGCTCCAGCCATGGCTGAAAGGGAGCCAATGTAGAGCTCAGGCCATGGCTTCAGAAGGTGCAAGCCTCAAGCCTTGGCAGCTTCCACATGGTGTTGAGCCGGCAAATGCACAGAAGTCAAGAACTGAGGTTTGGGAACCTCCATCTAGATTTCAGAAGATGTATGAAAACACCTGGATGTCCAGACAGAAGTTTGCTGTGGGGGAAGGGCCCTCTAGAGTACCTCTGCTAGGGTAGTGTGGAAGGGAAATGTGGGATTGGAGCCCCCATACAGACTCCCTACTGGGGTATGCCTAGTGGAGCTGTGAGAAGAGGGCCACTGTCCTCCAGAGCCCAGAATGGTAGATCCACCAACAGTTTGCTCCGTGAGCCTGGAAAAGTTGCAGACACTCAACCCCAGCCCATGGAAAGCCACAGGGTCAGAGCTATGCAAGACCGTGGGAACCCACCTCTTACATCAGTGTGACCTGGATGTGAGGTATGGAGTCAAAGGAGATCATTTCAGAGCTCTAAGATTTAACTGCCTCTCTGGATTTCAGACTTACATGGGGCCTGTAGCCCCTTTGTACTGGCCAATTTCTCCCATTTGGAATGGCTGTATTTACCCAATGCCTGTACCCCCATTGTATCTAGGATGTAACTATCTTGCTTTTGATTTTACAGGTTATAGAAGGAAGGGATTTTCCTTGTCTTGGATGAGACTTTGGACTGTGGACTTTCAAGTTAATGCTGAAATGAGTTAAGACTTTGGGGGACTGTTGGGAAGGCATCATTGGTTTTGAAATGTGAGAATATGAGATTTTGGAGGGACCAGGGGTGCAATGATATGGTTTAGCTGTGTCCCCATCCAAAACTCACCTTGAATTCCCACATGTGTGGGAGGCACCTGGTGGGAGGTAATTGAATCACAGGGGCAGGTATTTCCCTTGCTGTTCTCGTGATAGTGAATAAATCTCATGAGAGCTGGTGGTTTTAAAAATGGAAGTTTCCCTGCGCAAGCTCTCTTCTGTTGTCTGACGCCATGTAAAATGTGCCTTTCACCTTCCACCACGATTACAAGGCCTCCCCAGCCACATGGACCTGTAAGTCTATTAAAACCTCTATTTCTTCCCAGTCTCAGGTATGCCTTTATTAGCGGCATGAAAATGGACTAATACCCCGATCAACTGGGCTGTCACATCCTTCTGTCTTCCTTACATTCCGGAATACCTCATATGGGAGAGAGAATAGTGTCATCCTGTATAACCCCAAAGGGAAATGCTGCAGACCAACGTGCCGTATGAAGCAGAACTGGTTGCCATTCAGAACTTTCAACAATGAGAAGAGCAAATTCAGGAAACTGTGGGACAAAGCACAGGCTGAATCACTAGTGTGAAGGAGAGCGTGCTCTGTGTTCACTAAATCTGGCTCACTTTTCCTACCTGGGAACACTCTCCCAGTCATACTTTCCACCATCCCACACTTACATGGGTCATAAGATTATCTGCAGGCAATGAAATGTGAGCTGAGATGATGGCATTTCTTCCAGGCTGAAGCAGTGTAAAACCTGGTGATTCTCTGCTCTCTCTGCCCATGGCCTATCGACCAAGGAGGGCTTGTGTTAAGTGAGTAGGTCTAGGCCGCCAGTGCACCCTGGATCTCTGAGTCACTATGTGGACTGCAGCTGCCTTGAAAAGCTGCCTGCACCCCCATTGGATGTTTAATGAGTAAAAAACAAACTTTGCTGTATTTTGTGGCTGTTTGTCTTTCTCTCTACCACCTATAACCTAGCCTATCCAGCTACTCAGTAGAACCATTTTAAAACCAGATTTAAAAATCAAGCAGACTGGAATAAGTAAATTCTAAGATCATGGCATTTAAGAGCCTTGATTTTCTGATTTAGCTAGTTGTACCAGCTAATCAATGGCAATAACAGAAACATGAGAATAACTATGATTAATATTTAGTATGGATCTATTCTGTGACAAGCACTATGCTGGACACAATATATCTATTGCCTCCCTTTGTCCTCCAGGAGCTCTATGACATAGGTACTAGTCTCATTCCTGTTTCAGAGAAGAGAAAAACAAAGGCAAGAGGGTTTAGTTAATTAACCCAGTATTGCACAGCTAGCAAATAGCAGATCTGGGAAGGGCAGACTTTGGCCTTCCAATATAAAAGTCTTTCCACAGCAAGTTGAGCAAATGGAGCAAATTGCATATAGAATTCTAAATGAATCTGTTCCATAATTTTGTTAAATAGAAGATGGTGTTTTCTGTCTTATTTCTGATGCTTTTCCTGCTAAAGCCACTTAGTTGCTTGCATTAGCATCGTGCAAGACCTTCAAGGAACTGTCAGGCTTTTTTATAGAGTATTACCTACTATCTCAGGATCCGTGATGATAGTGAATTAGAATAAAAGTGTGAAAGGTTATAAATGGCCACAAGTTATTTGAAGCTCCTCTCAGTAGAATGTAGAATCTATTCATCTACCCCTTGATTCTTTGCTGGCCTTGTGACCAGCTTTGACCAACACAATGTAGCAGAAATGACACCGAGTGACTCCCAACCTCTGCTTCCAAGAGATCCTGCAGCCTCTGCTCTTGAAAAGCCTCTTGCACACTGGGTGGAAGCTACAATAAGGAGAGAGGCTCAGCCTCCCAGGCCTACCCTGCTAAGGCTCCACCGGTGTGACAGCAACCCTGCTCAACCACCCAGCCCCAGCCCAGCCACCAGCTGACTGAAGCCACGAGAACCAGTCAACCCAAGGATGCATGAGAAATACCGAATCACCGCTGCTTTAAATGATCATTTATTTTATGGTGATTTGTTATGCAGCAATACTGATAAAACAAAGTTAAACTCTTTTATAAAACCGAACAAAACCCTGGAAAATTCAGATCAGGGAATTCTCCTAGCCTAACTATAGAAAATAGACCTGGGGACTTTAAAGGGCTTTTTCCCCCCACTTAAAAAAAAAAATCCATTTGCTAAATCTAATTATGTCATCATTGATTTTAGAAATAAGAGGTAATTTTTCCATCAACTGGTCAAAACTTAATTTCATTTATCACTGGGAGATAAAAAGGAGTCTATTCTCTTCCTTGACTCTATTTTGTTCATTTTCTGAATAGCTGAATAGCATTACATGCAAAGTATCTATTGGGAAATAATTCTATACTTAATGTTAGAGCCAGTGAGACCTCACACGCTCAGGCAGGTCGCACAGGGTCAATTATCGGTCATTTCTGAGAACTGTCTTCTTATACTGCTGGAAGTGTCACGGGAGATTTACTATTGTCATATCCAGCCAATAACCTGGCATGGAGGAGCTCTGTCTTTTGGAAAGGATATAAAAGTAAAGAACGGAGCACTCAGGGACATGAAAGAGCTCGTGGCATTTTGAGTTGATCCTAACATCCTGGATAAATTCCAATCGCAGTAATGGCATTCACTTATGCTTTTGTTATAAGCAATTAAGGCATCCACTGTTTTGCTCCATCTCATTCCCTTCTAACTAATCTCCTCTGCGTCTGGTCAACTGATCCTTATATTGCTGAGTGACCAGATGCCGCTTAGACCGGGGGTCCATAAGCTTTTTTCTGTAAAGGGCAGAGCAAATATTTCAGATTTTGCAGGCCAAATGGCAACGTTGTAGACATTCTCCTGGTATTTATATAACAAAAGAAAAAACACATTTCCACAGATTTTTGATGAAATTAAAAAAACGAAACAAGGATTGAGTACAATGTTTTAGCTCTACTGCTCATGAAAAAACTTCCTTTTGCAGCATAACATTCGTTTAGTCGAGGTTCAAAGTTAATGTTTTTAATCATCAAATCAATTGCAAATGTTCATCTGTAAAATCATTCTTAGCTGAAAAAGTGAGGGGGCTGGATTTCTCCTCGAGTTTTACTTTGCCCAGTTTAGGAAACAGCTCTGTCTATACCTTGGTGGCAAATAGGCTTCCTCCTATGCCAGATGGGGGCCACAAGTGTGGGGTCCAGTGGGCTTGCGAGTAGAGCTGGATCTTGGGAAGAAAGATGTGCTGTCTGGAGGCCAATGGCTGCCATAGGAAATGACAACCTTCATTTCCTATACACTCTTTTCTTTATACACTCAGTCTATGCATTGCTTCGCTTGGGTGTGTGGAGTTTCCTTTAATGAAAGTTCTCTAGCCGTGAGGCTCTTGGAAGGAAGAGGCCCTTTCTCATGAGACACTTACCCTCACTCCAGGGTGGACTGTGCCCACTGCTCATCCCACTGAGTGAAGGGCCGACCAGCCAGCTTGAGAGAGGCGGGGCTCAGGTGGGGTCCCCACTCTCCAGGCCGGCACCCAGTGCTCTCTCTTGTTCTTTGATAGCCTTGCCAGGTTTACTTTGAGCTTTTTCTGTTTGTTAGCCCTTTATTGGTAGAAAGCCTTGGGAAGGTTGTCTTAAAAACAAACAATTTTAGAAAGTCACTCTTCATTAGAATGGATTGCTAAAAATCTGAATATTTTAGACTGATATTTCAGTCTGCTCGAAACTCATTTAAATTACTTGATAGTTAAATACATGTAGACTGTATTGCAATTTTAGCGAACCTCTGCTCCAGGTTAACCTGACTGTTTTGAAACTGGTGCTTTGAACATTCAATCAGGACAAAATTTATATTAGGCTAACCTATGAAAAGAAGAAATAATTTGTCTCTGGAAATTACCAATTTATTCTCACTAAACATATCCAGACATAGTGTAGCCAACCTAGACAACCAATTGGTGTGCATTTTGCTAGGAGTGAGTATTTGGACTCTGATCTTCAAACATTTCAGTCCTGTGAGTCAATGAGTCTGAGGCAAAATCGCATGAATTTGGGTATTACATGACAACAGATTGCAACTCCCTTCTGACCCAGCTAGTTAAAAATACAGTTATCCTGTGTCTGTGCAGATGCTTCTGTGAAAAAACCCACTGTACTGTCAGTCATATAAAAATATAGCACATATAATTATGCACAGTGCATAACACAGGCACGCCTTGGAGATATTGTGGGCTTGGTTCCGTACCACTACAATAAAGCAAATATCACAAATTTTTTAATTTCTCAGTGCATATAAAAGTTAAGTTTAAACTATACTGTAGTCTATTAAGTGTGCAATAGCATTATGTCTAAAAAATATACATGCCTTAATTTAAAATGTTTTCTTGCTAAAAATTGCTAGCAATCATCTGAGCTTTTAGCAAATCATAATCCTTTTGCTGGTAAAGGGTCTTACCTCAATATTGATGGCTGCTGACTGATCAGGATAGTGGTTGTTGAAGGTCAGGGTGGCTGTGGAAATGTCTTAAATAAGACAACAGTTAAGTTTGCCACGTCAATCAACCCTTCCTTTCATGAAAGACTTCTCTGTGGCATGCAATGTTGTTTGATAGCATTTTACCCACAGTAGAACTTCTTTCAAAATTGGAGTCAATCCTCTCAAACCCTGTGGCTACTTTGTCATCTAAGTTATGTCCTATCATAAACCCTTCATTGTCATTTCAAAAATGCTCACAGCATTCTCATAAGGAGTAGATTCCATCTCAAGAAACCACTTTCCTTGCTCATCTATAAGAAGCAACTCCTCATCCATTCAGGTTTTATCAAGAGATTGCGGCAATTCAGCCACATCTTCAGGCTCCACTTCTAATTCTTGTTCTCCACCACATCTGCAGTGACTTCCTCCACTGAAGTCTTGAATGTCTCAAAGTCATTCATGAGAGGTGGAATCAACCTCTTCCAAACTCCTGTTAATGTTGATATTTTAACCTCCTCCTACAAATCATGAATGTTCCTAATGATGTCTAGGATGGTGAATCCTTTCCAGAAGGTTTTCTATGTACTTTGCCCAGATCCATCAGAGGAATCACTCTCTGTGGCAGCTATAGCCTTACAAAGTGCATTTCTTAAATAGTAAGACCTAAAAGCCAAAATTACTCCTTGATCTATGGGCTGAAGACTGAATGTTGTGCTAGCAGGCATGAAAACAACATTCATCTTGTACATCTCCATCGGAGCTCTTGGGTGACCAGGTGCATTGCCAATGAGCACTAAATCTCAACAATGGGCTTAAAATATTCACTATACTGTACAGTATAAACTAAACTCTAGTGTAAACAGATGTGCTGTCATCCAGGCTTTGTTAACCCATTTCTAGAGCACAGGAAGGATAGATTTAGCATCATTCTGAAGGGTTCTAGGATTTTCAAAATGATAAATGACCATTGGCTTCAACTTAAGGTCACCAGCTGCATTATCTCCTAATAAAAGAGTCATCCTATCCTTTGAAACTTTGAAGCCGACACTGACTTCTCCTCTCTGGCTATGAAAGTCCTACATGACATCTTCTTTCAATACAAAGCTGTTTTGTCTACATTGAAAAAGCTATTGTTTAGTGGAATGACCTTTGTCAATGTTCTTAGTGAGATCTTCTGGAGAACTTGCTGCAGCTTCTCCATCAGCACTTGCTGCTTCATCTTGCATTTTTATGTTATGGAGGTGGCTTTTCTCCATCGACCTCATGAACCAACCTCTGCTGGTTTCCAACGTTTCTTCTGCAGCTTCCTCACCTCTCTCAGGCTTCACAGAATCGAAGAGAGTTAGGGCCTTGCTCTGGATTAGGCTTTGGCTTAAGGGAATGTTGTGACTGGTTTGATCTTCTATCCAGATCACTCAGACTTCCTCCATATCCGTAGTAAGGCTGTTTTGCTTTCTTAGCATTCATGTGTTCACTGGAATAGCACTTTGGCTTTCCTTCAAGAACTTTTTTCTTTTTTTCAGAGAGAGTCTTGCTCTGTTGCCCAGGCTGGAGTGCAGAGGCGTGACCTCTGCCCATTGCAACCACCACCTCCCAGATTCAAGCAATTCTCCTGCCTCAGCCTCCAGAGTAGCTGGCATTACAAGAACTTTTTATTTGTATGCACCTGAGGCCTGGGTTTCAGCCTCTCTCAGCTTTCCACATGCTTTCCTCACCAAGCGTCATCATTCCTAGCTTTTATTTTAAAGTGAGAGTTGTGCAACCCTTCCTCTTATTTGAACCCTTGGAGGTCATGATAGAGGTATTAATCGGCCTAAATTCAATCTTGTTGCATCTTGGGGAATAGGAAGGTACAAGGAGAGGGTGGGCCAGTGAATGGAGCAGCCAGAACACACGCAACACTTATCCATTAAGTTCACCGTCTTCTACGGGCCCAGTTTGTGGTACTCCAAGACAATTGTAGTAGTGACATCAAAGATCACTTTTCACAGTTAACCACAACAGATATAATAATGATGGAAATGTCTGAAATATTTTGAGAATTACCAAATATGACACAGAGGCATGAAGTAAACATGTGCTGTTGAAAAAATGAAACCAATAGACTTGCTCCACACAGGGTTGACACAAACCTCCAATTTGTAAAAAACCCAATATCCATGAAGCACAATAAAATGAGGTATGCCTGTACTTGACAACAATCATAAACTACTATGTTATTGGTTTATGGGTTTAGCATACTATATTTTTAATCTTTATTTTGGGGTGTACTCCTTCTACTTTTTTTTTAAGCTGACTTAACACAATTTCAGGAAGTCTTTCATGAGGTTTTCTAGAAGAAAGCACTGTTATCACAGGAAATGAAAACTCCAGGCATGTTACTGGCCCTGAAGACCTTCCCATGGGACAAGATGTGGAAGTGGAAGGCAGCGATATTGATCATCCTGATCCAGTGCTGGCCTAGGCTAATGTGGATTTTGTGTTTTAAGTATTATTATAAAAGACTCAAAAAATTAAAAAAATAAAAGGCTATAAAATAAAAATGTTACAGCAATCTAATGTTAATGTATCATTGGAGAAAATGCTTGTGTATGTTAGTATTGCCTAAGCATCCAGTGTTTATAAAGTTGACAGTAGTGTAGAGTAATGTCCTAGGCCTTCACATTCACTCACCACTCACTCACTGACTCACCCAGAGAGCTGCTACTCCTGCAGGCTCCATTCACGGTAAGTATTCTATACAGGGCCACTATTTTTTTTTTATCTTGTATACCATATTTTTATTCTACCTATTCTGTTTTGATATATTTAGATACAGAAATGCTTACCATTGTGTTACAGTTCCTCACAGTATTCAGTAGAGTAATATGCTACACAGTTTTGTAGCCTAGGAGAAATAGGCTACGCTATATAGCCTGGGTATACAGTAGGCTATATCATCTAGGCCTATATAAAGGCACTCTAGGACGCTTACACAACAACAGAATCATCTGACAGTACATTTCTCAGAATGTACTGCTGTTGCTAAGCCATGCATGTTTGTATGTACTTACATAGGAGACAAGAGAATAGGTACAAAGTTATCTCTACTACTAGAAGGCACAGTGCAGCACACTCATAGTCTCTAGATGACTTCGAAATCTCTCTAATGAATATTACATATGCACGTGTGTAGCCATTATGTGCATTTGACAACATATAAGGACCTTGCTCATAGCATGAAGTTACCAGCTATAAAATATATTTTATCAACTTGACAGAGTTTCAAGTGTTACCACACCATGGTCTAATAACTAGATAAATGCTACTCTGAGATCTACCTTGTAGAAGCATAGGAATTTGCCACTGTTTTCAACAGTGCTCATGGCATGGGATAGAATTCAGAACATCCAATGGGAATTCCTTATTTGTGTAAAATATTATTTTAGCACAAGTACCTACTATCCCTGGGTTTAAAACACCAGAAGCCCTCCAGCTGCACAATATCTGGCTTAAAAGCCAGGTGCATTAAAAGTCAGATTCTGTCGGTCCTTATGTCTTGAAGCACAAAAGAACTCAGGAGAGAGCTGCCCTGAACCATAGCTGCGCCTGCAGGCACACGACTTCAGGTGACTGCCTCTGGGGGCTCGCCTGGAGGAAGTTGCTGGAAGTCAGTGCAAATGAGAACTGCTTCCTGGGAGCAGAAAGAAACATTCAGGATCCTCAAAGGCAGGGATGCATTTGTGGACAACATTTGCACTGGGTCAGGCCAACATCATTCCAAAACACTTTAATCCATTGCCTAGAAACTTGGACTTCCGTTTGCAATCTGTGCACCACCATGAGAAGAAAATAGAAAAAAAAAACCCAGCTGCTTATACATCGGTGTTAGTTTTAAAACAATATTTAAAAATTTGGGGGTTTGAGTTCTCTAAGGAAAAGGATAGTTCAATAATAGATCCTAGACTGATGCTGCTCTTTTTTCAAAACAAAACAAAACAAAAGCAGAAGCATAATTTGCAGAGTAAAACTCACTTCTTTAGTGTATAAATGTATGAGTGTTAACAAATGCATAGACCTATATCCACTACCACAATCAGGACATTCTAGAACATTTCTGTACCCTCACCTGGAGAGTCATAGCTCCTCCCACACCCAGCCCCAACAGCCAGGGATCTGTTTTCTGTCCCTATCGCTTTGCGTTTTCCAGAATGTTGTATAAATACAATCCTCCAGCACACAGGCTTTTGAAACTGGCTTTTTTCACTTAGCCCGTGATTCACTAGAGATCCATCCATGCCGCGTGTGCTGTGATGTCTTCCTTTTCATAGCTGAGTGCTACTCCTTCGTATGGTTATACCACAGTTTGTTTGTCCATGCACCAGCTGAAAGGCATTTGGGTGGTTTCTTGCTTGGTGAAATTATGAATACAGCAGCTGTAAACATTTAAGTAGAGCCGTTTTGTGAGAACATGCATTTTCATGTCTCTTGGGTAAATACCAGGGAAGGGATTGCCGGATCATGTGGTAAAGACATGTTTAACTTTTTGAGAAATGATGCAGATTACTTTCCAGCCAATATGGACTAAAGATACATCACCTTCCCTTCAAGAGGAATGGATAAACATTCTTTCTGTTAGGAAATTCCTCTTCATAGAAACAACAAATGGAGACAATGCATGGAAAATTAGATCAGAAGAATTGTAAAATGGGCTTGGTCCAATCTCTGAATTTTTTAGAATGAGGAAACTGAAGCCCAGAGAAATGGAGCACATCCAAGTTCATGCAGGAGCAAGTGATGGATTTGGATTGGGGCTCCTCCCCCAGGCTCAGCTCCTGTCTGCCTTCCACCGGCTGCCTGCTCTGTGTAGAGTCTCCTGTGATTTAGAGAGCTTGGAGGAAAATCTATTTAAGGAAAACACATCCTATATTTTAAGGAATAAGTAGGGTGTAGGAGTGGAAGCATCCAGGTAAATTATTTACATTAATCAAATTCATTGAGGAATGACTCAGCCCCAATTTCCTTTGTCCCAATTACATACATCTCTAACCTACTGGATGTCAGACCATCTCTCCTTCTGGAGAGCAGCTAATATGAGCATTAATACATGTGTGTTTACCTTAATTATTATTAAATTCCTACATATAAAAATATAACATTTGTGGCAAACAAAGCTCATTGTAGTAGCCCATAGAGCAGGCTCCATGCCACATGAAGACATAATCTTAATTTTGTTCCAAGTCAATTTATTTGATTCCAGTCCGTCTTCTTAGATAAATTCAGTTAGTGCAGAGAAATTTTCTAATAAACATCTGAGATTAAAATACTATCTCTGACAGCAAAATTACAATTTGTAGTCACAACATGCATTCAATTATCACTCAGAGAAGGCAAAAAATAAGACGAAGAAAAAAAAACTACATACGCCAAGAAAAAGTAAGGTATTCTAAAGTAATTCAAATCTTAATCCAATAATCTGTTTTTAATGACCCATGTTATGATCATTTACAGGGTGATCATTTCAGAATCTCAAATATCCAATACTTTGGCCTAAAGCTGTGGGGGTAATTTCTTTATAACTGGGTAAGAATATGTCATCTATGTCTGGTCTAGACTCAGCAAGAGTATTTGCAAGCGGGATCTAAAGTCTCATATCTGGATTGGGTTGGATCTGCATGAAGACATCCTACTAATAATGCTTATTTTGTCTAATGCCTTCACAAAGGGTTTAAAATATTTTTATCCCTTATACACATACTTCTCTTTTCTAGTTCTATAATCTGGTTTTGTGTGGTTTTGTGGGGGAATCTAGCTAAGAGCCAAGGCGTCTGCTGCTGTCAACCTTCAAGAAATTCCGAAAGTCAAATGCTGTGGAAATATTTGCTTTTCTGGTTAGAGTAAGACCCTAACCCCAAACGGAAAGAAGCCCTCTTGACCCTACCTTCTGCCTTTCATCTTCATCCTTCTTCTTGCTGCGAGCGCTGTGCTGGCCTCAGATGTGTTCTGGAATATTCTACCCTAGCATTCAGAAGCCAAGGGCTGAAAACCCTTGTTTGCCTCAGTGCAGATGAGACAGGCTGGGCCCTCCACAAAGGCTTTATTAAAAAGTAAAAGAGGCCGGGCACCGTGGCTCAGGCCTGTAATCCTAGCACTGTGGGAGGCCAAGGCAGGCGGGTCACTTGAGGTCAGAAGTTAGAGACCAGCCTGGCCAACACAGTGAAACTCCATCTCTACCAAAAAATACAAAAAAGTTAGCTGGATGTGGTGGCATGTGCCTGTAATCCCAGCTACTCCAAAGGCCAATGCACGGGAATTGCTTGAACCCAGGAGGAGGAGGTTGCAGTGAGCCGAGATTGTGCCACTGCACTCCAGCCTGGGTGACAGGGTGAGACTTTGTCTCAAAAAAAAAAAAAAAAAAGTAAAGGAGCACAGAGAATGGCTCACCATGTATACACACTGAACAATTGGCAAGCCTTCCACACTCAGCTGACTTCCTGAGCCAACAGGGTTTGTTTCATTTCACAAGGCTTCCTAAAGTGTAAAGAGGTTGCACCTCAGTCATTTCTGTTATGCTTTTCTCTCAAACCCAAACACCCTTTAATTTTCCTGTTTGTATTAGCAATCTGCTAGCCTACTTGTTACCCAGACACCAGAAATCACGCATGCTCTCTTCAGGGAAGGCCTGACCCTCTCTCCTTCTTTGGCAGACTGGCCTTGCCCTCAATCAGTTCTGTTTCTTACCAGTTCTTGAGCTTTTCAACCACAGTGAGATGCACCCTAGAGAGGGCAGACTCTCAGAACCAGTGGGTCCAGCTAGGAGAGGAAACCACATCTCAGTCCCAGAAGAGGCAGGAGCATGGTCAGCCTCTGCCCTTTCTCTCAACATTTGCAGACCCATGTTACTTTCTCCAGGGTGGGCACTCAAGGGAGAAGAATCAGCCCCAGGTGCTCTGCTGGCAGAGCCTCCCCTCTTTGGCATGAAAGGCTTTGGAAGTCACTCATCCACATGGCAGGTGAGTTTGTCAGCTTTTGTTGGTTGCTCAGCCCAGGCCAGCTGGTGTGCTGTGCTGTGCTGCAGAGCATCCTGTCCTTCTCAGCTCTGAATTCTCAGCTCAAGGGTCGACACAAACAAAACACATCACCAGGAGAAGCCACCCTCTCAGACCCTAGTAGTCCACCTTTCTTTTGTTATTGTTGTTGTTGCTGTTGTTTTTGAGATGGAGTCTCGCTCTGTCTCCCAGACTGGAGTGCAGTGGTGCAATCTCAGCTCACTGCAACCTCCGCTTCCCGGGTTCAAGTGATTCTCCTGCCTGAGCCTCCCAAGTAGCTGGGATTATGGGCATGTGCCACCACACTCAGCTAATTTTTGTATTTTTAGTAGGGACGGGATTTCACCACGTTGGTCAGGCTGGTCTCGAACTCCTGACCTAGTGATTGGCCTCTCAAAGTGCCGGGATTACAGGCGTGAGCCACCATGCCTGGCCAGTGGTCTGCCTTTCTAAGACACACACAGGATATTTGGGGGGAATTTGGAGGCTGCCACTCTCCATGGAGATGGGTCCTGAGCCTGTATCTTGTGGGTGGTGACATAGACGCCAGGTGCCCCAGTGTATGCAACAGCAGCATTGCTGCCCTCACTGTCTTTCCCTGCACCCCATTTTCTGTCTTTTGTCCTGTCCGTTATTGGTTTATAAAGTCACCCAAAGGCATGCAGAGGGCCTCACACAGATGCCAGTGGAGGTCACGCAGGGTGGCATGTGCCTGCCACAACCCAGCGCTGGCAAGGCAAGGACACTGTGCCCCCCCTCCCTGAAGTTTAATGTTCCATCACAAAGCCAGGTTCAGGAGGAAACAGCGTTCAGAAGCCCAGACACATATGAGACTACAAGGCAACCTTATTTCTAGAGTGCTGCTGCGAGCAGGGCTCTCTGCACAATTGCACACCCGAGCCTTTGGAAGTGCCTGGTGACACAACTCAGAATATGCAACAACCAAGTGTTCTTTATGGTCATTAAGCTAAGAATAAGTGCTTCCAAACTCTAGCAAATATGACATTGTGATACCCGTTGCCTTGCATCTGATAATTCAAGCTTGATCACAATGCACTACTTCCAATGGGAAATAATGGAGCGGAACTCTCAACTGAGAACTTTCTCCTCCATATGGTTCACAAGTTCCCTGGGATATGCAATCCTACTGGGAGCACCATCTGTATAAACTCCACGCAGGCCCACGCGGAGGCAAGCTCTTCACGCTAACTCAGCTGCAGATTTCATTCTCCTGCAAATACATTCAGACAAAAGGTGAGATTTCCTTCTACCTTTCTTCCTGGCCATTCGCTCCTGCAAGGTGCAGCTTATGCAGGGTGTCTCTTTTCTGGGTAATGAGCCAAACTTGCCAACTTAAAAGGATAAATTGGAGAATTTCCTACCTCGTTGAGGACCCACTGCAAGCAGTTTTCTCTCCAGGCACGGAGAAGTGTTACTGGTGGAATAATCAGATTCACCATCGCACTAACAGTGAACTTGTCTTATCTTCATGACCAGAGTGTCAAGTCCTAAAGGGCCAAGAGGGGTTTTCCAAATGTCTGGGATTCTTCCAGTGTCTAGGCACAGAAGATGAGCTAGGATTCTTAGTGGCAAGCAAGAGATTAACATAAACAGAAGGAAATACATTGAAAGGATATTAGGCGACATAGAGAAACATTGGGGAGACTAGAGAAGGAGGCTCAAGGCTAAGTTTTAAGAAACACTTCCCCAGATAAGCTGCCTGGCTGCATTAATTAATAGTCTCTATTGCTCCAGTTGGCAGTACTGCACCAGCAAGCCACAGTCATGAGCCTGGACAGGTCTTTGTGCAGGTGGCGCGACCTTGCACCCCCTCTCCTGGTGCCCTTTGTCTAGCGTCTCTAGTGCTTGAGTCAATGTCTGGCATCAGAGAGTTTGATTGGCAGTGAGTAGGTTACACATTGGACCCTCAGGGACAGGGGAGGCTGGGAAAGTCACCAGCTATAATTTTCTGCTTCTAAAGAGGAGATTGTCTTTGTACAACATCACAACTTATGAAATAGGATTCAGGCATTGGACAGAGAAAAGGAATCCCAAATATCCAGCCCACACGGTATGTGTTTTATTACTATTTATACTTAAAAACGGAATAAACCATGTCAGTAGAGAGGAATCAGTAATGAATGTATCCATGTCTTGGATGGTTTTTCAGAGATGTCAATTCATTTATGTTCTCTCTCTGGATGAAATTACCTTCCTAATTAACCATTTGAAGAGTTCTAAATATATTGACAGACTTTCCAGGCCTGAAGACCCACACCAGGGCTGTAACACCTTATCCTTTGGAAATAGGACAACCTTGGATGTTCTGTTTCCTGTCAGACAGTCTTAAAATTATCACCATACATGAGCTGATAGGTGCTGTGTTATATATTCTTTTAGACCTGCATGTTGTACTTTTAACAAGATTTAAGACCCTTTAAAAACTATACTGAAGGAATTCTCCTGGGAATGAGCAGGATCGTGGAGATAATAGATACCAGGAAGAGAAGGTGAATTCATTGTCCACTTTCTAACTATGTGAGTCTATGTGCGTGTGTCCGTGTGCACACTGGGGAAGAAAACATCATGTTTCTAATCTAGAAGCGCTAAGAATCCAACTGTACCAAGACAAGTTACATGGACTTCTGTTTGCTTGAATGTTCTTTAGCTGGATCCAAACTGCCCAGATAATTTATACAATCATCTGCTCAGCTTTGACTGTATAGACCAACCCTATACAAATACTGACAGAAGCCTGCCCAACTCTTTCTTGCTAGAGCCGAATTGGCAATAGAGGCAGCAGCATTTTCCTAGTCATGAAGGCTACACACTTTTAGAGAATTCCATTTTTAGAACCTTGAGAATTTTATAAATGTACGCCATGTGCACGGAACTGTTTTGGAGCTTGTGAGAATGATTAAGACACAAACTCTACTCTAGAAAAGCTCGCTACCTAGTAGTGAATAAAAATAGGGCACGTTGTACAGCACTGTTCTGAAGGTAACATTGAATACTATCTCAGTAGTATCAGAAACACGGCGACAGCAATTTTACAAGACACCCAAGGAAACACCTCTGGAATTTATTTGTAGATTCTAAAGTGCAAAAATACTTACCCAAACATTGAAATAAAGAAACAGACTATCTGTAACACATAAAAGAACTATAAAATAATCTAATGATATCTGAAAAGCAAAGAAAAAGGGCATTGACTCTAGAGCTTTCTGTACAACTCCCACTCTTACCTCCATCAAGTATCCAATAGCTATTTCACTTAAGTGGTCAGTAACAATGGTATGAGATTAGCATAACTCATCACACTCCTCTTAGAGTTTAAAACAATTCATCACTCCATCATTCAGAGGTGAGAGCACGAGAACTCTTGTTCCTGCTTTAAGTTAAGGGTTTTCCTGTAACACGTTCAACGTGACATAATCAAGTGAAACAAAATAAAGCAATGGTAAAACTGAAACTGGTCATATAACCTCAATTACTATTCCGGTATTTGGGTCATCTTGCAACAGGTTCCTTCTGAGTGGGAGTTGGGTGGGGGTCAGGAGCAGTGGTGGAAAAATCGAAAGAAAAACAGCAAAGTTAAAGTGGAGAAGTTTCCTTGGCTATCTAAAAGTGTTTTATTACTTTGCTTTAAAAAAGCAGAGTAGAAAGTGCTGCTATCTATAGCAGTTGGCCAGACTGGTAAACTGAAGTTAGTTTCTGGAGCTTTAATTAAATGGCAAGAGTTTCTTAGTTGGCCCAATGCTAGTCTGAGAAGGAACTCAGGAAAAAGAGGAGTCATGGGATGTCAGCGTCAAAACGTGTATCAGAGAGTTCCCCTTCTCATGGAAAGATGTGTGTTCTTTTTCAAGAATTAATGTTTCTTTATTTGGAATATCATTTTCTGCCTCTTTCTTCTCTTCTGAAGAAGTCATATACATTCTTTGAAACCCAAATCAGATGTCCCCTTTCACACAGTGTCTTCCAGGAGCCTGTGCATAGTGCCAGGTCATCCTCCAGCACTTGCCATGGCTCACTGCTCTCTTACCATGACACAGAAAGCACGTGCCCAGCTCGGCCTCTGGACCTGCCTTTCATCTCTGAGCCCCAGTGCCTTGCATGAAGGAGCTAGCCAGTATATGTCACTGAACGAATGAACTGATGAACCAATCGTGAAGGTAACAAGACAAAAATGCCACACATCTACCATGCTCCTACCTCTAGACGCTGAAAGAACATATGGAGAGAAGAGTGAGATGTGTGTTCAATACAAGAAAATGTGAAGGTAGAAGGAAACTAACACTTGACCAAATACTGACAAATGCCAGGCATATCTCCACTGTATATTTTCTCATTTATCCCTATGAAAAACCCAATGAAATAAATTTGATCAGCCCCTTCCTACAGATGAGGAAACCAAGGCCAGTATGTTCTACCAGAGGTCAGAATCTCTTTCTGTAACAACATAGTGTCTCCCTAATTAATGACTTAAATATCCATTAATTTCAAAATGAGGTATTAGCTAAATGTAAATGCAATAGCTTTTCTTCTTTAGTACCTTTGTCAAGTATTATTAGAGCTTAGATTAAATGATATTATTTAATTGAGAGGTGATTATAGTGAGACTTTCTCCAAACATAACTTGTGTAGCTCAGGAGTTCAAGAAAAACAGGAGCCAAAATACCAGACCAAACCGATGCATAAGAACATGGAAGGTCCTTGAGTGTGTTTGTATAACAGCTTTTACCCAATGCCAGGAGATGCGCTAGACAAATTACTTGTAATGTTGGTCCTATGTAAGTCTGGATTTTTAAAAATTTCTTTGATTTTTGCCTGGGTGTGATGGCTCACACCTGTAATCCCAGCACGTTGGGAGGCTGAGGCAGGCGGATCACTTGAGGTCAGGAGTTTGAGACCAGTCTGGCCAACATGGTGAAACCCTGTCTCTATTAAAATACAAAAATTAGCCTTGTGTGGTGATATGTGCCTATAGTCCAGCTACTTGGGAGACTGAGGCAAAAGAATCGCTTGAACCCAGCAGGTGGAGGCTGCAGTGAGCTGATATCATGCCACTATACTCCAGACTGGGTGACAGAGTGAGACTCCGCCTCAAAAAAAAACTCTTTGATTTTTGCTTCCAATATAATTTCTGTCACTTAATTAATACAGAAAATATGTCTGTTAAACTTTCCTAGGAATCACGTTTTCTCATGAAATTATTTTCTATGATAGTTCATCGCCTTTGTACTGTCTCCTTACATGCATTTCAAGATGACGCAATATAATCATCACGCTTACGGATCTTGAAGTCAGAAAGAACTGGCTTCTAATCCCTGTTCCACCCCCATTAAATTGCAAATTAGGATAGAGAAACTCTCTAAGCCTCAATTTTGTGGTTAAAAATAGGAAGGATAATACCTACTTTACAAGGTTATTATACGTTTTAAGTAAAATACTGAACATAAATTGGTACCTATTGCTAAGCCTAGCACCAGAAAGGACTCAATAAAAGGTAAGTTTTAATTCAGGCTCTTCTCATTCAAAATCATTTTATAGACAGCTGCCATATCTAAACTTCTAATACATACAACTAATTATGTTATATTTTTTATTGGAAACATTGGCTTCACACCCAATACAATTCAAAAATCTTAGTCTAAAATTTAAGACCCGATTCATTTTAACTTCCCTTCACATCACCCACATTTCAGTTAAAATGAACAAAGTATTGATTTCTCAGCATAATTTAATTTTCTGTACCTGCATCTTTGCTCTCGTTTCCTTGTCACTCAAAATATTCAAATTTGTATTTTCAGGGTCCAGTTTAAGAGCAATTTTTATGTTAGATTTACATGTGCACATGTATCTTATTCCCTGATTGTCTTTAGAGACAGGTGAGACTGAAGGATGCCTGGAACTTCCTATGATTCTGCTGTCTTCCTTCTTCAGAACAGGAGCAAAGAGTTGTACAGAAAGAGACACTCACTCGGTTACTTCCAAGACCAATGCGCAGGTATTAATTTTCTCTGGCTCTTGGTAAAGGCCTGTTAGAATGGAGCTCTTGGGCACCCACGCTTGTTTATCACAAAAGGAAACTAAATCCTGCAGTCTAAGTCTCTTAATTAAAAGACACACGAAAATCATCTGGGAAGTTTTTGAAGAGACATAAGCCTGGTCCTTCCATAGACATATCCAGTCAGTGCTTCTGGGGTTGGGGACTGGCAGGAGCAAACTGAAAACGCCCCATAGGTCACTCCGAGGCACATCTCCGTAGTTCTAGAGACAAACCACTCTTCCATGGCCCTCCAGGCTAGGAATCTCATGGGATTGCATGTTATAGCAATGTATATCCAATTATGTAATTGACACCCCATTCTACTACATATTTACTCCCAATGCTGGGCAAACATTAGACTAGATTTTAAGAAGTGGTAGCAGAATAAAAAGCAAATAAAACCATCTCAATTTATTTCATTCCACTATAAATAAAATCTTACCCTAGTTTTTGAATATCGGCCATTTTGGCTTCAGTTAAAATTTACAAATCTTTATAATCACTACTGCTTCTCAACACGTCAGAACATTTACAACTTGTGTGAATAATCCTGCATTTAAACTCACAGAAACATTTTGTATTAAGATTTCTAAAGCCTCAGGCCACGGCACGAGAATTGGCCGCCGCCAGGTTAATAAACCTGCCTTTAAGTTTGGTGAATTGGCACCTGTAAGTCTCCCTTCCTCTTCTTTCCCGTCTTCCCACACTGCTTTATTTACCTTTTCCAACTAGTCCTTTCCATTATTCAAACGATAAATTTCACTATATGTATAGAGAAAGCTTACACTGTCACATAGACATGTTTTGTCTTTAAGAAGCACCCGAGGGTGAGGAGGGACATGTGCATTTGGAAAGCACCGTGGTGACCTATGATGAGATCACCTTGGCAATTCTTTATCTTTTTCCCACTTCCCTGTGGTCCAGAGAGAGGGCATGCTCAGTGGCACTCTGAGACGTTTTGTGCCACCTGGTGGAATTTTCTTGGAAGAGAATTATCCGGGGTCTGAATTACCACTGAGCTTGATCATCACCTGAGGCATCTGCTCAGTGCTTGATATTACCAGTCTAAGTATAGCTTCCCTACTGTGTCAGGCAATTCAACTGCACTGGGCCCATAATAAAGTTTTTTTTTTTTAATGTGAAAATTAGTCTTTAGTGAAAGAGACCTATTTTGTTAGCTGCTGGGAAAATTCAGGTACAGCAATGCCATCCACACATCAGGTCATTCTATTCTACTCTGGTTAATACGGGGGGATTACTGCCAACCTTCTAGCAGGCAGCACACAGATGTTAACACTGCTTTCCATTAGTTAGAGACAAAAGTAATTATAATTAACTTTTTTCCTTTACCCTTACCCCCAGGAAGTCAAAACAATCTGATAATGTCATATTTAGCAATTAGTGATGTAACTGTTTACTCAAGCAGAGATTTTTTTGCCAACAAAAAAGGGATTTTAACAGCACATGGACTGAAGCGATAACTGATTTGAGTGGTTGAAAGTCTTTCCTGAGAGGCTGAAACTAACGCCAGTGAAAACCAGCTGGGCCGAGGCGCCACGTGAATGCCTCCCCCAAAGGAGGCCGTCACGGGAGCTTTGGGTCAGGTATGCACACTGCCTGTCTAATATGTTAGGTTTTCTTCTTTCACATTGCAATTATTAGCCACCCACTGTGTTCTATGATGCAAACAGAGTGACTCAGCATTGACAAAATTCACAGTTCCAACTCTCCTTCACTCACGGTTTTCTTACCCACTGTGAGATCTATCACAAAGAGATGGAAATGCTCTTCAAAGGCAGACTGGATAAAGTCAAGGACCGTCTTTGTCTGGCATGGAGCAAAAGGGTCCAACTGACAAAGAAATCCAACATCCAGAGAAATTCCCAAACTTTAATTCTGGCAAAAAAAAAAAAAAGAAAAGCCGGGTGTAGTGGCTCACGCCTGTAATCCCAGCACTTTGGTAAGCCCGAGGCAGGTGGATCACCTAAGGTCAGGAGTTCAAGACCAGCCTGACCAACATGGTGTCTACCAAAAATGCAAAAATTAGCTGGGCGTCATGGCGGGCGTCTGTAATCCCAGCTGCTAGGGAGGCTGAGGCAGGAGAATTGCTTGAACCTGGGAGGCGGAGGTTGCAGTGAGCAGAGATTGCACCATGACACTCCAGCCTGGGCAACAAGAGCAAAACTCCATCTCAAAATAAATAAATAATAAATAAATAGAAATTTAAAAAGAAAGAAAGAAAGAAAACCCTTTATTGAGATTAGAAACAGACACATAGGCAAAGGCATAAGAGGAGAGCCATCTTTCTGGAAATACAGCTATAGAATTCTAAGGAGCTTGGATATATGCCCTGCCTCCTCAGCTGAAAGGTAAATCTTTGGGGAACAAGGAAGTCTAATGCCACTCAGTAATTCCAGAGTGTTAATACCATAGTCCTTCCTGATCAATAAGGATGCACCTGAAGGTGTTTTTCTGTGGCTGCTATTGTTCTGTGTTAGCTTAGTTTGGTTGAATCCATGTCTGCATATTTGGTGCTCGGAATTCTTCCACATTAACACAAGTCAAGACTTTTCCTTGGTCTACAACTACAGCCACTATTTGTACTGCTTGTAACTTTTGACATTTCTCTCTTAGATTCATGTCTGCTGGCTTCTTCTGCACTGAAAGAACCACCCCGTTCTGATTGCTCTGTGCCTGGTTGGTCCCAGCAGTGCCCAATCATGCTGCATTCCATGGGAAGCTGTTCTTCAACAGTCCCGGGAGGGATTCTTTCACTCCACCCTGTTTGCAGCTGTTCCATTAAGGCTCGCCACTCAGCAGCTGCTTACGTGTCCTTTTGTCATCTAATGTCTATTTTCCATAAATATCCACGGCAACAGCATCACTTCAGTATTTGTAGATAGGCTGTATTCCATGGCTTGGTTTTATAGATCTGAAAAACAGGGAATAGGAACTGAGGGGCTGAACTCAGGCTCTAACTTCAACTGAAAAGTGAGAGATGGTGATATGACCGATAGGACTGAAAAAGTAGCCTATTCCTTCAAGAATTTTAAAACAAGAGGTATGGAAAAAAGCACGTGTGGAAGTTGCCATGTACAAAGCTGTGTGATTTCAGGATAGAAACCAAGTTCTCTGAATGTCAGTATTCCTATTTGGGGAAAAAAGAAAAACTAATTTTGCCTACTTTTAGAATCGTTATAAGAATTAGAGCCAAGTTGTACAGGTTAATGCCTGAAACAAAATGAGAGCTCAAAGCAAACCTAGTAGATATTGTTATTATTAAATAATTACTATTAATATTATAAAGCAAAGCAAAGTATCACTTCCTTCAATACCTGAAGAATGGAAAGAAGTTACTGGACCAGAAAAAACTGGAAAAGATAAGAGAAAAAGTAGGAGTTATAATAGAATCTATAATAAGTTCATGATTCTTAGCTACTCCTAAAATTATTACAAATAGAGACACATGGCAGACTGAGTTCACTAAGTTACTTGAGATGAGACGCAGGCTGGAGTCCAGCTGCATCACTTATAACCCAGGCCAGCATGGGTAATTCACGCTCAGGTAAAGCACTTCTACAATGATGGAGTTTGATTGTTTCTAATGTTTTAGGACTCTGTACACCTCAATAAGACCAGAATAAAGTAAAATACTTTCTCTGGTTATTCATATGAACATCTATTGGTTTGAAGATGGGTCATGCTAGGCATATGGGCCAAATCTGGCCTACTGCCTGGTTTTTTAAATAAAGTTTTATTGGAACACAGATACCCTCATTCATTTACATACTGTTCATGGCTACTTCATATTAAGGTGGCAGAAGTGAATCATTGTGACAGAAATCATACAACCCAAAAAGACTGAAATGTTTACTACCTTGCCCTTTATAGAAGAAGATTGTTGGTAAAAATAAGGTCGACTAACAGAAATGAAACACCAAATGCGGAACCACAGATTGTCAAACAGTTTCTTGAAGTAGTTTGGTGAACAGTTTCTTATGAGAAAAGAGAGAGAACTCTTTGGATTTGATCCTTTGTCTATTTGTTTTTCAAAAAAAATTAGTTGCCAGTATGCAAATCATGTTAGAGGTAATCAAGAGAAAATTAAATTCACAATTTGAAAGACATTAGTAAAGAAAAGGAAAATACATTTCAGAGAAATAAATTTCAAGTTGAAGGTATGGCTAAGATGCATTTAATTGGAATAAAATCTCTGAGATGTGAGACAATGGGGTGTTGATTGTTTAGCCCATTCTTGTACAGATAGGAAAGCAAACTTAAGCATTAGGTGTAAACACGGAGTCAGGTGTTCTCCAAATATTGAAATTTTGAAGAAAATGGAGGCCTGAAGCGTCTATAAAGATTTCACCAAACATGAAGCTCAGCCAAGACTAAAGATATCCAAAGACAGAGCAAAATTGTAGAGAACAGAAACAAAGAAATTCTTTTAACTCAGAAAAAAAAAATCCATAGCCACAGAATTCAACAGAAGTGAAAACATATCACCCCAAAAAGGGACAGGCAGTAATAAACTCTTAAGAAAAAGTGGAGACGTTTCAAGAATTGTTTTCATATGGAAATATTTTTCAAAAGTGCCTGTCTAGGCCTCCTACCATGCTAACCTGCAGTCCTGGAAGAAACCTGCCTTCTCTCCACCCTTAGACCCCAAGGTCAGGGTTTCTGCAGCCCCCACTGCCCTCAAGCCTCACTTCTCAATTTAGCCCCAGACTTGTCAAGAGAGCGTGGTCCCAAGTCTGGAGAGGAGAGGAAGAAGCAGAGAAGGAAGGGAAGGGCAAAGAGGCGTGTCTTCCACTGGCCCGCACAGAATTTCCATCCCACAGCCTTCACATCTTATCGTCATTCAGCCCAGGACACAAAGGTGGGGCTGGCCTTACTCATAGGGACCTGTGAGTCCCCACAGCAGCCAGCTTGGAAGGCACAGATGCTAAGAGATACAGGGTCAGCCTCCAGCAGGGGACGGTACTGAGACTTCCCGGCCAGGGCGCTCCAGACACCCGAAGAAAACTGCCCTTCATGAACACGGAGGGAGTCGAAGGGAGTCAAAGGTATCTGAAGACCATGGGAGAGGTTTGCTTTTTTTTTTTTTTTTTTTTTGGTAATTACAAACTACATGTATATTGATTTTTCTTTCTTTTAATAAATCAAAAGGACACAGTGCAGTCATTAAAAACCAGATGGTGAAAGGAATTTCAACACTGATAGTATATCAGCTCAAAAAAAATACAGAAGCATCCACAGAAGCGCAATGCGCTTAATTGTTAACGGTCCTTATTCCTGAGTGCTGGGATTTAGTTGGTTTTCCCCCTTAATTTTCACCTCTTCTAAGATGGGTTTCTGCTGCTTTCATTATGAGAAGAAAATGTAACAGATATTGTCAATGCTCAATACAGTCCCCTGATTGGTGGGGCCAGGGGGTCTGGTGTGAGTGAGGCGGCGTTAACCTCAGAGGCTCTCCAAACACAGGGAGCTGTTTTCTCCATCTTGGGTGTAGGGTGTTCTCAGAGGAAGTCTGCCAGCTCCACAAAACGTCCAACATTCCTCCTGTCCTGAGCACCTTGCACAGGAGGCGCATTTAGAGATGGAATTTTCCTTATGTTGCATCTCTGTCTTACTTCCTCGTTACAGATCACTCAACATTCTTCTCGGCCAGTAACACCAATGACTCAAAAATAATGACGGAGCTGGGCCATATGGCTTACACCTGTAATTCCCACACTTTGGGAGGCCAAGGCAGGAGGATCACTTGAGTCCAGGACAACCTGGCAAAATCCCCTCTCTACAAAAAAAAAGAAAAAAAATTAATTAGCCGGGTGTGGTGGCATGTGCCTGTAGTCCCAGCTACTCGAGAGGCTTAGGTGGGAGGTTCACTTGAGCCTGGGAGGTTGAGGTTGCACTGAGCCATGTTCGTGCCACCACACTCCAGCTGGGTGACAGATTGAGACCCTGTATCAAAATAAATACATAAATAAATAAATACTGCATCAATGCACATGTGAAGAATGTTTTATAATATTAATCAAGTGATGTGTTGATTGTTCCAACAGACATGGGGTCTTCAGCCGTTAGCTCCTCGAGGGACCAAGGGTGTTTGTTTCATTGTTTTGGATGCTAGAGCATCAATACAAGTTTTGGTGGTCCTGGTAACAAGGAAGAAAGAAAGTCAGAGTGCTAATTTCTTTTCCAGTATCATATAATGTTTTAGCAGGACAAATGAAACTAGGGCAAACAGGCTGGAGTCCCCACGGTCAGGCATTTTGGCAAAGTCATTTTGGGGAAATCACATTTTGAAAGATGAACATCTTATAGTGGAGGTGCTGATGAATAATTTATTTGGTTGTCACATCAAGTGACATCCAGCACTTTCTTTTGAATTCTGGGTCTATCGCCTGAGCTCATTCCTGCCCTGACTTACGCCTTCTCAGCTACTCTCTAGACCTCTCTGAGCAGCATCCCACTTTCTTACCCACCAAATATTGTCCCCTGGCCTGTAAATCTCTCCTGAAACTTTCCCTCGACAATGCAGCCTCTAGGCCTCTGTGCCAGTCATACCTACACAAATGGGATTTTTACGGCCTGCTGCCATTTGCTTCATGTCTGACTTAGGTTGTAAACTCTTCAGGGCAGGGGCCTTGGCTTTTTATGCTCCATGACGGCGTGTGTACACCTGCAGCAGCTATAATGCTAACAAGTGAGAAAGCCCTGTCTCTTACCGCCCAGCCTACTCTACCCCAGAAAAGGAACCTTCCCGGCTGCAGGTCCTAAATCCTACAGCAGAGTCACCACTTGCAGAAACATGGGGGTTCCCCATTGGCATAGTTCATTTGGAATTTTGTCTGTGTGTTCTATAAAACCAAAGAATTACCAACAACCAGAAGCTGAAATACATGAATCAATAAGAAGCCGACTTCACACACAATTGAGTGGGTCCTCGTGGCCAACAACTCATTCAGTGGAAACCAGTGGAGGCCACTGCTGACCCAAAGAGGTGAAAGCCTACTTTAGAACTGAGTGTTTAATTGGTTGGAGTAAGCCTAGACGATAAGATTTAGCAGGGAGAGGTTTGGGAAGAAAATCAACACTGGGAATTAACATAAATTAAACACTTCTGAGAGAGAAAGTGAATTAGTTATTTAAAAGTACAGAATTCAATAAAAAGGAATGCCTTCTGTGTGGTGCATGTTTGATGGTGGTGTGAGCCGCTTGGTCATGACCTGCGCTTTGCTGGAGAGAATCCCACACCTGGGCACCCATCTTTTACTTATTACCGTTGGATGGCCTTTCCTCATTGAGGCTGGGTTCTCAGCTTGTGGTAAGTGTGGAGGCCAAATGTCTGGCTCTGTCACTTCTGCTGCATGACCTGGAGCAACAACCTGCTCAAGGACTGGCAAAAGGGAACAGAGGAGATAATGGTCCCAGCACAGCTCTGGCCCCCAAGCATGCCCCACACATAAGCCTCTCGCTCCCCCGCACGCTTCTGGTGCAAAGGTGCCCTGCTCTGGAGGCTTTGTTAGAGTAGTCTCTAATAGACCCATATACCATGTGTTATGATCTCATTTGCTAATTGTAACTCTGTCTTACCTCCTCAACAACATTTTAAGCTCCTCACAGGTAGAGAGTCATACTACTGTATTTGATTGATCTAACATATTTGAAATACCTTTTTCCCCATTGTTTGACTTCATAATAGCATGCTTTGATGTATAAATTTGAGCTGCTATGTATCTGAAAACGATATTCTTTCAGCTCTGTCACTTATGATAGTTTATTTTGCAATCCATCAAGCATTCTTGAATATCTGCTTGTATGCTGTAACTTAGCACTACAAGAGAAAAAACAGAAAACAGTGAACAAAACAAGCCAGCAGAAGGAGTCCTCACAGAGCACCCAGATCTGCTCCCAGGGACTGCCTTCTGCTTCTCCAGTTATCTCTGGGAATCATATCTGGCCACAGGCCCTTCCTACCCTTACCTGCTACCATGGCCCCCGTAGAAGAAACAATGCAGGACATCCTATTATCCCGAGTGGAGTTTCATGGGGGGAGGAGATGTTGCCGGTGGCCCAAGTTGAAATACAAAATAAGATTTACAAATATTTCACAAAGGGTCCCATGTGGCAGTGTACCAGAGTCAGGGTCGTGGGTACTAGCAGGCAGAACAGGCCAGGAGAGGGACAGGAGACTGACCCGTGAGGGCACACAGCTCATGGCAGAGGCCAGGCATCTCTAGGTTCAGGGCAGGAAGCCCAGGAGCCACAGGCGGCAGGTGGAAGGGGAGCGGCCTCAGCACAGGGAAGATCAAAGGCGGAGAAGCAGATCCAACCCGGGGAGAGGGATGGGGTCCACATTGGAAGACTTTGCCCTGCATCCACATTGAGTGACCCAGAAGGCAGGATCAGAGTCAGGGCAGAGTCAGGGACAAAACACAGGCGTCAGGGCCGCAGGTGAGCCTGGGTTTGCTGCGTGGTGGCAGCAGCACTCGCCCGAGTGCGGGCGGCGTGTGGCCGGGAGTGAAGCCGCCACGATGATTTCACTTCGCTCCTCTGTCTTAGCTTAACAAAGGTGAGTGGGCTTCAGAATCTTCATGACTTGAGGTCCTTCCCACCTCTGAAACTCCGCAGTTCTATGTATCAGTAAGACATCAGTGTGTCAATTTGTCCAGTGCGAGGGAGGCATAGGCAGAAGCCAAGCCTGGTTAAGCACCAATTTTAGCCCTGAGGATGCAAGCAAAGGAGAAGGAAACAGGCAGAGCATAAGTTCGGCTGTGGCCCAGGCACCAGGGCCACGGCGCGTTCTCGTTACCCTGCCTTCACAGCGCTCCCCTTTCACTGCACGAAGAGGCCCTGCGGATGAGGGCGGGGCTCTGCAGGGCCTGGTTGCGGAAGCAAGATTCCACCCTGGGGACCCCTCTGAACTTGGAGCACCTCACTGCATCTTCTCTGGGGCCCAGGAAAGTTCAGTGGATGACATTCCTTTTGTGCAGGAGGTGAACACTTCAAAACCAACGTCTGGGATCAAAGCTCGCCAAATTTCCTGGAACTTTCTTAGAGCTCTCAGCTGTGACAAGGGGCACTCTGTTGGAGGTGGGTATGAGAGACCTCACCCGATGCAGCTTTTAAAGGAGAGAAGGCACTTTGAGGATACACAGGCATGGGAGCTGCAGAGTTACAGTAAAAAGTCTGCAGTACCGGTGGCTAAATGTGCCAGCGTGAACCCCACTCCAACGTTTGTTTGTTTATTCTTTCTGGAAACACAGAAGCTTTATATCCTGTGGCCCCACGAGATTCTGAGAGTGTGCCACCTGGACGATTCCCTGTCTATGTGACACCACCGGGCCTTCTGCAACTGCTGGATCACAATGGCATGCATGTCAGCCTCTTGGTCATTTATGATCGTCCAGTCTCCAGCTCTTCTAATAAGACAAAAACAAAGAAACCAGTGCTCACAAGACAATGGGTGGCCGTGCAGCAGCACGAGCAACACAGGTGTCTTTAAGCTGTGAGTTGATCAGAAGGTGAGCCAATTCTGCAGTTGCTACCTTCAGAAAGCTCTTGAAAACATAACTCAAAATCTTACTTCTGGATGGCCACTTCTTAGCTGTGCCTATTGAATGATGATGTAGAGTGGGCACCTTGCTCAGGGAGCATCCCTAGGAAGCCCAGGTGACAGGAGACTGAACACCTGCCAGAGAGGCACAGTGCAGGGCTCAGAAAGAGGCACCTGCAGGGAAGTTGTAAGGTGCTGGTGAATCCAGTGACCGCCACAGAGATCATCTGTCCATGGAAAAAGATGGCGCTATACAAAGTGGGGTCGTGGTCTGCAGTCAGGGTGGGGGTAGCTTTCAGCAGTCGGCTCAGCCTGTCTGGGCTGCCCACTTCAGTGCTGGTCAGCGTTTCCCAAGTGATTCTGACCATCCACTCAGTTGGCCGCTCTTCTTGAGCCTTGGTTCTCAAACAATGGTCTGTGCCCAGCCCCAGCAGCATTGCGCACCTGGGAGCTTGGTGGAAATGCAGTCTCAGGCCCCCCTGCAGGCCTTGGGAATCAGAATCCGCATCTCGACCAGATCATCAGGCAACCCAAACGCACAGGAAAGCTCGAAAAGCACTAATCCGAGTTCTCATCGGGTGGTCCCGGACAAGCTTCATCAGCATCGCCAGGGACTTGTTAGAAGGGACATTCTCAGGTCCCACCTCAAACCTGCTGAGTCCAAAACTCTGGTGGTGGGACCCAATGTCCTGAGATTTAACGAGTTTTCTGCATGAGTCTGCTGCTCACTCAGGTGGCAAAACCGCTGTTCTAGAGTCAAGCCAGTGGCAGCTGCTCCACGTCTTTACCTACATGAGGAGCTGCTGATGAATCGGCTGTGTGGTCATAGCCTAGAAGACCAGCATACAAGCTGCAGGTTCCTGTTGAAGCCTCTCTGAATTTCATTAGGTGCCAGATACTATTCTAAGGTCCCTGGAATCCCATTATGTATAAGACAGTGTTCTTGCCCTCAAGATGATCAAAGTAAGTGACCTACTGAATCTTTCCTTGGGGCCCAGCGATGCTCTCTCCTTCAACAATCTGGGAATGAAACTTCCTCTGATGTGTGTGCTCTTACAGCACTTCCATTTCTTGTTGCAGAGCTTTGCGTGTTTAAGAGATGAAGTTTTATTATAAGCCGTAGGGTCAAAAAAGGCCAGGCCAATCCCTGTAGGTATTCTGATTCCTCAAAGATAACTTTACCCACCAAATACTACTGGATTCACTTGCCATTGTTCTGTTAAGATAAGACGCAAAGGGCACAGGCCGAGCTGGAGGAAGAAGGATAGGACACTGGTTCTCTCACTCCCCCATCAGATGGAAGAGGAAGGCGGCGGGTGCTACAGTGAAGGAAGCTTAGAGTTTGTCGAATCATAGCAACTGAAAATAGAAGACACCCAGGGAAGACTCCCGCAGTGGCCCATGCAGCTCATGAATGCTGAGGCCTGTGTAAGGCAATGTCAATGACAAATTATAATTTTTAATCCCTTGAAGGTGTAACTCTATGGTGGAAAAATGCATTCCTTATGATTTTATTAGCTTGGTACAAAAGCAATTGAAGTTTTTGCCCTTAAAAGTTACAGAAAAAAAACACAATAACTTCTACACCAACCTAGTAATACAATTCTGGTTTAAACTTTTTTAATGGAAAAACCTTGATATGGTGTCAAGTTCAAAAATGCTTTTAATTATGAAGGACTGGTGGTTTGCCAGCACCCTGTAAACCCAGACGGCATTACCTGACCTTCAAATCACACGGTCACATATTAAGAATGTAGTCTTTTACTCATCTTAACTATATGCATACCAAGACATAAATCTCTCTCTCTCTCTGTTAAAAAATTATTTAACCAAAACTCCTCTGAAGCTACCTGAAATAAGAAGAAACAAAAAGACTATTGAACAACCACAATGGGTAAGGCACAGTGTCAGAGGCTGCAGGAGCCACATGGAGGAAAATGAAGCACACTCCTGAATGTCACGCATGTGACGTCTAATGAAAGGAACCACTATGTACTGAACCTCATTAATAAGGGAGAAATAACACAGCAGCCCTGTGGGAAGGAGCACAGGTCAGCCTTAGAGATAGAACATCTCCTGACTTGGGCTTTCTAGAATGAATAGGGCATGGCATGTGGGGGAAAATGAAATATTCTGGTTGTCTTTGCCATGGACATCAAGAGTAGTGAATGGGAGAAAGGAAACCTGGGGACCAGTTAGGAGTCTCTGGAAATATTTCAGGTGAAGGGTGACGAGTGCAATGGCGACGGACATAGAGAGGATGGTTTAAGAGGACATTTTGGAGATAGAATCAACGGAAGCTGGCAAATGTGAAGTCCAAAGTAAGTGAGAGCCAGTTCAAAATATGGAAGGCTGAATGAACTGGAGGAGGCGGTGATGGTCCCATCTTCCCCAACGTTGTGTCTTCACCTCGAAGGCTGTATATTACAGGACAAGGCTCCGTAAGTATCTTTTGAAAGAGAAAAAGGTTTTGGAGTGAAGCTGCTGAATTGGTTTAGGACACATGTTTGAAAATCAAAAGGCTGCTTCAGAAGCCTAGTGGGCAAGAGGAAAATGTAGATCTGATGACGTCTAGGGATTGCTCTGGGAACCCTGTACGTGATGGTGGTGGTTGGACACGTAAAAGTAAGTAAACGTATCTTAGCAAAGCACACAGAGGGTGGAGGAAGAAAGCCAAGAATAGGATATCTGGCATATCTCCATTTAAGCCACAGGAGTTATCAATGCAATCTGCATTAAGAGCAGGCAACGAGGTGTGAGGATGACCCGGAAAGCAGGATTACAGACAGTACGGGAGGAAGCATTTCTGAGGAAGAAGATGACCGATCCACACTTCCAAGCTTGTTGGAAGAAACCTCAAAGGAAGCTGATGAATTTAGCAATTAGAAGGTCACTAGTGCCAACCAAAGGCCTACAAAGGAGCATAATTTGGCACATGTATTCAAATGTAAGACAGGTTACTCTTCACCCAATAATTCCGTTCCAGGAAATTATCCTAGGGCATGAATTGTCACGAAGAATTAAGATTCGAGTACAAGGAAATACAGCACTACATTGCTTATGGTCAGTTTCCACAGCCAGGATGGGTAAAATATATATAGTAAAATGTGGCACAACAATTAACATTTGAATATGATGCAACCATTAAAATGATGCATACAAGTATAATAATTGTTAGGAAATAAAGATGTGCCTTATATATTGTACAATGAAAAAAGTCATATAATAATAAGTATATCTTTCCCTTTTTGTTAACATAAATATAGAATAAAACTTAGTTTACTATGTCTGGTAGTGCAGAGTAGGTTTAAAAATAAGGACTGCCTGAATTGAAATCCCATCTTTCCTACAAGTGGACGGCTGCGTGGCCTTCATTAAGTCATCTACCCATTTCTGCCTCTGTTTCTTCACCTGTAAAATAGGAGGATAATTGTACTAAGTCAATGTGGTGTTGTAAAAATTAAGTGAATAGATAGGGGTAAGCCACTTACAAAAGGAACTGGCGTGTAGTAAGCTCTATTACCACAACAGATTCTTTTTATTGAATTTATCTTCTTTTTCTAAAATAAAAGCAAATTTATGTTGTTTTGGGGGGATTAAGGCCTATTATTGACAGCAAAGACAATCATTTTTGGTATAAGAGCTACAGAATATCTTTCCCAGCATCATAATCATTCAGAAGAATATATTTGCTGGACTTTTAGGGAGTGTTAGAAGGTATTTGATAACCATTCTGAGACACTGATTTGAGAATATCTACTTCGAAACCTACCATGATTCCCTGAATCGTGTGTAATTACTGGCAATTAGATTTTAGCTATTCTGTTTCATTTTGAGATCTATTTATTCAGAAATACAAATATTATTTTTTAAAAGTTTGGCAATCTCCTTGATATGGTTTTTAATTCTAGTTTAAAAAGACAGAATATAATCTGGAATGAGTTTATTAATTCTGGTTGGTTTTTAAGTAATGTCTTAGTTTAATTAAAGATTTTTTTTCCCTTGGCTGGGCGCAGTGGCTCGTGCCTGTAATTTCACCAAGGCAGGCAGATCACTTGAGGCCAGGAGTTCGAGACCAGCCTAGCCAACATGGTGAAACCCCATGTCTACTAAAAATACAAAAATTAGCCAGGTATGATGGCACACACCTGTAATCCCAGCTACTCAGGAGGCCGAGGCAGGATAATCGCTTGAACCCAGGAGGCAGAAGTCGCAGTGAGCTGAGATCACACCACTGCACTCCAGCCTGGGTGACAGAGTGAGACTCTATCTCAAAAAAAAAGAAAAGAAAAGAAAAAGAAAAAGAAAAATATTCCCCTCAAAAGATAATATTTTGTTTAAAATTCAGAATAATCCTGCTGCATTCTGATTCAAGTGTATGTGGTACCTAGCATAATGTACATGCGTAGAATTTCATCTAGAAATTCGCTGTGTGGTCTACAGCAGTCCGTGTAGCATCTCCAGCCAGAAGTTTACTGAGGATTTGGACTAAAAGATACTTCAGCTGCTTTCTATGGCCATAATTCAAGGTATCCAAGAATGAATAAATATTAATACTGAGCTGTTACGAAAAGAAGCATGCAGTCAGGATGATTTTCTCTGTGGAAAGCTTTCAGAATCGAAATAGAATGCATTCACTTTTTCTGTGCTTCCAGAGCACCTTGTGTGTGCCCTCCCCCACATGATAATACAGTTATCTATTGTCTGTCTTTGCTGTTGAACTTCAAGCTGCAGCAAAAGCAAAGATTGTGTCTTAGGTTTTGTGACTTTATCACAGTGCCTCACAGGTAATAAGCATTCAGTAACATTTGTTACATAATACTAAATTCCTGAGGTCTTTTGGGTTGGGTGCTGAAAAGCAAGGCTGGGGGCACTTTGAGTGGCTGTTGTGACATGCTGCTACTTGGCTCAGCCCAGTGGGTCACCATTCCATCAGCAGCTCCCAG
The DNA here is from genome assembly GCF_009828535.3 of Hylobates moloch. NCBI lineage: Eukaryota > Metazoa > Chordata > Mammalia > Primates > Hylobatidae > Hylobates > Hylobates moloch. The sequence continues at coordinate 4,144,586 of NW_026652280.1, read as the reverse complement.
GATTTGCCTTACAATCTGATGGTGGGAACCCCCTCCCCAGGAGACAGTAGCAAATCTTTACAAAAAGCCATATATTTTGTATAATTTTACATGGAAACAGAATTAGGGGAAATTAAAGACAAAGAAGGCCAAAAAAATAAATTTATCTTTGCATTTTATTTCTCCTATTCTTTGGTTGTTGGTAATTCTTTCAGAATCAAAGTGGAAGAGGCCAATTAAAACATTCCCATTTATGATTAAAAGCAAAATAGTTCCTGGGCAGAAAAGCTTTCAGTTTGAGTAGAAAGCAAAACGGGTAGGCCGAGGTCACCATTTCACTTTTTCATCGGTGCCATTTTTTTTTATCCTTCTGCTCTGACTTTATTTTATCATTTTCAATACCTTTTTAAGTAATTCAGCCCACTCAATTATTCCTTAACAAATTTTTATTGATGACCTCTCTTGAGGATGGGATGTGGGTTGCTTGCTATTAGCTTAATGTCGTACAATTAATATCTTCTCGGTAGTCCTTCTTTATTCAACAAGTAGTACTGGTAAGGGCCAACCCATCTTTTAAAGGTAAACCTTGTCCCAGTTAAACACAAGAATGAAATCACTATAGATCTATTATTTCTCGGAACAGAATATTTCCATTTGCATAAAATAATTTTCCTTTGACAAGGTGCCAAGAAGAAACACCTCATGCCCATACTTCACAGTGCTCTTTCTATGGCATTAAGAATAGAAGAAATTGCCACCGTGGCCTTCATACTATTATTCTCTCCCCTTGAGCCTCCCAACCCCTCCTGATCTATAGCATCCTGGCTCTTTAAGAGGCCTGTCTCTGAAACGCCCAGGATAATGGACAAAAGGGGATCCCCTCCATGATGTAATTTCACACTAAGGAGACCGGTTCACAGGTTGCAATGTTAAGGTCAGCTGCAGAGACTATAACCCTTACATTGGTGGAGAAATAATGGCTTGAGTCAAAATTTAAATAAAATTTAAATGTGAACAAGTCAAATGATCTACAAGCCTTAGGGACAAATGGTCTAGCAGACCAACATCATACTTAAATACCAAGAAAAAGAAATACTTACTACTCTCAGGGGCACACTATAACATTAGAAATAACACAGCTGGTTACAGAGTGGACACCTTCCTTTAAAATTTAGGCAGGCAAGTTAATTCTTCTAAATATGAGTCCTAATCCACAGAGTAATGAGAAAGTAGAATATTTAGGAATGAAGACTTCATCTACCAATAGACAGATACGATGGTGAATTTTTCATGTCAACTTGACTGGCCCACACTGTCCAGATATTTGGTCAAGTACCACTCTGTTGAGAGTTTCAGGAAGAATCTGCATTTGAATGGGGAGACTCTACATAGCAGAGCCCTCTCCCCAGTGTGGGTGGGCCTGATCCAATCAGTTGGAGGCCTAAATAGAACACAAAGCCTAGCCTCCCCTTAAGTAAGAGGAAGTTTATCCTGCCTGACTGTTTTTTAACTAGGACATTTGTATTTTCCTGGTTCTGTACTTGAACTAAACTATCTGCTCTCCTGGATCTCAAGTCTGGAAGAAAACCATTGGCTGTCCTGGGTCTCCAGCCTGCTGCCTCACCCTGCAGATCCTGGACTTGCCCACTTCCATAATCACATAAGCCAACTCCCTTTCTCTCTGTGTGTGTGTGTATATATATGTGTATACACCTATGTATACACACATCCTGTTGTTCTGTTTCTCTGAAGAAACCTGACATACAGCACGGTTCAGCGAGAAAGTTCAGGCCAATTTCACACCTAGACTGAGAATCATTCTGCACACTTTGGTATGAGAGACTTCATCTCTGGAATGTGCTGGGCAGCAGCACAATGATCCATCTGAGTCTGCAATGGTCTGACTAGTGGTGCCATTTGCCAACAAACCACAGGATACCCCAAGGCTCAGATACTCTTTATTTTCTGAGCCTCTAAATTGATCTAATAATTTTTCCAATTGCCATCTAAACATCTGTGTTTGACACTTTCTATTCTGAAGGGACTGAAGGAGCCTCCCACACAACCAAGCACCAATATCTGTAATGTCTTTTGCCCCTTGCAGGCATACGTCCTCATCCTTACTTTAATTTCATAGATTAAAACACTGGATCTACTTGTGCAGTTGGTTTCCTAAAATTAAATCATCATTTTCAATTATTCAGTTGTCATGAGTATTCTTTGTTACAAATATCTGTGTATGTATGTGTGTGTATGTGTATGTATATGTTAATACATGTTAAGCAAATCTCTGTTTTCCTTCCTTTCTTAGTCTTCTATCATGTAACACAAGATATATTGACTTAGTATCATAATACTTGAGTATTGCTAATTTTACATCATAGTATATAAGTTATGAGCTATCAAGGAGAAGAGTAGACATCTCTCAAGGACTTTACATCCTTTCTGGTGAATGGTTGTATGCAGGATAATTGTGTTATGTCCGGTGGAATTATATTGTTGTTATTGTCTTTACTTGGAGAGTAAGTATGGCTTAAAGAGAGGTGTATTAGTGCCAAGTTGACAAGGGGTGGACCTGTGATGGATACTTTCATATGTCAACTTGGCTGGGCCATGGGGTGCACAAATACTTGGTTAAACATTAGCCTGGGTATGTCTGTGAAGGTGTATCTGGATGAGATTAGCCGACTAATGAATCAGCTGACTTAGTAAAGCAGATTTCTCTCCCCGATGTGCATGGGCACCATTCAAACCAATGGAGGCCCAAATAGAACGAAAGGCCGAGGAAGAGAGGATTTGCTCTCTTTGCTTGCCTATTTTAAGCTGGGACGTTGGTCTTGTCCTGCACACAGACTGGAACTTACACCATCTGTTCTCCTAAGTCTCCAGCTTGTAAGTGGCAGACTCGAGGACTTCTTAGTATCCATAATAACATGAGAAAATTCCTTCTAATAAATCTCTCTGTGTGTGCATGCAGGAGTGTTCTATTGGTTCTATTTCTCTTGAGAACCTTGACTTATACGTCAGTCCTGACAGCTTAAGAAAAGATGAAAAGGAAATTACAGGATGAGACTTTTTGGCATCTGTGCTTTGTTTATGGTAGTTTAGGTAGTTTTCAACTTACAAGCAGGTGAAGAGGACATGTGTGTGCCAGGACAGAATGGCTTGAAATTCTAGTCATTTATCCTGCATCAGTCCTGTAAACTTGGATGTTACACAAAGTCCAAGCCATAGCTTCTTCGTCTGTAAATAAGGAACTGTTAGTTTCCCAGGACTGTCATAACAAAGCACCACAATCCGGGTGTCTCAAGCAACAGAAGTGTCTTCTCTCACTGCCTGGAGGCTGGAAAGCTGAGCTCAACGAGTCAGCAGGGTTGTTTTCTTCTGTGGGTCTGAGGCTGTATGTGTCCTGTGCCTCTCTCCTCATTCCGTGGTGTCCAGCAATCCACCGCACTCCCTGGTTTGTAGATGCATAACCCCAGTCTCCGGCTCCGTTATCACATGACTGTCTTTCCTTGGTGTCACTATACTTGTGTGTCTTCCTCACTTCCTCTTGTAAGTTACCATAGTGATCTTTATTTTATAGGGATGATAAATGGATGGACCTCACTCTCTTTAGGTCACCTTACTACAGAAGCCTTTTGTGATAAATAAATTTACCTCTCTCACATTTTTTTTTTTTTTTTTTTTTTTTTTTCACCCAGGCTGGAGTGCAATAGCATGATCTTGGTTCACTGCAACCTCTGCCTCCCAGGTTCAAGCAATTCTCCTGCCTCAGCCTCCTGAGTAGCTGGGATTATAGATGCATGCCACCATGCCAGGCTAATTTTTATATTTTTAGTAGAGTCGGGCTTTCACCATGTTGGCCAGGCTGGTCTCAAACTCCTGACCTTGTGATCCATCCACCTTGGCCTCCCAAAGTGCTGGGATTACAGGCATAAGCCACTGCGCCCGGCCTTTATTCTCCTTAATAGCGTTTATTACACCAGACCTGTCATATATTTGAGTTTGTTTGTGGTTCTTCTCCTGATAGCAGAATAGAAGCTCCATGAGACCAGTTATTTTGGGCTCACTGCTATATCCTGTCACCCAGGAGAGGATGAATAAATCACTGGACAAATAAATGAATGAAAGAGTAGATTGGGAAACAGAGAAGCCATGGAAGTTGCCCAGTGCACAGCAGACCTAAGGTTCAAATCCAGGATTTTCTGATATCACTGCCCATGCTCCATGGCCAGCCCTATCACCCTGCAGTAAAGCAGTAAAGCCCAGCTCAAGGCCAACCACCACCCAAGGCTTCAGAATTGGGAGCAGAGCAGAGTTGCTTCTGGAATGGGCAAGGCCTTAGGGCTTGACTTTTTCTTCTCTTCACTCACCTGCACCCCTCAGATACTGCTGTAGATAAAACCATCACTTTTCTAGGACGAACATTTCTCGAAGGAAAATAAAAAAAACCGTTTTTTAAATCTATGACAGCTGATGCTGTTTATCCAAGTGCTTTGTGGAATGTCAGAAACCATACCTATAATCTAATGTCAGGGTTGGAAAACATCTGAGATTTTAGTTCCAAATTCTTATTTAGTTGATACAAATGCATGGGCCTCTGTTGTAGCGAGTTGAAACAAAGATGAACATGTTATGTACACTTTCTTTTATATTTTTTCTCAGATTCATCGCATTTTTTTTTTGTCTTAAGAAAATTAGAAAACTCCTCTGCACTAGAGATCAGTTTACTCTTCTTTTGTATTTCCCATATCAGTTATTGAAAGCACTAAATTATTTCTTAGTCGTTTACTGCTCAGGAAAATGTATTATCAGTCAGCTTGATTTCATTTTTTTTTTTTGAGGTTCAGGAAATATGCACCTCTGTTACTTTGTTTATCTATCAATTTTTTTGCTTTTTAAAAACAACATTAGAAAGTATTGTGCATAAGCGTCAGCCTTTGCTGTAGAAAGTGTCTTCTTTAATGAAGAGTGATACGTAAGGAATCAACAATTCTGCAGGCAAAGGTTCAAGACCTCAGGGTTAGGCAAGGCACAGGCCTATAGTTGTTTAGGGTTTCCTAGGAATTGTTTGAAAATTTCTCCAACGAAGAGAAGAATCTGAGTTACTCAGAAATGTATCTGCGTGCCATGGTTATTTGGGGTCTCTCAAGAGCATCCCGCGATAGACGTGGACACATTCAGCGTTCACCACTCCAGCATTCACTGTGCTGGGTTTAGGGATAGATGAGGAAAAACGGACCGAGACGCGTGTTTCTACCCGCAATGAGCGGATGTAGGTGTGCATCTTGCGAGTGGGCTCTTCGAGGCCCGCATTTTATCCTGCAAACTCCCGGCTGATGCCTAAGGAATATCGAGTTCAGAAGCAGCCCCCAGAGGCCAAACCGGACTTCGGCCCAGGCCCGCTCCTCCGAGCAGCGCTGGCCCCGGCAGCCGTCAGGAGGGGAGGCCTGGAGGCCCCAGGAGATCCAGAGCTATCCACAGGGGCCTGGAAAGGCCAGTTAGGCCGCGAAGCTTTGCCAAATGTGCAGTTGGAAACGTTCAGATTCTATATCTAATACTCGAAGCTCACCAGCCCTGCCATGCATGCACGTAGGAAATTAGAGATTCCGACAGACGGGAGGGTGGGACGGTCCCTTTGCAAATCTGGCCGCTTTGGCTCCGCGCGGCTGGCACGCCCGCTGGGCCCGCGTCCAGCGCCTGCAGCACCGCCCGGGAGCCCGCGGCGCCCAGAGCCCGCAGCGCGGCGCGGCTTGGGGGTCGAAGTCACTGCGAACCCTCGCCCGGCGGTGGGGTTCGGGGGTCCCCCTCCATTTCCGCAGGAGCACGGCGCGAGGGTGGCGCGGGTAGCGGCGACGGCGACTGCCAGGGGCTCCGCAAAGGAGGCCGCGGGTTGGGAGGGGCCTCCGACGCGGCGCGCACGTTACCATGGCGACGCGTTTCCCTGGTTACCTGCGCGGCCGCGTCCGGGAGGAGCCTGAGGGCCAAGAGGGCGGACGCGCGGTGGGCGGGGCCTGCGGGGATGCCGGGCTCTACAGAGCAGCGCAGGGTCCCGAAGCCCCTGCCGCGAGGCCTCGGAAGGGGACAGCGACCTCTGGCAGCGGGAGCGCTTCCCCCACCTGCGCGAGGGCGAGGAGGTCCCACCTGCCTCAGCTGTCCCACCTGCGGGATGGCGGGGACACCCTCACCTGCCTCACCTGCCCCACCTGCCCCACCTGTCCCACCTGCCCCATCTGCCCCACCTGCCCCACCTATCCAACCTGCCCCACCTACCCCACCTGCCCCACCTGCAGGACGACAGGGACTTCCCACCTGCCTCATGCCCCACCTGCCCCACCTGCACCTGCGCGGAGGCCCAGGCGCAGCGGGAGCACCCAGTCAGGCCTGCCCTATGGCCCAGCTCCCAGCTCCCAGAGCCAACCTGACGCCTAGTTCCAAAGAAGTCAGTCTTTCAAAGGGTGTTTAGTGTAAGGGTAGGTCCTGAGATCCCAGGACTACGGCCATCATAAAGCTGACTCCGAAAGGTCTACATGAAAAGGGGATTATAAAATCCCAGAAATCGCCGGGCGCAGTGGCTCCCGCCTGGAATCCCAGCACTTTGGGAGGCCGAGGCGGGAGGATCCCTTGAGCCCAGGAGTTGGAGACCAGCCTGGATGACATAATAAGAACCCCGGCCTCAAATTTAAAAATAAAAATCTCAGAAAGTCCTTTCCCCAGTGAGGCAGCATGCAGTCTGGAATGTGGAGGTAAGAAGATGAACTTCAGATGAACTTAGGTAAACCTTCCCCAGTTCACAGCTTCTCCTGCATCCTTTTTGCCTCTCCATCTCTGATGTGCTCTCTGTTGCTAGCTGGCTCCCTCTCTCTCCTCTGTCTCTCTTCTCTCTCGCTCCCTCCCGTCTCTCCTCTCTCACTTCTCTCTCTCTCTCTTCTCTTTTCTCTTTCCTCTCTCCCTCCCCTCTCTTCTCTCTTTCACTCTCTCTCTTTCTCTCTCCGCCTCCCCCCCACCGCCCTGCACAATACTTCCAGGACTTTCCCTCAGGTAGCCTCAGTTTCCCACTAACGTAAGTGCTGAAGGAACCAGGGAGCCAGTACTTGAAGGTTTGGGGACCATTTTACTATTTTCGAGCTTTGCCAATTTGTTTTGTGTTATTAAAAAAAAAACACACACACACACAAAACAAAACTGCATGGCCTAGAAACACAGAAGCACAGACCACTGGACTCTTCTCTTGGCCGAAGAGCCACCACTTTCTTTCAGATACAAAACGCTATTGCCCCAGTTTCCCAGGCTGTCTCAATCGAAAGGGCGTGCTTCTATAGCACATTGTTTCTATAGCACATTGGATGGACACTACTGGTGGAATTCAAATACTCATAGATTTCTGTTTCCCCCTCCATCTTCCCCCTTTCTCTGCATAGCGGGGAGCCTTCCTTATCCACAACGGCCTCTGGGTCCCTGCCATCTCCCCAGGAGGAAGAGCCTTCCTGCCTTTGGGCTCATCATTCGAGGTGGCTCTGGAAGCCGCTGTCTTGCTGGAGGCTGTTTCCTGTGGGAAACTCCTTCATACTGTTGGGCAGGTTACCCAGGGCTTTCACCTCATCTCCCACGGAGCAACCTGTGGACCAGGGGCTCTCAAGGTCCAAGTGACATAAGCCTTTGGCCCTCTCAGAGGCCAGATCCCCATGTGCCACAAAATCTCCTGGCCAGGGTCTGGTGGGGAGAGTGGAGTCCTTTTCCCCCACCGCCATCCTGGGAAGGCCATCAGCTGGGCTGGTCTCGCCTTTGCTGCAATGGCTCTCCCCTGCCTGGGACACAGCTCAAAATGAAAACTCTAGGATTCATGTCAGAGGTGGCAAAAGAAGTGACAGATAAGAAATACACACTTTGGGACATTAACAAAGTGAGGTGGAATTTGTACACCTTTTGTTTGTGTAGCCGTTGAAGATGTTGGAAGAAACTTGAATGTGCCTTCTGAGCCAAACCCTCTTGTTTAGTAAAGTCAAAATAATGAGAATTAGCCTGCACCTATATATAACTCTGACACCACCTACACATCCCTTTCACAGAGGTGCAATGAGGATTATTCGGTTACTGTTTATTAAAAGATCTGGAGACAGAAATCGTTACTTATAAATGCTAGATATTATTAAGGATTTAGATAACAATATGATAAAATGTAAAACAAAAAATAACATGAATTTGTGGCATGTATGAATAACAAGCTTCTAGGTTGCATGTCTGCTAGCACAGCCAGAGCAACCACATTATTTGGGGCTTACTTTGGGGTCATTTGAAATGACCTGACACAATTGAATGTAGAAAGTTATTCAAGACTCCTTGTTATCCAGGGACACTGAATTACTCAGGCTTAGATGGCTTCCATGAGTTTGCTTTATAAGTGTCTTTGAGATGATCTTATAGGCTATTCAGGCTTCTCGTAAAATAGAGTGGCATTTGACTTTCATATGCCTTACATTTCACATCAGGAAGCTCAGCTTTCTTTATGCTGATAATATTTTTCATATGCTAAGAACTCAAGTCAATGAACATGCACTTAGGTAAACTAACCACCACTCACTTTCATTAATTTCAGAGTAAACAAATGGACAATTCACAAATTTTAAAATAGCTCTTCTCTTTGCAGAACCCAAGTTTTAATTTTCTACTAAGTTTAGAAGGCCAGCTTCTATCAACCAAGTGGTAATAATCTAGGTATTACTATAGAGTTTATTAAAGAGATATTACTATAGACTTTATTAAATACAAACAGATCACCCCAAATTGAAGTGAGTTTACAACTTGCAAAATTCTTTAATATAGTATACAATTTATTTAGTATACTAGTCATTCTCATCTATCCCATGGGGTAGGCGAGTGTTATTATTTATATAGTGTTGATAAAACAACAGAATATCTGGGATGTTAAGTCACTTGTCAAAGCCACCAAGTCTATCCACTACACTCTATGGCCTACATGTATAGAAATTAGTGGCTCATTGGGAACAAATGCCATTGACAAGTTGCAAAGCAAACATGCAAAAAAAGAAAAAGGAATAACGGTGAATTCATCTGTACAGCTGTATGTGCGCACATAGAAACAATTTCTAGCTCTAACTCAAAAGCTTATTTTGCTTTGTTTTTAGCCACACTTGTGTGCACAAAATAGAGACCCCAGCCATGAAACACCACACATACAAAGCTAAGACACAGAGGAATCCCCTCATATGAAGACAGAACAGGAGAAAACACTACCATTGAATCACAAGTGTGCTCCCACATTCTTCCTCCGGGACACAAAGACAAGACACCGTGAGCTGGCTGACATGGACTGAGGATCAGAGTATACTCCAAGGGTATGTCACACAGGATGCAGCCCAGCAGAGAGAAAACTGATCCTTAGTCTTCCAAATAGACCAGTTAAAAAACGCATATATTCCCTAAGAGCTCACAGGCCTAATTAAGTTTTTTTGAACCTGATCAAAACGTTAATTACTTTGCACAAACTGAGCAAACATATAGATGTCACATCCTATGAATGTTTATTTCAATTGCTGTCCTGGGAAGATAGATAGAAATTAAAATAGTAAATCATTAAGTAGACTACATGTCTCTCTTCTCCTTTGTTCTCATGGGTATTAAATCTTTACTGACTATTTTGTTTTTCTTTATAGTCAATCAGAGAGGATATTATAATACCAATTACTAATATTTATTGAACACCTACTCTTGTCAGGCACTTTACCTCTGCCCTGTATTTAATCTATCAATAAAACTACAAGACAGATTTGAGTATTTGCATTTTATGCACATTTATACTCAGAGAGACTGAGAATTTGCTCTAAGTTATTCAGTTAAAAAATGGTGGACCTGGCTGGGTGCGGTGGCTCACGTCTGTAATCCCCAGCACTTTGGGAGGCCGAGATGGGCAGATAATGAGGTCAGGAGTTCGAGACCAGCCTGGCCAACACGGTGAAACACTGTCTCTACTAAAAATACAAAAATTAGCTGGGCATGGTGGCAGGCACCTGTAATCCCAGCTACTTAGGAGGCTGAGGCAAGAGAATTGCTTGAACCCGGGAGGCAGAGGTTGCAGTGAGCCAAGATCACACCACTGCACTCCAGCCTGGGCGACAGAGTGAGACTCCATCTCAAACAAACAAACAAAAAAGTGGACCTTGAGTCAAATACAAGTTGGTCTGACTCTAAAGGCCGCGCATCCTTTTCCCCCCATGCCACCCCATCTTGTCAATGAAGGAGGCAAATTAGGCAATCCCACTACATCAATACCTGCCTTGACAGACTTTGGAGACCAGGCTGGCTTAACTATGAAAGTGCAGAGAATTCCATTTGTTTCCACCCAATTTAACATTGCTGTGCTAGTCTTCATCTACATTTCTTACCTATAGGTGTTTGTATGTAAGAGTGGGATTGCTAGTGGATCGCATACTATGCTGAGTCCTGGAAATATGCAGAAAGGTGTTCCCAGAAATTGTCCTTGATACCTTTGTCATGAGTTTAATGAATATTAATCCAGCAGAGGTCTCCTGTGCTAGCCAAAGTGGGGCATATGCTTTGCTTCTGTAACACCATGTTCACAGCCTCAAGGAGCACATGGACTTGTGTCTTGTGTACCTGTCTGTCTGCTTTCCTTTTCTTCTCATAAACGAAATTCTCTTCCCATCTTTTTAAGATCCTTTGAAGGGTATCACCCTTCTCTTCTCTCCTGCATTCAGGAACAATTGCAAACTTTAACATAACCCAGAATTCCAGAATTCATTCTAGAGCAGCCCACACAGTGCCCTGAGGAGTCTTCTATCCAGAATCAGCTGCCCAAGGAACGTGGCCTCTTGTCCTGGGAGCTCCCGGAGAAGCCACAACTAGCATACGGTCTCACTCGGTAATTAATTCATCCAGCATATGATGCCTACACTGGATACTTGTTGAATTAATAAATAAGCAAAACTCATCTGAGCTACTGATATAGATACCCTGAGAGCTCCACATCAGTGTCGTGCACTGCATTCATCAGCCCCAATGGCAGTCACGTAGAGTTTATTTACTTTTGTTTTATGCACAGTTATAACAAATTTTATCTCATCCCCATTATCTGAAAAACAACACATTGCAAGGAGGGAGGAGTCATTTTCATTAACAAGCATGCAACTATCAGCGAGAAGGGAGCCTGAAAACAGAAGAAGAGGCAGAAAACGTAAAAAGAAGCAATCAGCATTCCAAAACCACTTGGGAAAACAATGTGAATCCCTCAGTGGTCCCGGAAGGAGTAAAGCACATGTGATCTAAGAGTTAACATCTCTCACAAGGATCCAAAGTCATGCAAAGGGTTGAAATTGGTTCCCTAATGTTTGTTTTAAGAGGAGGAAAAGGGAGCGATATTTTTGGGAAAATGCTAAAAGTTTCAAAGTGTTAGCACGGAGAATGGGAGAATGATGTCTGCGTTTTTCAAAAGTCACCTACAGGAATCCTTCCTTACTACGCTGTTTCTCTCACCAAAAGAAGTAACTTTGAAATCTGTGCTGCTCTGACAGAGCCTGGGATGGCAAAAACTCAGGCTTCAATGGCTCCTTCCACTCCAGGCTGCCATCCTCGGTGGGCACTCATTAGGATCGTGAACGCAATCATCACAGGGGACTTCAAACGTACCTGCTCACGGCAGTTTGGTTTTCATTATGTGCTGCAGGCACTTTCTCTAACCCTCAATGTAAATTACTTATGTGTTAAAAAGGATCACTTGCTTCTCACAGGAAAATAATAAAAGGAAGCATAAAATTTGTATTTATGTTTGGTAATGCCTGAATCATTCATTCACAGTTACTCTTTGTTTAACAGCGATGCTGAAAATAATAGTCATAGGTAGCATTTATCCATCTTCATATGCTAGCATTTACACAGTCATCTTAATTAAAAATCACAACCGTAGAAAGTGTGGACTATTATCATCATCCCCATTTTACAGATGGGGAAAGTGAGGCCCAGAGGTCCATGTGTCCAGAGCCTTCAAGTTATCCAAGAGCCTTCATGGACCTTGCCTTATGCATATGGCACTGCTCAGAGAGCTCAAGGCCTCACTGCATTAACGTCTATGGGAGCCTCTGTGTTGACCACATCTGGGTATGAGGGACTTTCCTCTACAATTGCAAACTACCTCTCAGTTTGAATCAGATTAATAGTATCATTTTAATTCCAACACGATGGCAGACATTATTATAGACAGCAGGGACATAGATATGACTACAAAATGTGGCCTTCGGATATGAGACATTGGCGGTATAGTTGAGGGAGTCACGGAAAAGACAGGCAAGAAGACATTGGTGATGTGGTAAGGCAGACACCTCTGTACATTCACCAGGTACGCAGAGAAAGGGCCGTCTCGCTGAGCCCGGGTGGCAGGTGGGCTTCCTGGATGAGATGACAGGTAATTTCAACTTGGATGCTAAGTAGGTGTTGTCCCAGTGGGGAGGGGCTGAATGGGAATACCAGGTAGGAAATACAGGATAGGATGCCACACAGAGGATGGGCTCCAAGGCTGATATTCTAAGAGGGAAGGGGGAAGGGAGAGTGGAAACCCTGCTGGGAGGTGAGGGTGGGGTTACAGAGGGTCTTATGCATTGGGAGAGGGGCTGGGACTTTACCCTGTGGCCTAAGGATTCTCCACCTAGGGACTATAGACACTTTGGGCCAGATCATTCTTTGTTGTGGGGGGCTGTCCTGTGCATTGTAGGATGTTTGGCAGAGTCCCTGGAATCTTCTCACCAGATGCCAGTAACAACACCTCTCCCCATTGCCAAATGTCCCCTGGGGTGGGGGGAATGTTCCTCATTGATAGCTGCTGCTATAGATGGCCGGCAGTCTTGACAGGTGACTCAGCAGTGTTGTGTGAGGCCAATTTGGCACCACTGTCACATTCCTTTGGAAGCTTAGAGAAGAACGGATTTCAGCGGGAGAAGTCTAGAGGCAGAGAAGCTAATAGGAGCCTGTTGCAATACATCATAGGAAAAGTGATAATGGCACAAGAGGGGTTGGACATGAGAGAGGTCAAGGAGAACCTCTTGTTGGTTGGGGGTGAACAGGGAGCTGGAAGTGATGTTGTTAGTTACAAGAAAGGAGTCCAGGAGAATACTGAGATGTCTTGGCTGGAGAATTGGGTAGAAGTTATTGACCAAGACAAAGAATGTATGAGATGGAGCAGGTTTGGAGGAACAGTTAGTAAATTCTGACCTAGAAATTGGAGCTGGGGAATAATTTTCTGCAGCTACTTCAGAGGGGGGAAGAGGCTTTTGTAACTTAGTGTTAATGCAGGAAACAGCAGTTTCTCTTCCCAGAGAGCTTGCTGTTCAGGAAGTACACCAATGTCTCTACCCCCACGGAAGCAGTGTTTCCCAGAACACACTTTGGAAATCCACGTCATCACTTTGAACTTAAAGGTTTAAAAGGAAGTACAATAGGATCCAAGACACAAAGAAGATGTAATTCCAGAAAGGAGTACTTGAGTTAGATGAAAAGGATAAGTCAGGTTTCAAAGGGCAGAGATGGCAGACAAGGCTGAGCCCTCCTCTCTCCTCACCTTGGTCTGGGGACAATTCCTACACTGAACTTCCTTCAGAGACTTAGACAGGCCAAACGTTCCCTTTACCTGAAGAGGTTTCCCAGCCCTTTACCTGAAGAGCCCTCGGTAACATTCTCATTCTCAGTCATAGGAAGCTGTTGCTTCTTTTTATTGCCTTTGCCATGTTTTGTGATTATTTTTCTTTCTTTGCTATTTGTTAAACTTTGGTCTCAGCCCCAGGTATGGCACTCCCTCGAGAGCAGGGATGATGATTTTTATTTTCTTAATTCTATCCCTAGTGCCTAACTCGGTGCCTTTAACAGGTGTCGCTTCATATATATTTCATAATAATTTATTTGATATCTTTGTGGAATAAATGAATAAATGATGAATGTGAGCAATGGCACAAGGAACAATTAGAGTGGAAAATCATAGAGACATTGACCAACGGTCTTTTATGAATGAACTTTGGCCTTTGAGACGGGAGGAGAGGAAAATTTGACTAAAAGCTGGCTGGGGTCAGGGCTAGGAGGGCCTTTAGCATGATCTGTGGGATCTGGACTTTCATTCATGTGTGGCAAATGTGTAGCCATCCATGAACTTGAACCAAGAGAGGGGTTGGCTTCCTAGCACTTGAACGCTCATTCTCGCTCATAGAAAGCTGTTGTTTCTTTTTATTGCCTTTATCATGCTTTGTGATTATTTTTCTATTTCTCTGCTATTTGTTGAACTTTGGTCTAAGCCCCTGGTGTGGCATTCCCATGAGAGCAGGGACGATGACTTTTATTTTTAAAATAAAATTAAAATTCTCCCAAATAGCCTGGAGAAGCATGTGATGTCTGAATAACTGGTACCATCATTCACTTCAGTTGAATCCTCTTAAACAAAAAAGAACATTTCATGTGAAATAGTTTTTGAATATGAGATGTACTTAGAAGTTGGAAAATAAAAGAAAATGTGAAAATAAAGGTTTTTTTTCTTCTATGTAACACAAATTCAGTTAGAATTAAAACTTAAAGAATTCCTGTTTGTCTTTCTGTGCCTGGCTTATTTTATTTAACATTGTGCTCTTGAAAATGCAAACAGAGTTGATGTTAACTGTTCTCACGGCACAGCGAATAACTATGTGAGATAATGCATTTATTAGCTAGATTTAACTATTCCACAATGTGTATATATTTCAAAACATCATTTCATACATAATGAATACATAAAATTTTTTCTGTCAATTAAAAAAATAAAAAATAAATCTTAAGATAAAAATTTTTATTAAAAATGATTTTTTCAGGGTAAAAATGTTCAGACCAATGTTTATGATAGGATGCTATAGCATCCCTGTTCTTCATGTTTGCTTTTGCTGTATTATCAAAACAATGGTCATATTTGCAAATAAATGTTAGGCCTTCTATAATTTTCCCAAAGATTTGTCTTTATTATTTATATGAATTTTGTATTTTTTTATAAGAGCCTATCATATCATCATTGCCATGGAGTTTCTCTGGGGTTAAATTTACAATTAACTGTTAGCTGTGAGATCCCCTTTGTAAATGTCTTTGAGTAAGATTTAAGCCATTCTCCAACATTACTTTTATGGATTTGTGGAAGTTACATGTACCTTACAATTTTTGCAATTTCTCTTTACAATTCAGTCATATTTTCTTTATATTGTATTGTCTGAGTCTCTATCAATCATTGAGTGAGTTGACTATTGACTCAATGGACATGAATAAAGCATTAAGTTAAACAGTGGCAACTAAATTATAAGTGGTCGGTTTACTAATAACTATCTTCCTGCTTGGATGGCTTTTGCTTCTTTATGCAGCCTCGTGTCTCTGAGGACTAGAGTAGTGAATCTGGACAATGGTTGCACTCCACACTCCACCCCTCCATCCTGCAAGACCTCCTTCCTCAATCTTACTTTATGCCTCTCTATCTTTGTCTTCACTCTGTTTTTCTACTGGGAATGTCCTCACCTATCTCCCAAATGTTATTTATCTCAAGTTTTTCCTAGTCTGTATAATCAGATTGATACTCACTTTCTTACTCTTTTGCGCTTTTTTGTTTGTTTGTTTGTTAATTTTTATTCTCCCTTTAACCTCTGCAACACAGAATCAAACACAAGTGCTTTCCTGTGGTCACAAGAAGGTGTATTTGTTCTAAGGGGCTGACATGTTTTAATTCTTGTCTGATTCTTGATACTCAAAAGGATACGTCTACTTGGAGAGCCTCAAAAAGGGCTGCTACTTGCCTTTAGATCTTGCCCACTTATAGTTTGTCTACCCACAAATTAACAGAGACACACAGAACACTCACACAGACACCTTGTACCTGTGTGCTTTTGCTTGACTAATCCACACTGTTCTTCATGGGTCAGCTGGTTTAACGAGCGTCTCCCACCATCATCTGAGTGGGTGATCTAAAATGCGCTACTGCAGCTCCCACACCTACCACTCTACAGCCATTTGCTGAAATAGCTTCTGGTTACCTGCTACATGCTGGTCTCACCAACTGGACTTCAAGTTCCTTGAAGAAAAATATTGTCATACCCTTTTCTTTAAATGCCAAATATCTGGTAGAGTATGGCATATAGCAGGTACTTAAAAGGATTAGGTAAGTAATGAATGTGTATGGGTTTTTTATTATAATTATGTTGATGTATAATGTTGCAATCTCTTAAAAGGCAGAGGCCACTCTCAATTAAGATGTAGTTCAGTGATCAATGTCACTTGGTTGGGAAACACTTGTGCAAAGTGCCATGAAATCTTCACCTTAGTCGGTATCCTATCCTATCTGGCGTATACCTTGGGCAGATCACTTAATCAAAGAGTGTTCCCATCACCCATAAAGTGAGAGAATTGGACTAGTTTGTCCACAGAACAATATATAACTTAGCAAACAAGACATTGCCTTTTAAACCATTTCACAATTGTTACCCATCCAGAAAGTGATATGGTTTTTTAAAATCCTGTGTTTTACATTCCCCAGTTGTAATCTGTGAATTTGTCAACTTCCTACTAGTCTAGTACTTACTTCGGTAATCATTTTACCTAACCAATGAAGAGGATTCACTATCTAGTGATGAAAAAAGTTTGAGATGTTTAGGGGGCAATGATTTATCAAATAGAACTTTTAGCTTATTTTAGTCAGATAAACCTGAAATGTTCAAGTGCCACTAAAATGCAGAAAACACTGTGGGTTCTCATTCTGGAGAGAGAAAAACTAAAACATTACAGTTTCAAAACACAGGTAACATAAAACAGAACATTCATCATGAGGCCATCAGGAAAGACCATTTCTTCTTGTTGAGAGATCCAAGGAGAATGCTTCTTTTTATTTGTGTATATTTGCAACGTGACACTATCAACAATGAAACGGCTTTCACTGTTTAGCTTGTAAAGATGTGGCTTTAGAGTATGTTATGGAAACTTTGGCTTAAAGCATCAGTACTCTAATTAATAAAAAGTCAGTTTTGTGCTAGCGCCTGGGGAGAATAGCAGTGTATGGAGTTCCAAATCAGTGTATTAATCCATCTCATCATTTAAGACAAAAAATATTTTCAGGAAGGTAAAGAGGCCCCAAAGTGAGAGAGGTGACATGATAAAAGGCGCAATGTCCAGAGCAGAAAGTTTTGGCAGCCGCGGAGATTTTAGAGCAGGTAAGAAGCTATCCTGGGTGAGGTACAGTCAGCCTATCATGTAGGGACCAAGGAAAATGTTGAAAAGGTCAGAGATTTGGCTGATTCGAATACATGATTAACTGTGAGAATGATGGCTGAAGAGTTCAGTGTAGACCAAGAGACAGATGCTCACATTCTGAAAGAAAACTTGAGCATGAGGAAAGTTTCCGTGAAGATCGTGCCAAGTGCTCTGAGTGATGAACAGAAACAGAAAAGTCTTGACATTTGTTCTGGTCTTTCAGAGGAAGCCAGATAAAATAGTGCTTTGTGAAGAAACAGGTAACCAGGAATGAACCGCGGAGCAAGAGAACTTCGATTCAAGAGATGGATGGAAACATCAGTATTCTCAGTACCCCCTCCACACACCTTTATTAAAGCATTTTTATTGAATCAGTACTCATTTACTGAGTACATACTAGGTGTACAGAATTATGTTTAGCATTGTGGGAATTATAAACATGAAAAGGACATGGTTTATTCCCTATAGCTGTTCATAATATGATGAAAGAAAGTAAGACATTATAAGAGTCATCACTTTCCATCACAAGACTAGGCAATAAATGGAAAGTCCTGAAGACTGATACAACCTAGCACTTTTATGAGATGCCTACAGCTCACTTGAGCATGTACTTTCCATTAAGTCCTTTTTGAGATGTGTTGCTTTGATAAGCGGATAACACAGGTGTCAAACAAAAACTCAAACCTGTGTTTAGAGGGCTAAGATGTCCCATTTCTGAGAAGAGTCAAGAAAATGATAAAGGTGCTGAAGGAGTTCCCAAAACTGAGTTCAGCTATAGCTTCTCCAGTTGATGCTCCTAAATGGAAGGCTGTCCACTGTGTCATTTGCAGATGTGGCATCTTCATTATAAAAATCAGTCTCATCACTGGAGATAATTTATTGTATGCATTTATCCATTCCGAGCACTTGTGTGGAGTTCCTACAGTTTGCCCAGCATTCTAGTAGAGCTAGTTTATACATCCATTTTGCCAAAAGTTTATAGACTGCTTAATTTTCATCAACAATCAGCAAATTATTGGGTTCCACGTTGACACTTACATTTGAACTTAAAGGTTTATTTATTTTACCATCCACATTAAGGAAACATTATAATGAGGTTTTAAAGGAAAAACAAATAGTTTGGGAGACATGGGAGTAGAAAGAATCCCAATTTATCATTTTGGCCAAGTTCAACAAACATTGCACCATGAACCAATAGCTCCTAATGAGGACAGCTGCAATACACTAAATAAATATACCATTATATTTAATTAGAAATCTTGCAATTTCCTGATTGTGGACTTTAGCCCATTTATGGATGGGAATGGTTATGTATGTGTGCATTTGTGACAAACACAAAGGGATATCTTAGATATTAATTTTAAAATGAATAAACTTTACTGTGTGCAACAAAGTGGGAACAAATACCATTTTGACACTGCCTTACATTCATTCTATCCAGACTGGAGCACCATTAAGAACAAGACTGTTGCATAGATGCAGCCCATATATGCATTTCAGCATTTTTCAAAACGTAGAATGCACCTAGTTTCTAGTGATATGAATTAAAAATTACTAGATGTAGCCAATAGGAAAGCAATAATGAAGAAATAGAACAGCGACTATATAATTTACTCTGTTAGATACTTTCAAATAAACTGATGTCAAAGGTGATGAGAATCAACTAGCAAAGTATTTGATTTATGATTTGCAAAGAATACCCTCATTATCCTCTGTTCAAATGACTATTTGAGGGCCAATGCCTTTAGAAGAAGGAAAATAATTTAAATTTAAAAATCCCAACAAACCAAAAATTGTGTGGTATTCAGAATGAATAATTTCTATTCTATTGGGCTTTATCATGAATAGTGATATTAAATCCCTTGGTTTTATTTGTCTTCAAAAACTTAGCCATGGCCATTTGAATACAGTAAAAATAATTATCTCAGAATGTATTACAATACAGCTTAAACATTCAAATAAATAAATTTATAAAATTCTAAACTTTGAAGCTAACTCTAAAGGTCATTTTTGATCATTGTTTTGTTTCCCAGGTTGCTTAGATATTTGAACATAGTTTTTTTTTCGTTTTTTTTTTGAAGAGTCTCACTCTGTCACCCAGGCTGGAGTGCAGTGGCGCAATCTTGGCTCACTGCAAGCTCTGCCTCCCAGGTTCACGCCATTCTCCTGCCTCAGCCTCTCCAAGTAGCTGGGACTACAGGTGCCCGCCACCACGCCCGGCTAATTTTTTCTATTTTTAGTAGAGATGGGGTTTCACCATGGTCTCAATCTCCTGACCTCGTGATCCACCCGCCTCGGCCTCCCAAAGTGCTGGGATTACAAGCGTGAGCCACCGCGCCCAGCCCATAGTTTTTTTTTTTATTTTTAAAGATAAAATTAAGAAAATTTGACTTCCATATAAATGAAAACTATCACCCACAGAAAGTGCTCTTAGGATCCTAAAATGCTGAAGTTTAGTAAAATGATCCATAGGAGCTATTCATAAACTATTTATTTTGGTTAAGGTAATGATGAGGGCTTTTTCCTTTCCTTTTACCAGGATCCACTATTTTATGGTTGTAATGAATTATCTGAACAAAATTGTCAGCTAAAATTTCTATATTTATATTAGATGGTGAGGTATTTTTTAAATCAGTCATGATCTTGGTGAATCCAAATGGAACAAGAACTTTTTCAAATGAAGTGTTCAATATACACACTGATTGTTTTTCTTCCTTCATTAATTTGTTGGTGGTATTCATGTGGGGTGGATGGGAGATGTTATGATTACAGTTTAAATATTTTAAAATATTCATTTTGGGTGGTTGAGAAGGATGATAAATAGAGAAAACAATTATTTATGTTATATGTATACATACGTGTGCACACACACACAGACACAAAGAAAAAACAAATAGAAAAGGTTTGTCTCAAATATTAGCTTCAAATTAGGCTCACTTACCACATCTTGAATGTTATGCCATCCACATATAAATAATATATAGATCTAGATGAAAACTAATATGTCCTCAGACCAATAAAAATGATTTTTTTGGTTTAAGAGAAAATAAAACCTATTGATATGCATTTATTAAACTAGTGTTCATAAAGTTTTCTGAATAAGCGTCTTCTATCATTATGACTTTTCACATGCATTGGAAGACAGAAGGCTCTTATATTGTGCAGTTCCTGTTGTATTGGGAGGCTGACACATTCTTATTGCACCACCTTTTATAATTTCCACAAGATTAATTCTATACTTCTGTTTACAGTAAACACATCTTTATAATATAGAGAGGAAAATCACCTTCTTTCAGACACCTACAAGATTGTTCAGAAAAGACAAAAAACCCTAGCAACTATGTTGAGCTATGGAAGTCTTCTCTTAACAAACTCTAGACAATCAAGTTGATATTTTATTCTGCAGAATATGTTCACTTTTATTCATTACTACTCTTTATCTAAATAAGCTCTTTATTATAATAGGTAATAAATATACCTGTAGATTCTGTATGTTCAAGTTAGAAGGATGTGAGGTAGGGATTTCACACTTAATACGCAGTATTTTATCTTGCTTGCTCAGTAAGTACATATGTTGATAGCAGGTACACATTTTTACTCATATTTATGCATTTTGAATACAGCTGTCTTCCATTTAGGAAGAGCACTTCTTACACAATTTGATAAGTATCTGCTATGTCTGCAGTTCTGCCAAATACATTTTCTCAGTGCTTGGAGGCTATAGGCTGTGTATCAGCTATGTGGGAAGTCAGTTCCTTTTCCCATTGGTACAAAAACACAATTAAGCTTACAGTAAGTTATGTTGCACTGCATAGCTATAATTAATGTGCAGATCTAAGATTAAACAGTATAAATAAAAAGCCAGAACCATGATCAGTATCCGGAAGCAGGATCAGCAAATTTCAAAGATGAGATAAGCCAATGCAGGTAATTTAACAACTGTTTAAAATACATTAGAATTATCTAGTTCCACCTAAGTGCAATTTGCTGGACATTTGATATTTGAGTCTCTTGGAGAAAATCTAAATAAATCACTACAAAATCGGATCAACAGGAATTAACAATGATACAATCGTAGCAAGCCCAAGTGTATGTTTGCTTTTAAAATACCTGTAAGTTCATTAAGCAGACCAATTTTTATTTTCATATGTATGTTGATTTGGGAAAAGCTATAAAAAGAATGGCCTTTCTCATTTTTCTGAATTATATGAATATTAAAATACACACATAAGTCCGGGTGGGTGTGGTAGCTCATGACTGTAATCTAACACTTTGGGAGGCTGAGATGGGAAGACTTGAGCCCAGGAGTTCGAGATCAGCCTGGGCAACATGGCAAAACCCCATCTCTACAAAAAGTACAAAAATTAGCTGGGTGTGGTGGAATGTGCTGTAATCCCAGTTACTTGGAAGGCTGAAGTGGGAGGATCTCTTGAGACTGGGAGGTGGAGGCTGCAGTGAACCACGACTGCATCACTGCACTCAGTGTAGAGCAAGACCCTGTCTCAAGATAAATAAATAAATATGTAAATAAAATAAAATGCAAACATAATAAAAAGATACAAATTATGTGTATTTGTGAAAAAATCCTTTTATAATATGACACACGATTATAAAAGATCAAGAAAATATTTTGAAAGTAAGTGAATTCTTTCCACAATCAATTTCACACAATCCTGTCTTTCCATCAGGAAAATATTCTGTAGTTCTGGAGAATCATTATAACTGAGCTTTGACCATTTTACAAAAAGAAGCATAGAGTCGTGGTGCTGAGCCAGGAGATATGAGCTCTCTCCTATCTGTGCATGCCATATCTTAGCTATACCTTAGAATAGTGACTGACACTGCTGGTTTTCTGACCTGCTGTAGGATTCGAGAATGGAAAGAATCCTGAGAGTTGCACAATATGTGGCTAAAGGCGTACATGGGAGGAGATTACATAAATACATTTAGGGTCTATATATTCAACTCACTCTTCTGAGAGTGAAGAAATTGCTCTTAAAGCTACATATAACGTCTTTCTTGTACAACATGTATTAACACAAAGTTTAATTTATACATTCATGCATTAAGTAAAATGCATTACACAATAAATTTTGAAATTTTAAAATCACCACAGAAGAGCGAAGAGAGCTGATATTTCTCAGGGCCTCTGGAACGTCACAGGAAGAGATTTTTTGCTGACACGATTTCAGACATTCAAGCAGTTGCCCATTTCACAGAGAAGGAAACTGAGGCTCAGAGAAGTTAGGTGACTTTGGCCCTCACATTACCTATTCTTTTCTATATGCCACACTGCCATTAGTCAAAAAACACTAGGAAGCCAAGTAAAAGCAGAAAACCAAGATTGTGTCCATCAGGATGAATATTCCCACAGAAAGCTCCATATAATGTGATGATCATCACAGACAAACTGCAGGAACTGTGTTGATATGCAAATTTCCAGCAAAATAGCAATGGCTGTAACGAGTTAAGCATGTTTTTACCAGTAAGGGGAGTATTTTTAGTGTTTTATGAACAAGGTGAATTTTATTGCTTACCTTTTACTTTACAATAAGACAAAAATCAATGAATGCTTCTTTGGTTTTATAAACACTCATAAATGCAAGAGTATATGTGTACACAGATATTTATACCTTCGATTTGCATGTATTGTGTTGTGAAATCTCTTCATAATAGTAAAGCCTAAGTTATTTTCTCATTGTACCAATCTCAGAGGACTTCTGATTTCACATGTATCAGTCCATACATTTTCAGCTTTTGGAAACCTGCGGTGGAGATGGTAAATTTTCCTGGTGGGGCTGCAGATTGAGAACCAGGGCCCAGAGAGGTTGAGTGATTTGCTCAAGGCCACAGAGGGTCTCAGGTATTTACAGGAGGCTGCAGCCATGCCCTTCCCATAGGTAATCTTAGTTTTTGAATAAAAGAAAGGAAAGCACTGAATTAAAAACAAACAAATAAACAAAAACAACAACCAAAAAAAAACCAAGTAACTGGATATAAATCCTGGGACCTCAGTTGTTTTCCATATAGGTATTGATTACAATTTGAAAGAAAAACTTCCTTATATCATATGCTTGTGTAGCTTATGGTGCTTACCCCATTGGCACCAGGAAAATGAAACACAGACCCATAAGTCTGCTTTTGTTAATGCTAGATCTTCGGTGAACTCCAAAATACCATAAATAATTGAGATAACTATGGGCGCCCTGGGTGTTTTTTTTTAATCTTCTTTCTCTTCGTGTGTGTGTGTGTGTGTGTGTGTGTGTGTGTGTGTGTGTGTGTGTGTGTGTGTTTTAATCAGAAATGAAGAGTACCAGCATCCATATACATGCTCCCCAGTGACCAACCATGGAGGGGAGAGGCTCTGGACACTATGCCCACACGCCAGCCAGCCTCTACTGGAACAAAGCCAGCTCTCTGCAAGGAGGCCGGCTCCTCTAGCCCAGCGGGGAAGGTGTTAGGATAGGAAGCAGTGGCCTTCCTCAGCCAACTTCAGGCTTAATGAAAAAGTTGAATTCATGTATTTCAGTAGAGATGTGCACAAAGGTTGATTTTTTTAAAATCAACTTTTCATTTTACAGCAGTTTCAGATTTACAGTAAGACTGTGAAGCTAGTACAGAGTTCCCACATGCACCACACCCAGCCTCCCCCATCGGTAACATCTCACGTTAGCAACGGACATTTGTCATGATCCACGAGCCAATGCTGACCTGTCATTATCACATTATCACAAACTCGGGAGTTTGCTCAGTTGCCTTAGTGTTCCCCTAATGTCTGCTTTCTAGTCCAGGATCCCATTCAGGACACCACTTTACATGTCACTGCCAAGTCTCCTTAGACCCTTCCTGGCTATGACAGTTCTCAGACTTCCATTGTTTTGGATGAGTTTGACGTATCTGAGAAGCATTAGTCAGGTATTTTAGAGAATGTCCCTCAGTTTTGGTTTGTATGATTTTTTTCTCTTGGTCAGATAAGGGTGATGGATTTTTTAGAAGGCCACAGAGATAAAGTGCCATTTTTATCACATCCCAGGAGGGGTACCTATGGTCCACATGACTTATCACGGATGATATTGATCTTGTCACTCGACTAAGATGGTGCCTGTCAGGTTTCTCTACTGGAGAACTCCCCTTTTCCATACTTCTTTCCGTATTTTGGAATGAAGTCACTATGTATGGCCCATAACAGTGGGAAGTTATACTCCACCTTTCTGAGGGAGGAGTACAGATTGATATTTTTATTTATAATATTTAATACATAACTTTTTGAAATAAAAGGCAAAATAAAATGTTAAAATTAGGGTGTATTTAGTTGTTGATGCACATAATACAATCTTTACAATGCCCATTCGTGATGTTGTGTTGTATGAACACAGAAGTCGGGTGCACCGCTTACCTCAAGTCCAAAGGTGGTACCAATCCATGGTGATATTGGCACAGGGACTTGAGGAACCACAGGGCCTCAGGGTCAGAAGGCCTGCAATGGTCTTCAGTTCACCTCTCTGTGGTCCAAACTGAGACCTCATGGGCTTCTGATGAGAAATTCCTACTTGTGAGTGTGGCGGATACCGCAGTTTCTTTACACACATTCTACCTTCTTCCAATTACCAGAGCTGCGGGTGCATTTTAAATGGTAATGTGTGTACAAAAAGCATTCACATTTTCCAGATTTTTCTCTTTTGTAGACAGCAACTGCCATGTGACACAGTCCAGCCAGAGGTGATAGATCAGCCAAACCCCACCGTTTTCTGAAAGGCCTTGGCTTTCTTGATAAAGATGCCCTTCTCCTTTTTCTCTATTATCCCTCCAATGGAGAAGTGAGATCAGGAGGGGAAGCAGTCACTGTGTGACCTTGTCACAGCGATAGGGATGACAAACGCCAACTTGTCCCAGGTCCTGAATGGGAAGTCACAGGAGCGCCTTCCCCAGGATGGCGCCGCTGCCCTAGCCCTGGCGTGTCTATCCCAGACTTCCTGATATGTGAGATGGAAGACAGTTACCCAGGAGTCACTGTGGTCAGGATTTCCATAACATGCAGCCAGATGAAACCCCGCTCCCTGGACCTTTCCTCCATGTCCACTTCCAACAACGTGAGGACAGCCCACCTTTCAAAGGAGCAAATCTTGTTAAGCATGTTGCTATTTTTACTAATTTCTCTTCTGTAATATCTTCCACATAGTTTAGAGTGACTAAATTTCCAAAAATATCCCAATAATTATTTTTGTTTTCTCCAGGATGTTGCCAAATCCTGTTATTTTACCTTCAGTGAATCATGTCTTCTCATATTCAAACAGTTTCTCACTGTATTACAATATTCTCCCTTTTAGATTCTTTTCCTTTATGGAACACAGAGGGTAGCACTCAACTCAGACTAGAGCAGCAAGGCCAGCTCTGGGTGTCAGCTATGAAAGCCTTACATCTACTCTGCTATTGCACTTAAAATGACTCCCGATTTATCCACACATGATTAAGTTCATAACCCTCAGCTTCAATGCATTGATTGAAACCAACCTATCTGAAAACCTGATGACTATCTATTTTTCCTTCGCTTCTATCCCATAATTGCTACCCAAGTAAATGCACCTTGAAAATATGATGAAAAGACTATAGCGTGATGAAATCTTCCACTAAATATCCTGCATAACTGTGGAGTGAGATGAACATCCAGGCTACACACAGCACAAGCCGAACTGCTACGTATGTTTGGATGGCAATGCGCTCTCTCAATACCATAGTTTAGCCTGAGCAGTATATTCCTAGTGTCCCCATATACTTAGCCTTGGGTCAGGGGTTATTTGAGGGAAAGAAAATTATGATCTCCCCTGCCTTGTTGGATTGTACGCATCAGTAAGCCTCTTTACAAACTCCTTATGGAGGAATACACAGATTGAAGGTGTCTATTAGAAAATCTCAGCACAGGTTCATGAAATCATTGTGATTAATCTATGGTGGACCACATTGATTCTCATGAAAAATGTCAAGTGGGTCTGTTACTGGAAAGGGGTCCAGACTAAGACCCCAAGAGAGGGTCCTTGGATCTCGGGCAAGAAAGAATTCAGGGCAAGTCCAAAGAGCAAAATGAAAGCAAATTTATTAAGAAAGTAAAGGAATAAACGAATGGCTACACCACAGACAGAGCACCCCCAAGGGCTACTGGTTGTCCATTTTTATGGTTCTCGATGATATGCTAAACAAGAGGTGGACTATTCATGCCTCCCCTTTTTAGACGATATAGGGTAACTTTCTGACATTGCCATGGCATTTGTAAACTGTCATGGTGCTGGTGTGAGTGTAGCAGTGAGGACGACCAGAGGATGTCGCCATCTTGGTTTTGGTGGGTTTTAGGCGGCTTCTTCAACTTGTTTTATCAGCAAGATCTTTAAGACCTGTATCTTGTGCCAACTTCCTATTTCATCCTGTGACTTAGAATGCCTTAACCATCTGGGAATGCAGCCCAGCAGGTTTCAGCCTCATTTTACCCAGCTCCTGTTCAAAATGGAGTTGCTCTGGTTCAAAAGCTTCTGAGAGGTCCCCTCAAAAACTCTGGTGTGACTTGTTTGGAAAGGTTGGAATTCCATGTGGAATCACCCACTATGGGTTTAGCTAACAGTAATTTTCCTTCATCAATGGGACCACTTTTCTAAATGCTAATAGTATGTGAGTAATTCACAAAGGCAGTTTGCTGAGTCTTGGCAAATTGCAGTTTCATTAGAAGTTTGTTTTCCCTAAGGTTTAACATTAGTCTTCACGGATTTTGTTTTTATTTTTATTTTTTAAATCTTTTCTAAACCCCAGTGGAAAATAACCATTTGCTGTGAAAAGCAATCCAACCAGGTATCTTCAAAATCTTAATAGGCAAAGTGAATTGGCCTTGGCTCATCTTCATGGAACATAGGACAAATGGATCCATTTTCTTGCAAAATAACTACCATTTGAATGTTGATTCTGCCTGCCTAAGATTAGCACCTTGTAAAATCTGTGTTTGAGAATGTAAATGTAAGGCAGCTAAGCACACAGACCCACATTCCCAAGCAGAAGAAATATCCTCCACCAGCTCCCAGCCAGTTCTGAGGAATGATGAAGACATGCTGATTTTTTTGTCCAGAAATTGAAAAACAGTAAGAAACATGCAGAAATAAAACAATTTTGAAATTCATATTTTATCATACCTATCTGCAAGTGGGAGACAGTGTCCATAATCCACACTAAGCGTCAATCACTGGAGCAGGCTTTTAGGGGATCTTAACAGCTGGGCTTGCCTAGGACACGGAGAGTGGGCTATGGATGTGTTGTCATTCAGGGCATCCCATTTGTCCTCAAAGATCTTCACATCAATACGAAATTGCTTAAACATTTCATATTGCTTACTTCAAGGGTTAGTGGAGTGTGCCAATCTGAAGTAAGACCTACTGGGGATGAAAGATGCATAAGAAGGTGTCCCAATCTGATAGAAGTTTATGGTCCAGCAAGAGGGAGAAACAGGTGAGCAGTCAGCAAAACATAAGTCACGGAATGAGAAGGACCACAAGAAAGCCACGAGCACCTTCCAAGAGGAGAAAGCACTCACAGCTGTGATGACAGTGTCAGTCCTAAAATCTCAAGCTAGCCACACTTAATGAGCCTTACTGTTACTGGTGGTCCTTGCTCCCAGAGCTCCCAAGATGGTGGTGGGCCACTTTCAAGATGGCGGTGGGCCACTTCCAAGATGGTGGCAAGCCTTGTGTTCTCTGACCTGGGGTTCTTGGCCTCACAGATTCCAAGGAATGGAATCTTGGGCCATGTGGTGAGGTTATAGTTCTTTTAGAAGCCGTGGGTCACAGAAGAGAACTGTGGAACCCAGTGACTAGTGTTCAGCTCGATTAGGATGAACCTGGGCACTTACTTGTGTAGGAACAATGGCGAGCCTTTAGCCCGATCAGGAGTGGCAATGGTCGCCTCACTGGATCTGCAGCACAGTGGACACCCTGCTGGATCCAGAGGGATAGAAGATAGCAGCGGGTCTGCGACAGGGGCAAACAGCAGTGGTGGATGGCAAGCAAAAGCTCAGCTCCAGCTGTAAAAAACACGGACCAGAAGAGTGTGCAGTTACAAGATTTAATAGAGTGAAAACAGAGCTCCCATAAAATGAGAGTGGACTCTGAAAGAGTAAAGGCAGACCCAGAGAACGCCAAATGCAGTCAAGAGATCTTTATTAGCAGAGTCAGGTAGGTCGCCCAGAAAGAGTGCTGTTGGGATGGGATATTTATATCCCTTAGGGCTACATGGGTATCGATGATTGGGTCTGGGGGGCAGGACCGGGGGGAGGGGGAGGTGTTATTTTCTTATTGGGTCTTTCTTGGCGGGTTTAACATTGCGTCAGGTGTGGAGAGGGAGGAAGAACCTGGAACTGTCGCCATCTTGTGGTACCTTATGTGTCTGCGCCACCCAACAGACCCAAAGGGGGCTGCCATTGCTGGCTCCGATGCCTGGGTTTATATCCTGATCATTGTCCCTCCCACTGTGCTCTTAGGCGATAGATGATTGGCTATTTCTTTACCTCTTGTTTTTGCCTAATTAGCATTTTAGTGAGTTCTTTTTACTACCTGATTGGTCGAGTGTGAGCTAAGTTGCAAGCCCCATGTTTAAAGGTGGATGCGGTCACCTTCCCAGCAGGCTTAGGGATTCTTATTCGGCCTAGGAAATCCAGCTAGTCCTGTCTCTCATTACCACGTATCAGGGACTGTGATTCTCCCTGAATTTTTTTTTATGCAATCCTTTCATCAATCCTAGAGATAAGTTTATTATGCTTATTTGAGAAATCTAAGGTAAAAGAGCTCAAGTAGCTTTTTCAAACTGTTCAACTCCAAGGAAGGCCAGTTAGGTTGGAAAGGGTAGAAGAGATGAAGGTGGTGATGGTGTGAAGTGGGTGTATCTATTGGTGCATAACAAATTACCCCCAAACTTAGTAGTCTAAAATTATTTCCCGCAATTTCTGTACGTCAGGAATTTGGGATCTGGGTGGTTCTCTGGCCCAGGGTCTTTTATGAGGTCCAGTCAAGATTTTCGCCAGGGATGTGTGCCAGAAATCTTGACTAAGGGTGAGGATCAGCTTCCAAGCCCACTCACTACACAGCAGCCAAGGTGGTGCTGGTTGCTACAGGGAGCTGCCAGATCCATCTCAGGGCTGCTTGAGTGTCCTCCTGACATGGCAGCTGGCTTCCGCAGAATGAGTGATTGGAAATGTTCCTTTTATGGCATAGCCTGGAATGTTCCTTTTATGGCAGAGTCTGGAAAGTCACATAGCATCATTTATACTACATTCTATTCAGTAGAAGTGATTTGCCAAGTCCAGAGGGGAATTAAGCTGCACCTTTTGAAAAGACAAATGCTGAAAAGTTTGCAGATTTAAAATACAACAGGGACCAAACATAAGCAAGGCAAAGAAGTCATCTTGAGGCAGCTGTGTATAGCAGAAGTTGGCTTGAATAGTGGAAGTCAGGCTGAAAATTTAAGTAACAGGCAGCTGGAGTAAACCTTGAATTCCAGGTGTAATATGATTTTACAAGAAAGGTAATACATTTCCACTGGAGATTTTTAAGCAGATAAGTAATATAATTAAGATAATTATATAATAAAAGTAATCAGATGATTTCACTTGGAATGGATTAGATGACTGGACATTCTTATAATAATTATAAAAATAATAGGCTGGGTGTGGTGGCTCACTCCTGTAACTGCAGCACTTTGGGAGGCAGAGGCAGGCGGATCACCCGAGGTCAGGAGTTCAAGACCAGCCTGGCCAACATGGCGAAAGCCCATCTCTAGTAAAAATACAAAAATTAGCTGGGCTCGGCGGTGTGCATCTGTAGTCCCAGCTACTTGGGAGGCTGAGGAAAGAGAATCGCTTGAACCCGGGAGGCACAGGTTGCAGTGAGCAAAGATCGCACTACTGTACTCCAGCCTGGGTGACAGAGTGAGACTCCTTCTCAAAAATCATCATCATCATCATCATCATCATCATCATCCAACGTATACCTGAGTTTGGGAAAGAGGAGGAAATTATATTTTTAAAATTCTCTAATGGCGCTTTAGAATAGTCCTCTAGAACTGGCATTGGCAAACATTTTCTGCAGAGCATCAAATAACAAATATATTTAGCTTTGTGGGCCAACTATTCAATTTTGCCATATTTATAATACAAAACAAGCAATTGAAAATAAGTGGGCTGTATTTGGCCTATTGACCATGGTTTGCCAATTCCTGCCTCCAAACTTTCCCAGTTATACATTAGAAATCATTAGTTTTATCACATAAACTAGATGGTTTTCAAATTCTCAAGGACAACAACACAGCAATGCAACTAAAGGGCAAAATGAGAAGAGAAGACAGAGACTTTGTATGAAAAGAGGTGATCAAGTCCTGCTCTACGGGGTGCGCTGGCCTAGCCTTGAGAGGTGCTAGCTCTAGGTATCTAAGTTTGTATGGTGGAAGCGCTGATAGCAGTCATTCATAAACAGTTTAAATTAGAGATTCCCTTACTTTAAGGTAAGTAAGAAGTCAGCAACACAATGTGATTTGCAAAAGACATATGGAAGCCAGAAAGAAACTTAACAAAGGGTGGTGGTGAATATACAGGAAAGACAACAACCCAGGTGGAACCTTTCTCTTCCTAACCCAGGTCTATGACTTCAGCATCATAACTTACGATGACTATCTTGAGAATAAGCTATGAACAATTTTAAACATCACTCTGCTTACAGATGTTCTACTCAGTTTGCTAAATTTGCATAACAATTATCCCATTTGTCAGCTCTTCTGCAACTTCACATATCACCAAACTAAGAAACACCTTATTTATTTACAGTGCTTCCTTGAAAGAGGCACCTAGATTTCTATTCTTGAAACTAATGACTGTAATTAATGATGGTCTAATCTTTCAACTGTCATATCTTTTGCCTTTTTTGGGGGGACATTTATGATAATTGGTTCTTGTCACTTGACATAATATATGATATGTGAACATAAACCTTGTTTCTTTTTGGGAAAAACTAAATTTTGTGGGTTTAAACTACCTCCTCACAAGTTATTAGCTGTTTTTTCTTGGAACATTAGTTATTATCTCTTGGCCTAAGTTGTCTTGTCTATAAAATGGGAATAATAATACGTAACATAAATAGTTTTTCTAAGTAAATGCAAGTTAAAGAAAAAAATAAAAATCACTCAATATCTTATGACCAAAGATTTCACATTTATCTAACATTATATTTCATTTTTTCTTCACAAAAACGTATTTTCTTACAAAATGTATGTTATGTGATAATGTTTCTCTCACACTTAACAATACACTGTGAATATTTACTCTTTTCTTACATAATCACAAATATAATTTTTTCAATAATATTATCCATACAGAGAGAATAGTTATGTCAAATCATAACTAAAATTCAATTTTTAAAATATTTTTCCAAACTGTGTTGTAGTAAAAGTTGTGTCAATTTATAATCCCACCAGAAGGGTTTGAGGATGCTGAATTTTCTAACACTTAGTCCAATTACTGCTGCTGTAAAAGAATATTTGAGACTGAGTAATTTATAAAGGAAATAAACTCATTTGGCTCATGGTTCTGGAGGTTGGGAAGTCCAAGACCAAGTGGCTGCATGTTGTGAGAGCCTTCTTGCCGTGTCATCCCATGGCAGAAGGTGACAGGGCAAGACAGCATGCACTTGTGAGAGCAGTAGAGCTCACAGCCTCAAATCCACTTAAAATCAGCAGTAATCCATCTATGAAGGTGGAGCCTTCATAACCTCAACACCTCCCACTAGGTCCCACCTTCTGAAACTGTCACATTCTAGATTAAGTTCCAACACATGATTTTTGGGAGACACATTCAAATCATAGCAATTGCCAACACTATATATTATCAATTTTTAAATGTCTTATGTATTATTACCAAAAGGGTCATTTATATTTATATTTATTTCTTGGCCATTTATATTTATTGGCCATTTATTGGCCATATATATTTATTCTTTGATAAATTGAAAATTTTGGTTGTTTACCACCCAAAACACCTCTCTACCACTCAGTCACTGATGGGTTTGTTTCTGCCATCATTGATAATTTGGGGTCTGTTTTCTACACCCCAACTTTTGTCACTATTCTGAGTGATCTCAATATCCATGTAGATAGATGGTCTTTCTAATATCTGGTTTTCTCAGTTTTTTAAACTTCCTCATCCCCAATTACCCTTGCTTCCCCCTTTCTCTGCTGTAAACCCCCATGGTCATACCCTGGAGTCATCATCATTGATAATTGTGCCATTTCTGAACTCTCCACTTCTAGACTTCTACCCAGTGGCCATCACTTCTATTCTCTCACCTCACATTCTCTAGAGCTATACTCCACCAAGACAGGAGTGCCATAAGTATTTCATGGATGTGAGTGCCAGGGGACTGCCAAGAAAACATGATTTTAAATCCTGAAGTCCCTAAACTAAACTAATATAGTTTCTTAATG
Source organism: Hylobates moloch (assembly GCF_009828535.3). Lineage (NCBI taxonomy): Eukaryota > Metazoa > Chordata > Mammalia > Primates > Hylobatidae > Hylobates > Hylobates moloch. The sequence goes on along the minus strand of NW_026652280.1, from coordinate 4,111,847 downwards.
TTAAAATAAATGTGAATATTTATCCATATTAAGAATTGAACATGTTCATTATGGAACAACTTTCTCATTACACCCAATGTTAGTTGGGCAAAAATGTCCACTTTCCAAATTTAAGTTGGGCATTTTCATTTTTATATGGCTCTCAAAAAATAGAAAATGTGTGAGTCTCATTGGTCTTAATTGAAAATTGGATATTTTTTCTTTTGTGCATAAATCTCCAAAATATGTTCCAGGGAGTCTGATTCCTTTGTACATTTGACTGGTCTTGGTGAGGTAGAAAGTTTTATCTGATTCACTATTCCTACTCTGTGGCTAATGGATAAGGGTGGGTGTCATTAATGTCCAAAAACTACTTAGTCTGTGGGATATAACTTGCTCAAAGCACTGTGGGGCTTCACTTCTCTTCCATCCCTCAGAGATTCTTTTTCAGATAAAATCAAATTAGCACATCTAACATTTTGATACAGTCTTACTCATTTTCATCCTTGTCTTTTTTTTAAAAAATCTCATTAATCTATTAACCAACTGCCATTTTAAGTGTCTCATAAACCTATTAGCCAACTACCATTTTAGAGTTATGGAGTGAGTCTCAAATTGGTAACTGCAAAATCAGTAGGTCATTATTTTGGGCACCATGAAAAATTACAAGTATTTGAAGTGTCTTTCTCTATATTCAAAATACCTAAAATAGAATTAGGAGCTAAGACAAGCATATAATGTTACATAAAAGTTGAAATTGTCATGGAAATATTACAAGCATATACATATATATGAATCTGCAGATACGTATCATACATGTTTACATATATTTGTGTGTAGGTGCATATATATGACATCTAGACATATATTTACATATTTAGTGTGTGCATGTGTGTATGTGTGTAAGTTACTAATGTTATAGGGTTGAGGTAAATGGCAAACCAATTGGAAAGCTAGACAATAGAATTTTTGGCTCATATTCTGCATAATTAAACTACAGTATATTTCTGAATACATGTGGAGTTTCCCATGGAAAGATATTAAAAGGAAATGTAATGTAATTAAAATATTCATTCAGAGGGTACAAATTTTTGTGTTCTTTAACTGTTGAAGGCTTTTATATTTAATCTATATTTTTTCACTCTGTTCTGGAAAATTTTTACATTATTTTATTAAGAAAAACATAAGAAGCCAAATGCGGACTTGTTCTGTGTTCCTAGAAACGATTTTTCTTCTTGAAACATCATGCAAGTTTCAGTTGGATTTCAAGCCTCTTCTTTCTATATTTAAGGCAATGTAAATCAAAGCAGAACGAAGTGAAACATTTGCATACAACTCCACACCTTCAGTCTCCCTGGGTGGTCCAGGTATAATAGACCCAGGCCCCGCAATCTGCCTCTATGTGGGGCTTATTCCAAATGGAACATGGACTTGCAAATGCTTGCCTTCCGCGGTGGCTTTCTCTGGTGATGAGCAGTGAGTGCACCTTCCAATGTGGCAGGAATAACTGCAAGTCTGTCAGCGCAGAAGACAAGCAAATGAGCCCCAAGATGCCTTGTGTTCTCTTATTCTTCCTGTCAACTTCCATTTCTCTTTAAGGGACTTGCACTTTATTCTGAAACAATCGGTCACAATGATTTTGACCTTTGGTTTTATGCTAGACTGTTTCCATTATGAGATGTGCATTTTCTTCCAAAGAAATGATCAGTATCTCAGTAACTAATGTATTTATGAGACACAAATCAGAAAAGATAGTTAAAAATACACACACACAGAGTGTCTGGGTGGGCTGGGGGAGGAAACACCTACCCTAGTTCCTCCTCTCTGGCCTGCTGCCTCTAATGGGCAGAGGGTTGTTAGTGGATGTCCTCATTCCTCTTGGGGAAAAAAAAACTGAGAATGAGATTAAAATCACCAATTCACATGTTTCAAATTTCTAAAATGCTTATCTCTTAAATTTGAGGATTGCATATCTTTAATTCTTCAGGCATCTTTTCCTCTGAAATGTAAATTAAAACTAGAAGATAAGATTGTTTATATTAGACTGCAAAAATATCAATGTTGGAACAAAAATAAAAATGCAGGCCAGGCATGGTGGCTCATGCCTGTAATCCTAGCACTTTGGGAGGCCAAGGTGGGCAGATTGCTTGAGCTCAGGAGTTCAAGACTAGCCCGGGCAACATGGTGAAGCCCTAGCTCTACAAAAGATACAGCAATTAGCAGGGCGTGATGGCATGCACCTGTAGTCCCAGCTACTTGGGAGGCTGAGGTGGAAGGGTTACCCAAGCCCTAGGAGGTAGGAGGTCAGGGGTGCAGTGAGCCATGAGCCATGATCACACCACTGCACTTTAGCCTGGGCAACAGAGTGAGACCCCATCTCAAAAAAAAATGCATTTTTACTCTTAAATTGTAAAAAACAAACAAACAACAAAAAAACTACTTCATTTTATTCATTTGGTATATTTCCATGAGACCTACTAAAACAGAAAAAGTTTATGCTAAATGGCACAACTGTTCCTGATACCTTGTAGAGATGGAGATAAAAGGTCAAAGCTATAGCTATCTACAGAATCTGCCATAATTCAAGGTAAGTTTTCAAATGGGTTGGATAAAGTCTTGTAAGAAGCCAAAAAATATCCTGCAATTCTAATGCTAAGTGGCTTCACATTGGAAAAATGCCCAAAGGCCTTGTCTAACACAGCCACTTACTAATCACTGATGGGAGATCAACAGGGAAAGAGGGGGTACACAGCTTTGTCATGGCAATGCTCAGTGTGTGATCAGCCTTAAGTATCAGGCCAGATGTGGCTGCGCAGCCCAGGGCTCCATTCCCTTCCCTGCATGACAGACCAGCAATGCCCACCAGAACTAGAAGCCCAACGTGAAGCAGGCAGGAACCCCCACAACAGCTCCATTGTGACTCGCCAGAAGGCAGCTTCTAAAGCCTTGAAGGGACTGAGCAGAGTGGTGAGATTTTTTGAGGATCTTATTTCAGCACTCTGCTCTAAGATCATTGCAAAATAAATGCAAACAGAGAAATCCAAATGTTCCTGAGCGGCACTCTGCACCAGGCACTGTGAAACCCAGGGAATCCCAAAGGGACCAGGCATGCACCCCAGCAGGGGAGGCTCATGTCCCCATGCACCGCAGATGGACTTGGTGTCAGGGGATCCATGTAAATTCTGCATCCTTAAGCAGACACGTCCAAAGGGCTCTCGCTACTCCTGGTAAATTTGACGTCCCTCTAGTGGATCGAGTCCCTTCCTAGACACGGCGGTCTGCGCGGCTTCTGGTCCACGCCCCATGGACACGGAGTCCTACAGGAAAGACAGCAATCTAATTAAGCTTCTCTGTCAACAGTAAATAAAAAGAGTAACAAAGAAATACGTTGGAGTCTTGTTGGTTTATTTGCTTATATCAGAAACAATAACACAGAAAGAAGAACTATAACCCCAGGGGGAAAGTGAGTCTGGTTTTCTCTACCCAAAAGTCATAAGAGAACATTAAAAAAAAAAAAAAAAGAAGAAGAAGAGAGAAAAGAAATACACAGGCGTTTTTCTGAGATTTGCCGTAGGTAGCAGAACTATTGCAATTGGACAGTGTGCCACCTGGAGGCCAGGAGGCCCAGGCCCTGCCTCCGATGACCACAGCCGCCTCAGGACTAGGCCAGCATCCCCTCTGATGTCCCCAGGGGTCTCTGTGTTCAGACTGAAGATTAGTATCAGAAAGAGGCCATTGTTAATTGATTAGCTAATGTTCATAAAGTGATTTGAAGACAAAGAGGGCTATACACATGCTTATTAATATTAGTTATTGTTATTAATAAGTTAATGTGTTTTTAAATGTTTGGTTCAGAGCACTGCAGTGCCTTCTCCCTAGTGACTATGCAGCAGAAGTGGAATGACAAGCACTTGGGCTCTTGCTTCCTGGTCTTCTTTCTCTTCCACTCTCTGTGGACAGAAACTTCAGGTGTGCAGCTCAGCCTCCTCTCTGCAGGGAGTAGCCCCTCCACTGGGTGCTTGCACCTTGTTTATGGGGACTCTTTGCCAAGGGTGAGGGCCTGGGCTGGGTGAGACTGCTGACAACTTGGTTTGTGTATTTATTTTTGATTTATTGTTTTGTCAATACGTTTTCTCTAATTAAATCTACCTTGTCCTTAACAATTGCTTTTCTCCAAGACCTTATCATTCCATTTTCTAGAAATCACTTTAAACACTTTGCTCTTTGAACAAACTGACAACCCATCCTTGCACCATGCGTTGAGTAGCCTTTATTTGGTACCCTGTGTGTGCACCACAAATCCAGGTAGTTTAATGTTCTCATTCCCTGCTATTTGAATCCAGGTATAATCTGACACCTGCCAACAAGCAATTGTTTCATCTCCAAATGACACCTATTTGCTAAGCCCGGCTCATCGTCTTCCCGCATGGTACTTTTGAGGTCTTTCTGGCTGGAAATTGGCTCATCCTTCTATGGCCTCTTGCAGCACGTTTGTAACTATTTTATATCACTTGTAACATTCCACTTTTTAAAATAGTTCTCCATGTTTATAGTTTAACTCCTTAAGCAAGGACTATGTCTTAATCATTGACTCATCACAAAATTCCTTACACATAGTAGATCCTCAATAAATATTCGATAATTAATTTCAAAAGTTAAGGTTGCATTTACCCTGAAGAACTAATAGAATTTTTTTTTAATTATAAACGTTGCTATTCAGAAGACTGACAGCAACTCTGAGTGTGAATAACATTCCTTGATCAAAATTTCCCTTTCTTTAATGAATATGCAGTATCAATATAAGAAATGTTGTGTTACTAGAAGAATTAAAGGAGACTTTGGTAAAATGGTTGATAGAAATGGCATAGAGTGGTTAGCTCCAAACACATAAAAATACTAGGTAAAATAGAAAGCGTCGTTTAAAACTCCACTGCATTTGAAAGACACGAAAATCCACAGGTTTCAGAAACTAAGAGAAGAGCCAAAGGCTCTGTGGAAAGCAGAGAAGACTCCACACAACACCTGGCCTCTGGTTACATAGGAGATGCGGCCTCAGCCTCAGCTGGGCAGGACTGGGGCTGCATTCTTCAATGCAGAGCAGAGAACCTCAGAGGGCGTCGGGTGGGTGAGATGGGTATGAGTGAGATGGGTTCACCTGTTGGCACTGGGAAGCAGCAAGGAAGCTTGCCAGCTAGCCAGATTCTAGAATGGACAGGAAAAGCCGTCTGGGAGAAATCAAAGCTTTGAGAATCCATAGAGGGAACTCAGAACCAAGAAATTAATATAAACGTTGGGCCCGGACCACTGAAACACTTACGGGTCCGGCATGAGCAAGAAGCCAAACTAAACCAAAACAAAAACACGGAAGAATACATGGTGATCACAAAACAAACAACTCCTTTGGACGATAAACTAATGACAAACCACTTGAGGAAATGAAGCAGCATGAGGGAGAGCCAGCAGATTTAATTCACAGGAACATTAGGACTCCTCAAGAAACAGAAATAATACAGCCTTATGAACAAATATAAGACAATGTTTAGGTTTAAGATGGTTACAGACATTTTTACAAAAATGGACACCATAATAAAAAATACAATGATATTTTAAAAAATCGGCAGGAGCTTTATTCCCACCCCCGCCCTCCACGACCTGACCTTTAAGTGTGGGCTGAACTTAGTGATTTGCTGCCCAAGAGTAGTATGACAAAGGGGAAAGTCAACTTTACAGTAGAGAAAATCTTGACAAGCACTACCTTGGCCAAGGGATCATGGTTAACATCGTCAATAACAAGTGATGTTGATAGTATGTTCTCTTGATATTATGGGGTGAAAATGCCATTACACCTTCCATAATCCCAGCTTTATCATGAGAAAAACATAAAACAAATTACAATTGAGGAACAGGCTACAAAATACCTCACCAGTACTCAAAACTATCAAGGTTGCAAAAGCAAAGAAAGTACAAGAAACTGTCACAGACAAGAGGAGCCTAAAGAGACACAATGATTAAATGTAACAGGGTATTCTGGATGGAATCCTGAACAGGAAAAAAAAAAAAAAACAAATTAGGGGGAAAAAACTAGTGGAAGCCTGGGATTTTTTTAATATGAATGTACCAACATTGGTTTCTGGTTTCAATAATGTGCCATAGTTAATTTAAGATGTTAACAATCAAGGGAAGAGAAACTCTGTATCATCTTGGCAACTTTTCGGTATCTACTCTTAAAAATTGATTAGCCAAAAAAGAGGTGTGAAATCAGCAAGATGATGGAATAATGGAATAGAAGCCCCCAATGCTTGTTTCCTCACAAAAACAATAAATAAACAACTACATATCAATGAAAATAGATCTGGGGAATTTCTGGAATTTAATGAGGAGCAACAGAAACGCTGTGGAGCATAGGAACTGAGGATGGACACACAGAAAAGTTGGGAAGCATTTTAGCTCTGTCACCCCATCCCCCATTCCAGAGCAGCTCAAAACCAAGAGGGATCCCCCACAGAGGGATTTCTCCCTGCAGGGAACAGGAGAGGAGAGGGACCTCAGGAATTCTCCTCTCTGCCATGGACACCCGGAGCTCTAGAAAATGAGGACACCCCAGTGTCTTCATCATGCTGATCTCAGCAGACAGAGTTGCCTGGAATCCATGATGCAGTGCTCTCCCTAGATCAGGAGCCACCACTGTGTCCCCTTCTCAGGGACAGGAGCTACTGCTGCACTGTGCCCTGCCCTCAGGTTCCCATGTCTCTGCTGAGCCCTGCCCTCCAGGATCAGAGCATCATAGTACTTTACCCCAGACAGATAAACAGCTCAATAACACAGGAAAGGAATAAATGAACCAAATAAAAAAGTTCAACAAAAAGAAAGAAATCTTCAAAAAAATCCAAACAGAAATTCTGTAGCTGAAGAATGCAATGAACAAAATAAAAAATGTAATAGATAGCTTCAACAGCATACATGATTAGGAAAAAGAAAGAATCTGCAAACTTGAAGACTGATCTTTTGAAATTATTAAGACAGAGGATAATAAAAAGGATCAAAAATAGTGAAGAAAGCCTATCAGACTTACAGGTCACCATTAAGTGAATAAATATACATATGGGGGTTCCAGAAATACAAGAAAAAAATATCAAAAAGTGTATTTAAAGTAATAACAGCTGAAAACCTCACAAGTTTTAGGAGCAATATGGATACCTAGAATCATAAATCTCAGAAGTGCCAAAACAGATTCAATCCAAAGAGGATTTTATTGGGACATATTGTAATTAAACTGGCAACAAAGACAAAGAGATAATTTTAAAGCAGCAAGAGAAAAGCAACTTGTCACATATGAAGGAACATCTATAAGGCAATCAACAAATTTCTCAGGAAACACCTTACAGGCCAGGAGACAGTGAGATGATGTACTTAAAGCGCTACAAGAATAAAACTGCCAATCAAGAATACTTTATTCAGCAAAGTAGTCCTTTGGAAATAAAGAAGAGATGAAAGACTTGCCCAGAAAAATGAAAGATGAGGTTGTTCATTACCACTAGACCTGCCTTGGAAGAAACGCTAAAGGGAGTTCTCCATGCTGAAATAAGAGGATGGTAATTAATAGCATTAATATACATATATGTATTCCATGAATAATACATGATATTATATATGTGTAAATTTCACTTGTAAAGGTAATAGTGAAAGGTAAGTAAAGGTAAATATTTAGTAAAATTCAGTATACTCTAATGCTGCAATGGTGTTGTGTAATTTACTTTTAACTGTACTTCAAAGGTTGCAAGTATTAAAAACACCTATAACTACAATAATTTGTTACTGCAGACACAATATTTCAAAATGTAAAATGTCAAGTTGCTCTCTGCTTAAAATCCACTTATAAATATAATATGCTTTATGTAAGTCTCATGGTAATCAAAAACCAAAAACCTATAGTGGATACACAAAACATAGAGAAAATAATCAAAGCGTCCTACCATAAAAAATCAATTAACAAAGGAAGACAGCAGAAGAGAAATAAAGGAACAAAGAACTAAAACAATCAGAAAACAACTCACAAGATGCCAATAGTAAGTCCTACATAGCAACAATTACATTAAATATAAATGTATTAAAGTCTTCTATTAGAAGACATAGAGTGGCTGAATGAATTGAAAAATAAACAAAAAACAAAACCCAAAGACTCCATGCTGCCTGCAAGAGACTAACGTAAACTTCAAGAACACTAATAGGAAAGTGAAGGGATGAAAAAGATATTTTATGCAAATGTAAACCGAAATAGAAAAGGAGTGGCTATACATACATCAGAAGAAATAGACTTTATGTCCAGAACTGTAATAAAAGACAAAGAAGGTTATTATATAATTATTATAAAGGACTCAATTCATTAAGAAGACATAACAATTGTAAATAAATATGTACTCAATATCAGAACACATGAATATATAAACCAAATATAAGCAGAATTAAGAGAATGAATAGATAGCAATACAATAATAGTAAGAGACTTCAATACCCCACTTTCAAAATGAATGGAATATCCAGACAAAAAAATCAATATAGAAACAGTGGACGTGAACTACTCTTTATGCCAAATGGACCTATATATGTGTGAAACTTTCTATCCAACAGTAGCAGAATACGTATTATTCTCAAATGCACACAGAAAATTATGCAGATGTCTTACTTCATTCAGGCTGCTATACAAAATATCTTAGCCTGAGTACTTTATAAATAACAGATTTTTTCATTCAGTCAACAAATATTTGTTAAGTGCAAACCATGTACTAAGGATTAATTGATAACCATCACATTTGATACCCAAAACAGATCCTTTATTTTATTTTATTTTATTTATTTATTTTTTATACTTTAAGTTCTGGGATACATGTGCAGAACGTGCAGGTTTGTTACATAGATATACACTTTCCAAGGTTGTTTGCTGCACCCATCAACCCATCGTCTACATTAGGTATTTTTCCTAATGCTGTACCTCCCCTAGCCTCGCAACCCCGACAGTCCCCAGTGTGTGACGTTCCCCTCCCTGTGTCCATGTGTTTCATTGTTCAACTCCCACTTATGAGTGAGAACATGTGGTGTTTGGTTTTCTGTTCCTGTGTTAGTTTGCTGAGAATGATAGTGTCCAGCTTCATCCCTGTCCCTGCAAAGGACACAAACTCATCCTTTTTTATGGCTGCATAGTATTCCATGGTGTATATGTGCCACATTTTCTTTATCCAGTCTATCTTTGATGGGCATTTGAGTTGGTTCCGAGTCTTTGCTATTGTGAACAGTGCTGCAATAAACATACATGTGCATGTGTCTTTAAAGTAGAATGATTTATAATCCTTTGGGTATATACCCAGTAATGGGATTGCTGGGTCAAATGGTATTTCTAGTTTTAGACCCTTGAGGAATTGCCACACTATCTTCCACAATGGTTGAACTAATTTACACTCCCACCAACAGTGTAAAAGCTTTCCTATTTCTCCATATTCTCTCCAGCATCTGTTGTTTCCTGACTTTTTAATGATCACCATTCTAACTGGCATGAGATGGTATTTCATTGTGGTTTTGACTTGCATTTCTCTAATGACCAGGGATGATGAGCTTTTTTTCATATGTTTGTTGGCCACATAAATGTCTTCTTTTGAGAAGTGTCTGTTCATATCCTTTGCCCATTTTTTGATGGGGTTGTTTGTTTTTTTCTTGTAAATTTGTTTAAGTGTCTGTTCATATCCTTTGCCCACTTTTTGATGGTGTTGTTTGTTTTTTCTTGTAAATTTGTTTAAGTTTTTGTAGAGTCTGGATATTAGCCCTTTGTCAGATGGATAGATTGCAAAAATTTTCTCCCATTCTGTAGGTTGCCTATTCACTTTGATGATAGTTTCTTTTGCTGTGCAGAAGCTCTTTAGTTTAATTAGATCCCATTTGTCAATTTTGGCTTTTTTCACCATTGCTTTTGGTGTTTTAGTCATGAAATCCTTGCCCATGCCTTTGTCCTGCATTCTATTGCCTAGGTTTTCTTCTAGAATTTTTATGGTTTCAGGTCTTATATTTAAGTCTTTCATCCATCTTGAGTTAATTTTTGTATAAGGTGTAAGGAAGGGGTCCAGTTTCAGTTTTCTGCATATGGATAGCCAATTTTCCCAACACCATTTATTAAATAGGGAATCCTTTCCCAATTGCTTGTTTTTGTCGTGTTTGTCAAAGATCAGATGGTTATAGATGTGTGATGTTATTTCTGAGGCCTCTGTTCTGTTCCATTTGTCTATATGTCTGTTTTGGTACCAGTACCTTGCTGTTTCGGTTACTGTAGCCTTGTAGTATAGTTTAAAACAGGTAGTGTGGTGCCTCCAGCTTTGTTATTTTTGCTTAGGATTGTCTTGTCTATATAGGCTCTTTTTTGGTTCCATATGAAATTTAAAGTAGTTTTTTCTAATTCTGTGAAGAAAGTCAATGGTAGCTTGATGGGGATAGCATTGAATCTATAAGTTACTTTGGGTAGGATGGCAATTTTTATGATATTGATTATTCCTATCTTTAAGCATGGAATGTTTTTCCATTTGTTTGTGTCTTCTCTTATTTCCTTGAACAGTGGTTTGTAGTTTTCCTTGAAGAGGTCCTTCACATCCCTTGTAAGTTTTATTTATAGGTATTTTATTCTTTTAGTAGCAATTGTGAATGGGAGTTCACTCATGATTTGGCTCTCTTTTTGTCTATTATTGGTGTATAAGAATGCTTGTGATTTTTGCACATTGATTTTTTTATCCTGAGACTTTGCTGAAGTTGCTTATCAGCTTAAGGAGATTTGGGGCTGAGATGATGGGGTTTTCTAAATATAAAATCATGTCATCTGCAAACAGAGACAATTTGACTTCCTCTCCTCCTATTTGAATACCATTCATTTCTTTCTCTTGCCTAATTGTCCTGGCCAGAACTTCCAATACTATGTTGAATGGGAGTGGTGAGAGAGGGCATCCTTGTCTTGTGCCAGTTTTCAAAGAGAATGCTTCCAGCTTTTGCCCATTCAGTATGATATTGGCTGTGTGTTTGTCATAAATAGCTATCATTATTTTGAATTTTTTTCTCACAGTTCTAGAGGCTGAGAAGTCCAAGATCAAGGCACCAGTAGATTTGTTTTCCGGTGAGGGGCTGTTCCTCATAGACAGGGCCTTCTATGAGGCCTCACATGAGGAGGGATAAACAAGCTCCCTCAAGCCTCTTTAGTTAGAGCACTAATCCTTTTTCATAAGGGCAGAGTTCTCATGACCTTATAACTTTCCAAAGGCTCTACTTCTTAACAACATCACTTTGGGAGTTTAGCTTTAACATATGAATCTTGGAGGAGAGGACACAAACATTCAGACCATACCACCAGGGTAGATTATATGTTGGATCACAAAAGAAGTCTTAACAAATTTAAGAAAATTGTTTCAAATAAATAAATATATAAATGAAAGAGGAGACATTACAACTTAAACCACAGAAATACAAAAGATCATAAGAGACTACTATAAACAATTATATGCCAGCAAATTGGATAATGTAGAAGAAATAGATATGTTCCTAAAAACATACAACTTACCAAATCGAATCAGGAAGAAAGAAAAAATGTGAACAAACCAATTGTGAGTAAGGAGATTGAATCAATTATCAAAAACCTCTCAACAAATAAAAGCCCAGAACCAGATGGCTTCAGTGGTGAATTCTACCAAACACTGATAAATAATTAACACTAATGCTCCTTAAACTCTTCCCAAAAATTGAAGTGAAAGAATCACTTCCAAATTTATTTGATGAGGCCAGCATTACACTGGTATCAACGTCAGTCAAGGACACTACAGGAAAAGAAAATTACAGGTTGATATGCCTGATGAACGTAGATGCAAAATCTTCCACAAAATATCAGAATACTGAATTCAACAGCACATTTAAAAGATTGTTTACTGTTATCAAATGGGATTTATCTCAGGGAGGTAAGGATCACTCAACATATACAAATCAATAAACTTGATACATCACATTAAAAGTATGAAGAATAAAAATTAGATGGTCATCTCAATAGATGCAGAGAAGGCATTTAACAAAGTCCAACATCATGTCATAATAAGTAATCTCAACAAATTAGGTATAGAGGAAATACCCCTCAAAATAACAAAAGCCACATATGACAAACTCAGAGCTAACATCACAGTCAACAGTGAAAAAGCTAAAACCTTTCCCCTAAGATCAGGACGAAGACAAGGATGTTGCTTCTTCCCACTTCTATTCAACATATTGCTGGAAGTCAGCCAAAGCAATTCTGCATTTAAAAAAAGAAGAAGAAATCCCCATCAGAAAAAAACTAAAATTTTCCCAGTTTGCAGAAGATATAGGTAGGAAATCCTAAAGACATCATCAAAAAAACTGTTAGAACTAATAAACAAATTCAGTACAGTTGCAAGATACAAAATTACCATACAAAACTCAGGTGCATTTTCCACATAGTTACAACAAACTATATGAAAATGAAATTATGAAAACAATCCCATATACAATAGCATCAAGAATAATAAAACCCTTGGGAATAAATTTAACCAACGAGGTGAAACTCAAAGTTTTCATTGTACAGACACTGAAAACTATAAGACACAGAGGAAGGAAATTGAAAAGGACACAAATAAATGAGAAGATATACCATATTCATGGACTAGAAAGGTTAGTATTGTTAAAATATCTATAATAGCTAAAACAACCTGTAGATTTAACAAAATTCCTACCAAAATTTCAATGGGATTTTTCACTGAAATGGAAAAATCAATCTAAAACTCTGCATGAAACCACAGAAGAACCTGGAGATCAGAGCACTTTTAAGAAAGAACAAAGCTGGAGGCATTACAGTTCCTGATTTCAAACATTAAAAAGATATAGCAATCAAAACAGTATGGTTATGGTTCTTTATGTAAAAATGTACTCATAGATGGATGGAACAGAATAAAGACAGTTCAGAAATAAACCCACATATATACAGTCAACTAATCTTTGACAAAAGTGGCAAGAATAGGGCCAATAATACACAATGAGGAATGGACAGTCTCTTAAATAAATGATATTGGGACAATTGGGCATACACATGTAAAAGAATAAAACTGGATCCTTAGCTTACATGATATTTAAAAAAAACTCAAAATGGATTAAAAACAAATGAAAGACCTGAAGCTGTAAAACTTTTAGAAGCGAATATAGACAAACATAAGCTCCTAGACATTCACCTTGGTATGATTTTTTGGTATAATATCAGACAAAAATAAGCAAGTGAGACTACATCAAACTATAATGCTTCTATACAGCAAAGAAACAATCAAAAAAATGAAATGAGAAACTACAGAATGAAAGAAAATATTTGCAAGCCATATATTGATAAGGGTTAATATTCAAAATATACAAGAAAGTCATACAACTCAATAACAATAAATAACCTAATTACAAAATAGGCAAGGAACTCACTAGACATTTCTCCAAAGAAGTTATATAAATTACCAACATGTATATAAAAGGCACTAAATACTACTAATCATGAGAGAAATGCAAATCAAAACCACAATAAACTATCTCATCACATTTGTTAGAAAACTATATCGAATAACAAGACACAACAAGTGTTGATAAGAATGTGGAAAAAAGGGAATAATGCAAATGTAAATTGGTACAGTCATTATGGAAAACAATATGGAGGTTTCTCAAAAAAATAAAAAATAGAACTACCTTGTGATCCAGTAATTTTACTTTTTTAAATTCATAATTTTTATTTTTTATTTGTACAAATGTATGGGGTACATGAGCAATTTTGTTACATGCCTAGATTATATAGCGGTCAAGTCACTACTGCTATATATTTGAAGAAAATAAAGTTACTATCTCTAAGAGTTATCGGCACTCCCATATTTATTACAGTATTATTCACATTAGCCAAGATATGAAAATAATGTAAGCATCTGTGAAAAGATGAGTGAAAAAAGAAATTTACATACATATATACACACGTACACATAAAATGGAATATTACTTAGCCTTTAAAAAGGCTGAATACACATAAACATACATAGACACATACCCACACAATGGAACACAGACACATACACACAAACATATCCACATAATGAAATATTATTCATCCTTAAAAAAGAAAGAAATCTTGACATCTGCAGCAACATGGATGGACCTGGAGGACATTATACTAAATGAAATAAACCAGAACAGAAAGACAAAATATTCAGTGATAACACTTATATATGGAATCTCAAAAAGGTTGAATTTAGAGAAACAGAGGATGGAATAGTGCTTGCTAGGGGATGAAGGGTTGGGAAAATTATGAGATGTTGGCCAAAATGTACAAACTTTCTCTTATAAAGAAAATAAGTCATAAGGATTTAATGTACATCATGGTAGCTATAGTTCATAATAATGTATGGTATATGGTATACTGAACATTTTCTAAGAGAGTAGATATTAATTGTTGTCATCATATATAACATGTGGAATATGTAGTCTTAGGTATGTTAATTAGCTTGATTATGGGAATCATTACACAAGGCATATGTATATCAAAATCTCATGCTGTATGTTTTAAGTATATGCAGATTGTTATTTGTCAATTACACCTCAATAAAGCTGGAAAAAAAAAAGATTAAGCAACACAGACAGCCATCAAATAGGCTTTCTGGAAAGATTACCTACACAACAATACAATTGCTGAGAGGAAGTTTCTTATCAGCCCATTAGCTGCCAAAACATTCAAATTACTGATGGGTAGTGATAATACAAAAATCTATATCCTTTCAAATAATTGTGAGAATTGAAGCAAAAATAAGATCATTTGCAGACAAACAACCAACAAAAGATTTTGCCATTTACAGACACTAATTAGAACTTACTACCAGGATTGAAGTACATACCTCAAGTAAACTGAACTGAAAAAAAAGAAATAAGATGCAAGAAGAAATGATAAGTAAAACAAATGAGCATATCTAAATAAGTACTTCTGTAAAAAATAATAATGACTTTGTAAGGTGGTGGTTAAAAACGTATAAAATTAGTAAACAACAATAATCTGGGGGGGAAAAAGAAGAAAAGACTAGTGAAAACTAAAAAAGGGGTTTTTTAAACACCTACTCTTCAGAAAGAATGCATAGATACTGATTAGATTTCATTACATCAAGAAACTTTGTATAAATATAATGCTAATCATTAAAGAATTAGAAATATAATATTTAACTTGAGAATTAGTATGATGAGGTTAAGAATATAGCTTCTGGAAAGGTATTTATTAATTAAACAATCTCAGTCAAGTTATTTAATTCTTCTCTACCACTGTTTTCTCATCTGTAAATGTTGCTGTGAAGGTTTTAAATTGTAAGAGTGTGTGTCTGTGTCTGTGTGTAAATACATATATGTATATAAATTTAACATATATAAATGTAAGTAGATTAAATTCACATGTTAAAAGACTCAGATTTTCAGCCTGGATAATTAGCACAATCCGGCTCTAACAGCTTTACAGAAACATCATTCAATATAACCAAAAAGATTGACTGAAAGGATGGAGAAAACAAAGTACCAAAGGCAAAGCTGGTGCAGCACCATTAATGTCAGGCAAAACTGACATTAGGGCAAAAATCATTATTAGGGATAAATAGGGCACAACATCATAACTATATTAAATCAGGGTTCTCAAGGGAAATAGATCCAGCAGTATGTGTATATATAGAAAGAGAAAAAGATTTGTTTGGAGAAATAGGTTCATGTGATTGTGGAGGCTTGGGAAGTTCAAATTATTCAGAGAAGAGTTGCAGCTCAAGTCTATATTAGAGTTCTCCAAAGAAACAGGGTGTGTGTGTGTGTGTGTGTGTGTGTGTGTGTGTTTTGAAGAGATTTATTGTAAGAAATTGGCTCAAATGATTCTGGAGGCTGGCAAAACCAAAATCTGTACAGCCAATGTCCCAGCTTGAGTCTGAAGCCTGAAAACTGCTATAGAACTAGAAAGAGTTGCGGTCCCGGTTCTAAGATACCATCAGTCAGAAGCATTTTCTCTTACTTGGGGAAGATTCAGCCTTTTTGTTCTATTTGGACCTTCACCTGATAAGAGGAGGCCCATCCATGCTGTGGAAGGCAAAAATATGCTTTACTCAATCTACTAATTGAAGTGTTACTATCATCCAAAAACACCCTCATGGAAACTCCCCAAATAATGTTCGACCAAATATCTGGCCACCTTGTGGCTCAGTCAAGTTAACACACAAAATAAACCATCACAGAATCCAAAGGCAGTCTGTTGGCAGAATTCCTTCGCACGCA
Source organism: Hylobates moloch (assembly GCF_009828535.3). NCBI lineage: Eukaryota > Metazoa > Chordata > Mammalia > Primates > Hylobatidae > Hylobates > Hylobates moloch. The sequence goes on along the minus strand of NW_026652280.1, from coordinate 4,095,536 downwards.
GGGAAGATCAGTCTTTGTTCCTTAAGGCCTTTGACTGCCTGGATGAGGCCCACCCACCACATTATGCAGGAGAATCTGCTTTACTTGAAGTCCACTGACTTTAATGTTAATCTCACCCAAAATTGCCTTCATGTAAACATAATGTTTGACCAAATATCTGGGCACTGTAGTCCAGCCAAGTTGAAACATAAAAATTAACTATCACAATAATAAAAGGAGTAATTCACTAGGAAGACAGAAGAGTCCCAAATTTGTATTCTAACGAAGAAACTATAAAACCTATAAAGAAATTATTGAGAGTACTGCAAGGAGAAATTAAAGTTGAAAAACTCATAAACATTGGAGATTGCAGCATACCATTTTAAATGCTGATACATCAAATATTTGACTATCACTTTGCACACAATTTACCTAATAAAAGTATGTGGAGCCCTACACCCACCAAAGAATACAAATTTTTGTCAAGTGCACTTTAAACTTACACACTTCAAAAAACTGAGCACATACTCTGTTAGAAGAAAATTTTCAATCTAAACATTATATAGATACCATTATTTGGCTACAAAACAATACAGTTGGAAGTCATTTGCACATAGCGAACTACTCCCCCCCAATTCCCTCCACTTTTGCAAACTAACAGACACATGTCCTAAAATAAAATTAAAATGGTTCCTCTATTGTTTTCTTTCTTTGTCCACTGAACATAACACCAACCCCAGTTAAATTCAAAGTATTAGAGCTACATATTTCTGCAGATTTATGTTCAGCTGGTGGAATATTAGGATCTGGCCTAAAATTTGACTAACCTACACAGACTGTAAGTTGTCAGATCTAGGATTTTAACAACTGTTCTATCGATGTAGGTAATAACTTCCATTGTCTATTGCTTTGTCATATTTCAGAATGTTTGTTGAATAGCATCTGACAAATATTCAATCCCATTTTCAAACCAGTTGGTTAAAGGCAGTCTTAACCCCTCAGCATACAACCACATGTAACAAAGAGAATTTCTATACAGTTGATGAACTGAAAACCTTTAATTATTAAAACTATTCTTTATATAAAAAACAGAGATAGAGGAACTATTATGGGGTGGAAGAAATGAAGGAGACAGGACAACTTAACACAATGTGGAATAGTGGATTGGATCTTAAACAAGAAGAAAAGATACTAGTGAAAAACTGGCAGAATTTGAATTGGGTACATAGATTCATTTCAAATCAGTTGTTACTGCTAATTACTTCAGTTTCAATAAATGTACTATGGTGGTGGAAGCTGTCCTCATTAGGAACAGTTAGTTGAAAGGTATGTGGGAAATGTGCATACTGTTTTCTGCAACTTTTCTGTAAGTATACGCCTGAAATTATATCACACTGTAAAGTATTTATTTATTTATTTATTCATTCATTTATTTATTTATCTGAGACAGAATCTCACTCTGTTGTCCAGACTGGAGTGCAATGGTGCAATCTCAGCTGACTGCAACCTCTGCCTCCCAGGTTCAAGTGATTCTCCTGCCTCAGCCTCCTGAGTAGCTGGGATTACAGATCCCGCCAACACACATGGCTGATTTTTGTATTTTTAGTAGAGATGAGGTTTAGCCATGTTGGCCAGGCTGGTCTCAAACTCCTGACCTCAGACGATCTGCCCTCCTCGGCCTCCCAAAGTGCTGGGACTACAGGCATGAACCACTGCGCCCAGCCTGAAAAGTTTTTTACAAGTTAATCTTTATCATTCAAATTTTTCTCTTCCCAGGTCCTTCTAAATAAAACATTGCTCTCTCTAATACTGGGGAAATTTCACCACATTCAAACTGGGGAATGAGAGAATTGCTTCCTATATAACATGTCTACCCTTATGAGTCCAAAGATATGAGCACTGAATTCAGCAACACAGAATTAATCAATTCTGAAAACAAAGTGTGATCTTTATTTAAAGATCTTTAAAGTGAAAAAGAAGTATTCTCTGGTTCTTTGGAAATTTTATTTGCTCCTATATACCATAAACCAGTATAAACTAATTTGACTAGCATGGTTTTAGACATCATGCACAGAGCACCGAAGTATGAATCAGATAAAAGCAAAGGTGTAGGAATGAAAGAGAGGGTGTAGGGCTTGAGCCTCTTCCACTTAGCCTTCCCACATGGGATTTCCCACCCGCATCCCAGACCTCCAAGGCATGGCTCCAGAACATGCCAGAAGGATTTAAAAGTTTCTACTACAAAATATGAGAATTTGATCTGAGAGATTTGATTAACCCTTTACTAGCAGTAAGTATAATTTAACTCTAATAGTGACAGTAAATCTACTACTTGGATATCCTAGAAGCACCCATTCTAGTTAAGGGATCAAATTATTCTCTCTCGCCTCACCAAAGCAGCAAGTTCTAAAGAGGACACTCTTGCCTGAGAAGTGCAGGAGGAAATCACATACAAAATTCTCATTCGGCATTTTGTGTCTTCCAGGCATTAAATAATAATGCATGTGCGTGAGTGTGAGTGTGTGCATGTGTACATTCCGTTATATAAATTAAATATAGGAACTGCATGTTGTGGGGTTTTTTTATTAAAAAAGAGGAAGAGTCACACAGCTTGGAATAAATACTAAAGAAAAGGCAAGGTTCTGTGGAAATCAATCTCCTGCTTTTATATACTCCCAAATTATACTCATAAAGAAGGAACCTCCAGCAGCACTGTCAGTCATGATAAAGCTATCAGTCTGAGATTTATTATGAGTTTTCTTTTCATGTATTCAATGGGAAACATCCCACAGGTGTGTTTATATTACCAGAGATAGATGAAGATTAATTGTGTGCCCAGGCGCCGAAATGCATTGACATATTTTCTAAGATTTAAGTCGTGTTAAGTCTAATGCTTAAAAAGAAAAATAAAGGAAGGTCCAGAATGTTCACATGGAGAAGGAATATAATATCCTCAAGGTCTCAAAGAAAGAGCAAACCAGCTATCATTTACCTGTAGGAAATAGAAATTCAACTTTCACCTTGAGGCCTAAGGTCTCATTTCTGGTTTTCTGTAAGCTCAAAACGGAAGTCCTTTGAGGCTGAGAAAATATCCCGGAACTGCCTCACGTTAGCCTTCACCTCTCCAATATATTATACTTACTTCCTAAAGTTCTACTTTAGTAACAGACTGAGACCCAACAAGGAAAGACGTCAGTTAGCATTTAAATACAAGTACTTCAACCAAAAAGAAAGTTAAGCTAAAATCCTTGATCTTTTATCTTACTGGATTAGTTTACTTTAGCCAAGATAAGGAGCATGGTTTTACATATATTGTCTCTATATACTTGTCTAAAGATTATACTTTTGGATGACAACATTATTTTACATTGCATAAGAGTCATTTCTTCTGGTAGCCCTCAGAAAGCTCTGGAGGAAAGAAATGAGTTCATTCCTGTTTTAGTTATTTTGCGGAAGAGTTTAGCTGATGACCTTAGCAAGCAAGTAGACATTCGGGCTGTGTGTTATGGGAGGGGTCTATGGAGCTCCAAGAGTTAACCCACTAAAGGTCAATAGTAAGAAGACATTTGTGAGGTTTTTTTTGTTTTTTTTTTTTGAGACGGAGTCTCGCTCTGTCGCCCAGGCTGGAGTGCAGTGGCGCAATCTCGGCTCACTGCAAGCTCCGCCTCCCGGGTTCACGCCATTCTCCTGCCTCAGCCTCTCCGAGTAGCTGGGACTACAGGCGCCCGCCACCACGCCCGGCTAATTTTTTGTATTTTTAGTAGAGACGGGGTTTCACCGTGGTCTCGATCTCCTGACCTCGTGATCCGCCCGCCTCGGCCTCCCAAAGTGCTGGGATTACAAGCTTGAGCCACCGCACCCGGCCTATGAGTTTTTTGTGTGTGAGCTATGAAATAAGTTGTTTAGCCTAAGGGGCCCCAAAATGAGATGTCTATTCCCATGGGCTGCAAAAAACGATTTTTGGAAGAGAAGTAGATATCTCTTCCCATAGATAAGAAAAGAGATCAACCTCCCCGGTATTTGATGCCCAGAGTGACACCAGTGAGCTCCCATCAGATGGTCCCAAGACACATGTAGCACAAGAGCCAGCCTGAGGGCACACGAGGACTTCTGCACGCAGAGGCTGCAAATCTTGTCAAAAGGAATCCACATGACATTATCTAGCATTTGTCAGCTAACCTTCACAAAATGGACTAGTGTCTTGAAAGCTTCAAGAAAAAGAGCTTCAGGTTTGCAGTGATACAAATAAGCAGGCATATTAAACCGGGAAGAAACCTGCCTCCTTCTCCCATTAACAGCTGTTTCAGCCAATTAAAAGGGATCCATTAATTTCCATAATAAAGAGCAGATAACAGAGAAGATAGACACGTTTCTCCCCTTACATTATTCCTATCTTTTCAGGATGCTCGTGGGAGTGAGTACAGGACAACTGGATCCACAGCAGTCATTTCACAACCATGAGGTATGAACATGAGGAGAAAAATAAGCATGCCGAGAATGGCAGAGAGAAAAAAAGAAACTAGATCCTCGATGACATCACAGATCTTCTATTCCATCTTTAAGGCTTTTTTATTACATACTTTGTTCAATGCCATCATGACCTAAGCCATTTTTAGTCAAGTTGCCTGCTATTTGCTGACAAATACATGTTAGCTGATATAGTTTTAAATTAACAAAATGATAGAATGTGCTGCTTTTTGAAAAAAGATGTTTGTAAATATTTTGAAAGAAAGAAATGATTGTGTTTCCTTAATGTGAACTTTGTAGTTAAAAACGATGTAAATAAATTATCTCTAACTAAATCTTATAGCTGCATACTTCAGAAACTTAGAATCCTCTGATTCGCTCACAATTCCCCCTCCTCTCCCCAGAAAAATGTCTAGGGATTTTTTTAAAAAAGGAGAAGACACCTTTTTCTCTTACTTTACTGATACAACTGATTGACATAGATGAAGTTGGATGAAGTTGGAGGTTCAGTAGCGAGTTCTACAAAATCTTGGCATAAAAGTTTGAAAAACATAGGATAGATCTGAAAAGCAAATATTATAACTTAATTAAGCATAGTTCATGATGCATTTCTCCTATTTGGAGTTAAATATCTTTGTGCAGTTTTTTTTTAATTTAGTTGTGATAGCCTTTCAAACCAAATAGTAAAGTAAACTGAACTTAAAAATAGACATTTGAATCGCTGTACTTTAAACCTTAAGCCAAAATCTTCAAAATTAATGAAGCATTGCTCTCACTACACTATTGTATTTTTAATAATTTTATACTCTTAACATATATACTTTAACCTTAAACTATTGTTTTTAATTTATTTTTTAAATTTCCTTTATGTATATGTTTTATGATAATACATGATTTATAATTGACATATAGAGAGAGAGTAAATTCTCAAAAATTCTTGCTAGAAGTGTTCACATTCCAAATTTTGGAAATTATTGCATTTTGGTTAATAATGAGATTCGTAATTCCTGGGCTTGACTGCCTGATCCCCCTCCTCCCACCGATGGCCTAGAAAAGCCTGCTTTTCTTAGAACCTCCATCTCTCCTAGCTTATCATCCCTGATATTTTCTTTCTCTAACTTATTTATTTAGCTACCACCTTATTAACATCGTTTTTTTAAAACTGTTCAACTTTTTCTCAAGGGAGAAATGAGATTATAATACAAAAGGTAGATAAGGCTTTTAGTTTGTGTTTATATTAAGTTATTATTCTAATGTTTCTAATAAATCATAATAATGGAGACCAAAAATCAAAACATTTTTTCCAGATGTCGAATCAAACAATCTCTTTCACTCATCTTCCAAAAACAATAGAATCAACAAGTGTTCTTCAGATATGCAAATACAGTTTACAATTAAAACTAGGTTTAAACCTTCAGAAATGTCTCCTGATTTGTTCTTCGAACTGTGCTAATCCCTGAAGCAATGCCTGGTGTAGAGTAGACACTGAAGACATATTCATAAAATAAGTCAAAAGCTTGCTGCCTCCTACGGAGACATCCAGATCTTAGTCTTTCCTCTTTCAAGACTTGGAGTCTCATTTCGAGACATGCAGCCCCCTTGGGATGAAGGACGACCAGGATCCAGACAGCAGTGTGACCTGCCAGGAAAGGAAGGCAATGGGAGCTTCAAAATCTGTGTCAATAAATAGCCCAGTTGAATGTCTGCTCCCTCGCAAGCAGCCTGAACTAGAGTGAGCAGGGGAGGCTGCCCATACCTCATTAGGACGGCCCTTCACAGAGTGCAGCCCGGGACCTCCTGGCAGTCAGGGGGATGCTGGCACAGGCGTTGAGGCCCACCCAGGGGGAGGCTCACACGCGGGTCCAGGGGTCCACTTCTTCCCACAAGACGGTTGCTTTTCTCACCTCCTAACACTGCAGATCTTGCAGATTTTCTATTTCTTCCCTCTCCTGTTTGCATCTCAGATTCATCACTTTAGGGACATGACAGAAACTTTAAGAATGCATTTTCCCCTTTCTCATTCACAATTTTTATAAGAAATAACTATTTTAAAAACAACGGTAGTATTTAGTCACAAGAGTATGTGCCAAACCCTCTGACTAGGCCAAGACAAATGCTATTTCACCTCTTGTTTAGCCAAAATCCCATGTATAAAAACCAAGAACCAGGTTTTGTAGGAGATAAAGATAAAACCATAATTTTCATTTTTCAAAAGCTGATAAGGGAAAGGCATTTAGCTAAGGAAAAGAATCCATCAAGTTCCCCAAAAGCCTCAAGAAGTGACATAGGAGCTGTTTTCTGAGAAATGACTTGGATTAGTACAGCAGGTAGTTAGACACGAGCAGGGCGGGAAAGAGGGCCCCAGGTCACCAGGAATGTCAGGGACCATCAGGTGATGGTCAAGCCCTTGTTAAGCTAAAATAATAATTGGGCACAGCCAGTGCTAGGGAAAGTGAGTCTCCCAACAGACAGAAATACCTGAAGCTTGAAGCTGGTGATGAGAAGCTTCCCAGTAAAATCTCAGGGGTTGGACGAGTGGATTCAAGCACGTGCACTGAGAGGCAAAAGGGTGGAACGTAGCTGGTAGAGGACCTTCCTCTAGGAACACTCGACTGGGAAGGGAAAAATGCCTCAGGTGAGCATTTGCACAACTCCAGTAAACTCACTGTGCATGTGGCCCCTCCCAGATGCTGGCAGGCCACTGCACGTGTGGACAGCCCACCCCAAGGGAAGAATCAGGAGAGAAGGGATGCAACCCCCCAGAAGCAGGTCAATGTATAAGACCCCAAGTCAAATGTCAAATGGCACACTTGATCTCTCAAGTTGCCAGCTTGGCCCTCTTCCAGATGTATTTTACTTCTTTTCATTCCCGCTCTAAAACTTTTTTTCCTTTATTTATTTATTTATTTTTTAAGACAGGAGTCTCACTCTGTCACCAGGCTGGAGTGCAAGGGAGCGATCTCGGCTCACTGTAACCTCTGCCTCTCAGGTTCAAGAGATTCTCCTGCCTCAGCCTCCCGAGTAGCTGGGACTACAGGCTCGTGCCACCACACCCAGCTAATTTTTTAGGTGTGTTTTTAGCAGAGTCAGGGTTTCACCATATTGGTCAGGATGGTCTTGATCTCTTGACCCTGAGATTCGCCCACCTCAGCCTCCCAAAGTGCTGGGATTACAGGCCTGAGCCACCACGCCTGGCCAAAACTTTTTAATAAACTTTCACTCCTGCTCTGAAACTTGCCTGTCTCTCCCTCTGCCTTATGCCCCTTGGTCAAATTCTTTCTTCTGAGGAGACAAGAATTGAGGTTGCTGTAGACCCATACGGATTTGCCAGTGCTGATAGGATCAACATTCTTTCTGAAACAAATGGAAAATAAAAAATGGAATCTTCAGTTTTACTGGCACAAGGCAAGGTACTAGTATGAGACAACAGAGTCTGAGTTGACTTCACAAGTCAGAGGTCAGTCTCTGGCACACACATACCAGCTCTGAGAAGGTCATTATCCAACAAGTTCAACGATCACATCCAAAATGCGTGTGCCAGGAGGGAAGCAGCTGACGCCAAACAGTTAATAATAACTCATAGGACACAAGGAGCCCGTGACCGTACCTCTCTTCTGCTTAAACTTACTTCTTGGTGGAAGCAGGCGCTGTAAAGAGGCCTCATGAAAGTGACCAGAATTGGCCGTGGCAAAGACGCCCATTTTTCAGTTATCTCAGTCATTGAGGAGGAGGTGGGTCGCCCTCTTCTTCAAACTGACCTCTCTACCAGAAACCTTGTTTAATTTTGTAATTGTTTTAAAATTACTATAATTTTATAAAATGAGCTATGATTTCCTTATAAAAGCTCTAAGACAGGCTAAAATGGAAGGCTAACTTCATATATTTACTGTTTTATCATTAAGCAGTTAAAAATCTATTTTGATTTGCTCTTGTCTGCTATAGTTTAATCTGTTAATATTGAGTAGTTGAGTTCTCTGGTCTGCACCAAACATGAGAAATCAAACTCCAAGTTCAAGTGCAATTGGAATGTCTGGGCCCTTGGGCGGGCCACTTAACCCCTGGGTCTGTAAAAAGAGAGAATAAGGCTGACCTACCTCACAGGGCTCGTGGGGAGAGTATCTAATTAATAATCTTGAGCATTTTAAAAGTATAAGGTGCTATGCAAATGCTAAGTAGCATTATTATTAAAGCTTCACTTAAAATTAGGGCTAGCAAAGATAATTTTTGATTTAAGAACATAGTGAATACTCCAGAATAAATCTTTTATTTTAATATCATTTAAATCACAAAGGGAAATATGTAACAGAAATTTTGATGCTATTGTGAAATAGATACAATAGTAACTTGCCATTTTATTTAAGGGAGGAACAGCTGATATAAGCCTCTAGAAAGAAAGAAAATAATATGTTTTAAGGGCTTCTTCAAGTCCCTGGGGACAGCTCAATTCTAAACCATATAATTTCCTTTGGATTGGTCAAATTCTAGGTTAAAAAAAAACCTTTTACTAAAGACTTGCTATATGTTAACTGTTGCTTTCATTACCTCTTGAATATTCTAAAATTTTATATCCCATTTGCTGATAAATCATACTCTACTTCAAAAACATTTAGTAGAGCTTGTCCTCTTAAAACATTTTTTAAAAAAATCACTCAACATTTAAAGGATGCAAAAGTTTACATGTACCTAAAAAACATGAAGCTTACAAATTTTGTTGGAATATTTCCTGAAATAACGTTATTGGACCTTACATTAATGACTTTGGAGAACGTCTAGTTTTCATCTTTGATTAGTATTTTCTAAAATATACAGAAATTGTGTTCACATGGAATTTTACTGCGTCATATCTCTATGTGTTCAGAGCTTCAATCTCTAGATCCTAATCCAGTACTGACATGTCTTCAAGGACATAAACTAATTTGATGCAAAACAAAATTAAGAGCATACCTCAAACCATGCTTACTGTGTTGAATGCTAATGTTAAGAGTTAACTAAATAGAATGTATGTGTGCTGCAATCAATTAAATAGGAAACTTTATAATTAGAAACATTAAAATTTAGGCACTGAATGTCAAAGTACATTGCAACTATTACAAACATTTAAAAACCATAGGAAAATAAGACAGCAATTTATATTCATCTTGTGTGCCCTGAGAAGTTCAGGAGAAAGGAAATTAATGTTTTGCAGAAATTATCCCACTTAATCTTCCCAGCACTAGTCTGATGAAGAGATTTTCACCCAGTTTTATGAATGAGGAAGCCAAGGTTTAGGCACTGCCTGTAACACACCATGCCACCTCCCACACACTATAGCTCCTTTTGTTTTTGTTGCATGCCTGTAGTCTCAGCTGCTCAGGAGGCTGAGACAGGAGAATCACTTGAACCTGGGAGGCAGAGGTTGCAGTGAGCCGAGATCGCACCATTGCACTCCAACTGGGTGACAAGAGTGAAATTCCATCTCAAAAAAAAAAAAAAAAAAAAAATCATTAGCTCCAAAGAGCAATACTGTCTCATATGTGAATCTCAGTCTATCTCTTTTTCTTTTTTTTTGAGAGGATCTCCCTTGTCCCAGGCTGGAGGCCAACCGGCTCACTGCAATCCCCCCGGTAGCCTCCCGAGTAGCTGGGACTACAGGCACCCGCCACCACGCTCGGCTAATTTTTTGTATTTTTAGTAGAGACAGGGTTTCACCATGGTCTCGATCTCCTGACCTCGTGATCCTCCTGCCTCGGCCTCCCAAAGTGCTGGGATTACAGGTGTGAGCCACCGCATCCGGCCGATTTCAGCCTTTCAGACAAAGCTTATGGTTCCGCTTCTGGTGTATCCTTACGTGATTGGTGCTAGTTCCTTTTTGCTAACAGGAAAGAAAAAAATATTCTTTTATGACTTGTCACATTGCCTTCATAGACAAGCAAATAGTCCTAACTTCAATCACATTTACTACATTGGAAAACAGAACGTGCTTGATTTTGTCCCCTGGACATAACCTAAAGACAAACCAATAGTGAAAGTAAGCAACTGCCTGAAGTCCATTGCAATTCACAGCAATTCACTATCTGTCTAGTATAAAATAATAAACCACTCCTAGAAATATTAGAAGAAACACCATTATTTAATTACCATAAGGCCTTCTGGGACAGAAGTAAACCGTGATTTAGGTAGATGCACAGGAGCGGGGGGTGGGGGTGGATAGGGGCTGAAAAGGTGTTGTACAGATGACACATGAAATGCCAGCAGAACAGAAAGCAAATTGTGGACCAGCCCACAGAATGATAGAAGAAATGCTAAAATAAAATACAATAATAAAAAAGGAGAATGCATTCTTTTTGATATTTTGTATTGTTGAGGCTGAAACAATAGCCAAATCAGAAAGGGGAAACAATACTTCAGAGATTAAATCAATGTTTTTTGAAGCCAAGAGGAAAAGAAGTCATGGAATAAACTTTTTAATTTTTATTTCTCATAAGATAGTGTATTCCTTTTAGTGAATCAGATGAGTTTGTGTAAGGGAGTGGGTCTAAAACTGTTTTTGACTAGAAACTGACAAAAGGCATGCAACCAAAATTTATACCATTATGGGACTTTATTCAATGAGACTCATGAATATGGGTCTCATATTCAATGAGAAATTGGTTAAGAAAAACACTAAACAGGAAATATATGTAATATCTTTAGGAATTAAGAATCAAAAGTCACAAGAAATACCAACTTACAGAAACTCAGTTGTTTTATCATCTAGATTTGTAATTACTCCTCAGATACGCAGGGGTTAGAGATGCAAATTCAATTCCAAAAGTATACAGCATATTTGGGAACACTGGGAACTTTGTCGGGGACAATTGCTGGGCATTGTGGCAGAGGGAGAGAGACCCTACCCAGAACACCACGTCCTCTGCCCATAATCAGCATAGGCCAAAGACAAGGGGACAGAAATTGTCATCCCATCCGACCACATGCATGGAAGGAAGGGGTCAGGAGCACACGTGTGGTTCCCTCAAACAGCAGCGAGTCTCACAGCACAGAAATGGGTTGGGCAGCACAATTCTACCAGGCAGTGAATTTATTTAACAACTTTTCAAATAATGAAGATGAATTCAGCAACGCATCCATGCACCCGGCAGATATTGTCAGTGTGGAGGCTAGTGCTGCTCTCCAGAGAAAGACTGTAGCTGTAATTTTAAAAATATTTTCACATGGTAACATATTCACAGATATTTTTTGGTGGGCTGGAAGATTCCTGGAAAGCAGAAAGTAGCAGAATAATAAATAAGAAGGAGTGTGGTATCAGCTCCCATCGATTCATCAATGCAAATGGAAACGTCTCCCTCACCATCAGTAGGGTAGGGGATGTCTCACGATGGCCAGGAAGGAAATATAAGGATTTTCATGCATGTACGTTTCCTCTTAGATGCCAGTCCATTTTCTAAGTATCTAAAAGCTAAGCTGACATTGAATTCTAGTGAAAACAGGTGCTATAATCTGTCAATACAACCAAGTATACAGGACCGGCAGGGCAGGTAGCCCCCAGCGGCTGGGCCCCCGACCTCCCAGCTTGCCCTGTGCTTCCTGGCCCTGGCTTTCCCTGGCACTCCCTGGCACTCCCCTGAGTTTCACCACATCTTGCCTCCGTGGACTCTGAAGGACTTTCCTCTCACACCCTCCCCCTGCACGCTTCCCTCCTGTGCACCAGCAGAGCTCTCTCCAAATCCACCCGTGGATCATGGTGTCCTGCCACTGGGCCCCCACTAAGACGGAGCTCTCCCACCGAGTGGCATTGATTTCTATTTTCAGTTAAGCAGTTGACTTTTTTTGTGTCTTAAATTCTAACAAAACATTTTACTCCTTACATATTATGGACCTTAATAAAATTAAAAACAAACTAACAACAAACAGCCAGATCAGCAAAATAGAAGAGATAGGCCAGAAACAGAACCACACATGAGTGACTTTGGAGAACATTCGTGACTTTGGAGAATATAAAAATGTTATTAAACTTTTATATTCGACAAAAATGACGATGCCAAGCAACGAGCAAAGGAAGGACGATTTGATAAATGATTAGCAAGTTGAGAAAAAAGTACAGAAATAGCTTCTCATTGCTCTTCTCTTCACCAGAATAAATTCTGAATAGATAAAATCGTCAAGTACAAAAAAGAAAACCTGCTGGGTGCAGTCTCACACCTGTAATCCCAGCTCTTTGGGAGGCCAAGGCGGGTGGATCACCTGAGGTCAGGAGTTCGAGACTAGCCTGACCAACATGGTGAAGCCCCATCTCTACTAAATAGAAAAAACTTAGTCAGGCATGGTGGCGCACGCCTGTAATTCCAGCTACTTGGGAGGCTGAGGCAGGAGAATCGCTTTGACCTGGGAGGCGGAGGTTACAGTGAGCCAAGATTGCGCCATTGCACTCCAGCCTGGGCAAAAAGTGTGAAACTCTGTCTCAAAATAAAAGAAAATCATATTATAAAAAGAGAAGAAAATACTGTAGACACAAAAATATCTACGTAATCCCTGCTTAGAAAATAAATTTCCATGCATAAAATTAATGAAAGAAATAACAAATACTATTACATTTTAAATTTGATCACACAAAATTGTAAAACTTCTCTATAGCCATAGATTCCATACATAAAATCTTAATTTTCCCTTTTCAGGAAAATAACAGGTAGGAAAAAACTGATGAACTATAATATATAGAGAGTTCAAGGATAAAGGATATAGAGAGTTCAAAGGATAAGTTTAAGAAAGCGTTTCCACAGGATAAACATTCAATAACAGAAAATATTGTTGCATGAAAGATGACACATAAATATTTAATAATTTTGCCAAACATGCTTAATTGTAGTAAAAAATCAAAATTTGAAAGTTGAAAAGCAAAATTAATGATCCACTCTTTCTAACCTACTACATAAGTAATTTGACAATAGAAATAAAGTGATATAATTCATATCCTTTGATCCCAACATTTCAGTACTAGAACTGTTTCTCGGGAAATTAAAGAGATGCTGTTAAATGTGTGTTCCCAAGGATATTCATTACAATATCCTTTTTAAAAATCATGAATAATTGGAAGGATTTTCCAGGCTCATCATAGCAGACTAACTAATTACATGTTCAACAAGGCAACAGCAGCCATTTAAAATGATGTGAGTGCATAGTACATAAAGATGTGGGGAAATGCTCACATATAATACTAAGGAAACACAAGCAGGATAAAAAATTATATGTAAAGTAAGATTTAAGAGAAGAGGACAGGAAGGTGTTATAGGAAACAGTTAACAGTATTTATCCTTGGGTTGAATGATAGCAATGATTTCTGTTTTTTCTTTGTACTCGTTGGTATTATCCGAACTTCCTGTGATAAAGACGCATTAATTTTAGAATTAGAATGGATATAATGACTAACTTGAAATTATAACACTTAATGTGAAAGTGGGAGTAGTGAGACTTGAAACCTTGAACTCTTTGTGGGGGCGTATGAATTGGTGAAACCATTCAAGATAACAATATATTGCTGTAACCTTTAAAATCATATTTCTGCTATCTAAAAAGTGATTTCATTTTTTAAAAAGCTAGCCAAAGCAAATAATTTTTTTATTATTTTTATTATTTTTTAATTATTTGCCAGAGCAAATAATAAAAATATTATCTATTCCAAAATATATTTCTATACCCAAAAATAATGAAAGAAACCACAAAGAAAAATATTACTAAATTTGATTGCACAAAAATATAAAACTTCTTTATATTCTTAAATGTTATAAATACAATTTTAATGTTGCTTAAGCAAATAGTATGTGGAAAATTATTTTATAAGCATATAACATGTTTTATAAACATATTAACATAATTACACAAATATTTATATTTTATAAACATGTAGTTATGTTGAATATATTAATATGAACAGGCATAACATATAAATGGTGGGTATATTTTTACAGTTAAACCTATCATAACAAAAATTCAAAAGTCACCTAAATGTCCATAAATAGGCATTAGTTATATCACTTTGAACACTGATACAGTGAAACATTCTTATATGATATTAATACAAAGTTGAGAAGAAAAATCTCAATTAAGTAAAAAAAAAGAAATGGAGAAATAACTCAAGAAAGCATAGGAACCTTTTAAAAGATTCATATTATGAAAGTTGTTTATTACATATTTTCATATTTTTGTGTATTTCCAGTATCTTCTCAAAATACACTTATATAACTAAGAACTTACACTTTATTTTTTTAAGTCAAAAAAATTAGTTGATGTTGAAAAATAATTTTTATGTAATTTTAAAATTGAAACTTATCTAATACAACTGGAGACCCCAAATATCAGCACTCTTTTTGAACATTCACATCTACTTTTTGCAAGAGAAATTTTTTAAACATTTTTTGGTGTCATTATTCCTTAATAGGTATAATACTAATGTGCCAATTCAGACGTAACTAGTTAAAAACTAATCAACATAAGTTTCACTATGTATTTCGTCACAAGAGGGAAAATTTGACTTGACAAACTTATGAATTTTCCTGGAATGAGGGAGTGGTTTGGGGTGGCTCACCTATGCCAATATGCCAGTTTGTTGTGGGTAGTTCCTTTCAGAAGCCATTTGAATGAAGTAACTGCTTATGATACCAACTCATTAAATCACGCTCCTGAATATAAACCAGTAGGAAGGAAGTAAAAGTAACACTTTTCAGTCCAACTGAAGAAAGATTTGGAGAGATAAGTGATGCAGACAAAATTCTTTGAGGAGAAAGCCTGTAAGCTTGTGACTGAATGGACAGACAGTTGACACCCACAGGCTCCCAAAATCTAGCTACTGCTGACATTATCCATATGTTCTTTAAGATCTCAGTGATGGAGAAAGAAAACACAGCCCCAGTGATTTTCTTACTCAACTAAAATATTGACGACATCTTTTTTCAGGTCATGGTTCTGGCATCGGGGACAAAATTATTATAGACTCATGAAGGTTAATGAGGAGATTGAGTCATTTGAAAGTATGTCACCTAAATTCTTAAAGACGGATAGTTTCATTTGTGTTGAATTATGAGATATAGTGGGGGGTGGGGTGTAGAGAGAATCCTGGAGTCTGATGACCCGATTTGTAGTCCCAACTCGGTGATCGACCAAAAGACTGAACGAGTCACCAAGTCTCTTTCCTTTCCTCATCTGTAAAACGGGTAGAGCAAAAAACATCTCAAAATGTAAACTTTGAAACTTAAACTCAGTAATCTAAAACGGCCCTTAGTAAGCTGTTTAACAAAAGAAAACCATATTGTACGAGTTCTTTAACACCGAGCTTGTTATCCACCAGGCGTCTCATGCACTGGGGATGCAAAATGATAAAGAAGCTTCAAAATACGAGCCATGCCTCAATGTATTTCAAAATAGAGTCAGAAGACCAGTTGCATCATCTGGAGCTGTACGACATCAATGAGTTTTTTCTGCTCCATCTTGCCATCTATAAAGACAGCTGCCACCTGCAGGATCAGGCCCTGACCTTCTGCTCTGTGAAGGGCCAGTTGATATTGAAAGGAACTGTATAATGCACACTTCCTAATGATGCTGCAGCCATCTCAGTCCTGACCCAGAGAATCCAATCTGAAATTAGCAGGCATCTAATTGCTTTTTAATTTAAAGCAATTAGAAAGAAGGGCATCACCAAACACCATTTGTGAAGAAAGTATCACAACGAGAATGACTAAAGAAGCATAGGTTCGGCATCTCTGAGTTGCAAATGTATGTCTGAGCATAACTAGCACTAAAATGTTTGCAAATCAGTGAGTTGAACAGGAAAGTTATTATGTTTGCCTGCAGTAGTGTGTGGCCATAATTGTAATTGTTTCATTTTAAAAAATTAGTCCTTTGAGTTTTCTTTTTAGTGACTTGTTACTTCATTGCGACCCTTACAGTTGCACTGAAACTTGGAATACAAAAGCCATCCACTAGGTCTTGAAACCAAGAGAAGGGGCAATGTAGCGGATTTGCAATTTAAAATAAAAAGAAATTATGCGTTATTTCCTCCTCCCTCCTTCACTCCCTCCATCCCTTTCTCCTTCCTTCCCTCCTTCCTCCCCCACTTCCATTTTTCTTCTTTCCCTTTCTTTCTTTCTTTCTTTCTGTCTGTCTGTCTGTCTGTCTTTCTTTCTCTCTTCTTGCATTCAATAAATATTGATCCACTCCTTACACGCCATGCTTATGGGAATACAGAAATGAAACAGAACTATCATATTTCTAAATATAACACAAAACCATAAGAACAAGAAGCACCAAATTTATTATGTGTTTTTCAGAAGCTTTCAGAAATCCTTTCTATGATATATATCAAGGAAAATATACAAGAGTGCAGGGAATAGTGGAATCTGGGGCTTTTCCTAAACTGGCAAAGAAAGTGACTTAATTCAGGGTGAGTATATATTTAAATCCCACAATTTGAAAAACATCTGTTCCCTAGATAATAGGAAACAAAATCAAGAAATTGGTTCAGTGGTTGGTGTATGGGATATGGGAGTAGATACGCTGAAAAGAACATAATATCACATACTATCTGTAACTTTTATGGTACTGACTGTTTAAATTTGCACACACATTATAGAATTGGAGTTTGAATTGGGTTCCATTTTCCATAAATGAAAAAGCTGTCAGGCAGGACATCTCAAACACTGTGCCAGACACTCTGAGTGCTAAAAGAATGGGTAGTGAGATGAAGGTGGAGACCACGTCCTAGAGGCTTATAGTCAAGAGACAGAGAGAAAAAGAGATGGAGGGGGAGAGAGAGAGAGAGAAAGAGAGAGAGAGAGAGATCATGCTAAATAAGGACAGATGGACAAGAAATATGGAGCAGAACGAGCAAAGAGGGAGCCTCAGAAGACAGAAATATTAATCCTGACAAATGATCAAAATCACTTAAAGCAAAGGTGGCCTCTGGGATGAATGTGGGAAGATAAATTGGGATTTTAAAAGAGTTGCAAAGAAAAACAAGAAAACTCTGGTTTTAAGAAACAGCATAAGTCAAGACAAGAGGTGCTGGGCCTGCAAGATCTGCTCAGATATATGTGGCTAGTGCGCCAGACGGTTGGAGGGATAGGAAAGTCCCACTTGGAAGCAGAGATTTTTTAGGGTTAGGACAGCTGAGTGCAGGTAGAGAGTAACTTAGATGAGGAATAAAGGCCCAAACTTTTGCCAGCTTTTCATAAGTGGGAGTTGAACAATGAGAACACATGGACACTTGGACAGAGGGAGGGGAACATCACACACCCGGGACTGTCAGGGGGTTGGGGGCAAGGGGAGGGAGAGCATTAGGACAAATACCCATGCATGTGGGGCTTAAAACCTAGATGACCGGTTGACAGGTGCAGCAAACCACTATGACACATGTATACCTATGTAACAAACCTGCACGTTCTGCACATGTATTCCAGAACTTAGAGTAAAAAAAAAAAAAAAAAAAATTAAAAAGAAAGAGCATAAGTCAAGACAAGAGGTGCTGGGCCTCCAGGATCTGCTCAGATATGTGTGGCTGGAGCACCAGACGGGGCCAGGGATAGGAGAGTCCCGTTTGGAAGTAGAGATTTATTAGGGTTAGGACAGCTGAGTACAGGTAGAGAGTAATTTAGATGAGGAGCAAAGGTTAATTTTACTGGCTGCGATCAGCCCTCTCTGTGGATGGCTGAGCATGGTTGTCCTCTGGTCTAGCCAGCTGCAAATGCCAGTGCACTAAGGAATCCTTAGTGCTACCTGGGATGAACCATGCTTTTGCTTCATGTGCACAACATCCTGAGACTGTTGCTGAAAGCTCGAGGTTACTGGGAGTGATATGGAAACTCACATTGTGAAGGGCATGACTTTACCATGGGTTGGGATAATAATAATAAGTATCTCATCAAAATATGTCAGCTCCTTATCATGTGCTATTCATCCCTCACACTGCTGGTATCACATGATTTCATGATATTTCTAGAATTGCAGCTCTGGGCAGCTGGTCACTGAGGACCACAGCACTGCCAAAGCCATTCTTGCTTTTAATTAATCCAGGCTCCTCTCTACAGGATGGCAAAGCTGTGCCCCTAGACAGCCAGTCCCCATCAGCATGGGCATCCCTCAGTCACAACAATTTGCTGCTGCATTGTCCCCATCTTCTGGAAACGTTCACAATCCCCATTGAAACAATGAAGAAATTACAATTGTTTCCATTCACCCCCAGTTTAATGAGGATCGGGTGATAATGGTGGCAGTTGCATGAAAATCTGAAACTTTTCTGTTATGGGAAAAGCTCCTACAGATGAGTAATTACATCCCCACTCAGAGGCTTGCCCCAAAAGGAAATAATATATACATCATTGTGTTGTGTTTTGTTTCTCCTTCTGTATCATAGAGGACTAAGGGAAGAAAGGGAGAAATAACATGCTGGCTAGGTATGAAAAAATAACGGATTGTGGTGGTAATAGGTGATTACGTCATGCATTACCATAGCAACTAAACATATAACATAACAATTATGTTAGCGGAAGTTATTTGAAATAGCTTTCCTGATAGTTGATATACAGCCCCAGTAAAAAGATGAGACAGATAAATAGAAAGATTTGTTCTTTCAATTGAGGTTTGATTCACTATTTCTCTGTTCTTGATTTTTCCCCATTATACTCTGAACTTCTTTAGAGGAAAGAAATATCCCTTTGTCTCTTTGATGGAATAAAAGCAATGCTTAAACCTTTATCTCTACCTTTTTCTGTTTTGGAAGAGCTCTACTATTATTTACTTTACTCAAAAGGAAGCTGAGCACACAATTCAGCAGGTACAACATATGTAACAACAAGAAAAATACCATAGGGAAGTATTTCCCTGGAACAAAAAATAAAAGGAAAATAAAGAGTCAATAAAACCAGCTACAAAGTTCACTTTCACTTTGAAGACACAAAATGCAAGAGGCTGGAATCTCATTCCTTGTGTAAGTTAGGTTGCATTTGTATTTAAAACCACACTATGGAAGAAATATAATCAGTTACATTTATCTTCTAAAGTTGGAATATTTTTATTCAAATCTACCTTGCAGGTATCTTGCTACAAAGTCCTTTTAATTTTTAAGAAGGCATTTGGTGGTTTATAGCATTAAAGTATTCCTAATAATTCCATGGCCCAGTAGGCTGGCTAGCTCTTTCTTTTTCTTTCTTTCTTCCTTTCTTTCTTTCTTCCTTTCTTTCTTTTTCTTTCTTTCTTTCTTTTTCTTTCTTTCTTTCTCTTTCTTTCTTCTTTCTTTTCAAGAAATGTGGAAAACATTAGTGAAAATTGTGTTGGTCTGTACAATTTTATTCTGTTAAAGACAGGTTTTATGATACATTTAGCCTTTTAAATGACACTAATAGTCTCTGGAGACACACGATTTTTCCTCTAGTGCAACAGTTAAGTCCATTTCAATGCTATTTAGAGAAGTTGAAACAATTCAGTTACTGTATGTCTGCTCCTAGGTATGTACTGTAAGCCCCAAAGAGAGCACCGAAAGTTACCTAAATAATAAAGTTTTAGCCAGCTTTAGACATGTACCAAACTATTTGCTTTTTCCATATTTCACTCCCTTCATTTTGTCTCATTTCTTACAGAAGGGGAGTAATAAGACCTTCTGAAGTGTGTGCTGGTCAGAGGAGTGACTCAGTAATGAGGATTATTAATCACAATTGGATTCTTTTCTCCTCCCTCCCCAGAGCTTGAAATGTGTTTCCCACTAGAACCAAGTAAGGCTTATTTGATTTATTTATTTTATTTTTTTAATCAAGTAAGTTAGAATAAATATGTGTGTATAATTAGACATGCTTTTCAGGTGAAAGCATATTTTGGTAGTTGGAAGCCTCTGCAGAATATATATTTGTATGTTGCTCAATTATGAAGCTCAATTATAATCAAATTATTACCAACTGAGAAATAAGGAAGTCAGAGGAAGTAATTTAGTGATTTCCAGATCTACACATTTGGCTCAGCTCATGCTTTTAAGTAAAAGTTTAACCATTGGGAGAAAAGTTGAAATCTAGGAATGTCTCTACTTCAGCAAAAGATCCCCAGATAATATCATTCACTCCTTTGAGACATCTGATCTGTTGAAATTGCCTTATTAGAAACATTTCTGGAAAAAGTGTGTGAGTTTTTTCTTTTAATGGGCACATGTTCTTTTGTTGTTCTATGGGAAAAGAAATAGAGATACTTAATGAACCTGGAAACAATGATTGCGAAATTTTGCAGTCTTGGAGGAATTGTTATCATTCATTTCCATCCTCCTGAGATCTGATCTCTAAATCCAGAAGAGACTTCAAAAAGCAGCAAAAGAAAACAACCACCAACACAACCAAATCAATCAAACACACGACATTCTATATAAGCCTGGTTTTAATAACAAATCAAATTGAGATCACAACAAACATATTTTTCTTACAGATATCACTTTTTCCCACAATTTCCTCTTAAATTCATTAATATAATAATACTCAGAAAATAGTAGAGTATCTTGGTCACTGGTTCTTGTGAGGTCTAGAGTGGAAGAGAAATACGAATTATCTTCATCGTTTATCCCCAGACAGTAAAAGGGCTGGAATGGAGTAGATATTCCTCCAGCCCATGGCGATCCTCATTCTTCTGAGGTCATGGTTCTCACATCAACTCCTCTTTCAGCGATCACGGATGCAATAGTGCTTGGTGTTTTTTAAGTCTCCTCCCATATGGTTATGTGACTCTACTGTGATTTTTATCCTGAATATGTTTATGTCCTATCTCTTGAAAAAGAGTATAGCATCCTTAGTGGTAAAGCTATAGTTGGCCTTCATTGATGACCACTGAATCTACAATTGTGTATAAAAATTGTGTGGCTGACACAGGTCCTCCCAGGAATTGTGTGTTAATTGTCACATGACAGTTGATGTAGACTTTTGCGCACATATTAATAAAAAAAGAAGAGAACTAAAGAACTAGAGAAACTGGGTGAGCAAATATCTCACCATGGAGGCAGGAACAAAAATTATTTTTGCAAATCAGAAGGTAAATAGAATATATTTTTCATAGTAGTGAATGAGGGTTTTCTTCAATACTCAAATTAAACAAATTTGAAGATCCAGTGTGTATTTTTGTGATAAAAATTAAGAAAATTATAGAGTCAGTGTTGAATAAACAGTGATTTCTCCAGCAGTTTTCTGGTTCGAAACCGTGTAATAGAAGACTGTATTTTTTTAAACACGATAACTGTAAAGACAAAAGAAAGTGTCTTCAAAGAACTTTAAAGTAGTCAGAGAAGGTATTAGACTTTTTAAGCACAATGCATTTTAAAGTAGTTAATTTTTGTAAAATGCTTTCAAATTGTCCATGGAAATGCAATTTTGGTGGTAAATGTAAAGTAGTAGGTTTGAAACTTATAATAGAATTTCGATATTGAAAGGCTAAATGTACACTTTCTCTTTCTTTCTCTTTATAATTGGACAAAGAGAAAGTTTGGTACCTAGACTAATGTATTATAAGAGCAGATAGAGATCAATACAATTTTCAGACTAAATAAGTTCTCACTGCTGTTTTTATTTCTCTCACCATTTAGGAAACAAAATGACTTCAATGCTTCTGTTCACATTTTTAATATGGCAAAGAGCCTCTAAACCCAACAGTGTTGTTAATATAATGATCATGGTGACCTAAATTTCTCCTGCGTATTAGCATGTTAAAATATCATTTTGTATTTAGGTAATTTTACGTCATTACCAAATGTCTCATCCCAAATATCTTAAAATTGACATTATTATCAAATTCACAAAATATTTGAATACATGTGATAAACCAAGGACCATGTAAAATGCTGAAAATGAAAAATAAAGCACAGTATCTACAATCAAGGGGCCACAGGATTTGGCTAACACTCAGTTCAGTTTATCTACTATTTCTAATAAAGGAAATATGGCCCAGTTGGAAAAGCTTCATCATTCCAGACAAAAACAAGGTTTTATTGTTCATAATTTTATTATTTAGCTCAAATTTTAAGTTTAACCAAAAAGGATTAAAACAAGTTAAAAATTCAGAGGAATGTTATTAGAAAAAACTCCTTCAAACAACGGGGATACATGTGTCATATTAAGAATAATCTACCTTCTTTCTTCCATAGTGAGGAGAGCATCGATACTGGAATAAACATGTCAGGGTTCAAGTCCGACTACGCTCCTTAGCAGTTCAGTGACCTGAGGTCCATATCTCCCTGTCTGACGTGCGTTTTCTTCATCCCCGGCAGGTTCTCTGGTGACCAAAGAATGCAGCGCTTATAACTTGCTGGGCACTTACAAGGGAGTCACTTAGCGGTCATTAAAGATAACTGAATAGGTGTGATTCAGCTTATGTTTACAATGATGAAAATGCAGTAGTTATTAACAAAGCAGCTGAGCATCTGTGGATATTTTATAATGAAAATGCTTGGAGGGTAGACCTGAAGCCTGCACTTCAGGAACAAGCTGCTTAAAGGTGACGTTATCTTTGAGCATTTCTTTTCAAATTTAAACAATTATAACAATTTTGGGGTTTCTGTTTTGTGTTTATTTAAATAAAAGTGCCATTTTGTTTTGAGGTATAGCATGAAAGAAACGTGTTGGTTGTAAACTCGCTAGGTGCAGTTCAAGAATTCAGAATCTAATATTTTAGATTCAAATCCCAACTCCCTTGCTTCCTAGCTATGTTTCTTTGGATAAATAATTTCTGAGTCTCAGCATACTCACATAAAACTGGGGTGTCAACTGGGTTATTATTATGATTTAATAAGATAAAGCATGCAAAGTGCTTAGCACAGAGCTTGGCACAGATAAGTGGCCCACAACTGGCAGCTGTTATAATATTGATGCTGCTACTTCTAATATTGATGATGATGGTTATGATGACATTGCAAAGCAAACTTTCTGGAGGTAGAATGGCTAACATATTATCTTTCTGTTAAATTATGGAAACATTGCTCTTAAAACACGTGGCTAGACCACAACTCTAGTATTTCAAAAGCTAAGGTTTCTCAGCCCTGTGCAGCATTGAAGACAACATTGAAGAAGTGCAAAGCTAGAAATATTTATTTCCACATCCTTTAATGTTCAGCAATTATAATCAGAAAACTCCATACAGTCAAGTCTCTGCCTTGTAAATATTTTAGCTCTATTACTCTGGTATAGACTGCACTTGTAAAATAAGAAACCACGCTAAGTGTCTGTTTCTCAATTCGTAAAGAAGACATGAAATTCTAAATACCTTACCAAGCCCAAAATAAGCCAAGCAAAGTGCTCTTATAATTCACAATATAACAAAGAATAACGCAAAATATGCTCAAATCATCCTTAATTTATGTCTTCAAATTTGATTGGGATAGCTGCAGCATTTGCAGCAAGGAAGCTTCTCAGATTGTGCATCCACGTATTTTGTAGCCATTGTCAATTTTGACATTTACGAGAACAATTTCAAAATACAAATATGCAGATTCAATACACCACGGGTCCAGCCGCCTTCCTCAGGCACATAAGAACATGGAATACACACCGGTGCACATCCACGTGCCACTTCTGTTCCCTGACACCAGTGTTACAGGAGTCATGGGATTCCAGATGACCAGGATGTAGCATCAGCCTCGTGCCTGACTTGAATCTCAACACCACTCTCTGCCACTATGCTTGAAGATCGGTGAAAATACTGCCTTGTGCTCACATTAGCCTTGTTCTAGCTCCAGGTGACCAGCCAACAAGCAAACCAATGCTTCAACAAGGATTAAAGTGAGAGGGGCTCCTGGCTCCTCACTTCCCCCTGACCACCCCAAGGGATGGGCCGAACCTCAGTGGTCAGCCCTGGGCAGTGAGAACAGGTGGCCAGGGTGGGCTCAGAGTACCAGCTCCCTGTCTGGTACAGTGTGAGGCAGGGAAGCTCATGACTGCACTCCATCCCACTCATTCCCAATCAAGGCAACTCCCTGTGTACCAAAATGGCAAACTCCTGTCCTCTGCACGTGACCACCGCCAGTGACCTTCAAGATTTGTCAAAAATACAGGAGTCTGAAGGAGTGGTGAACAACAGTGAAATTCAGCACAAGATTTTTGCTTGTGCGAGTTACCAGTTGCCTTAGTTTAAGGTATTTTAAAGAACAGAACAAAAGAAAATAACATTTTTAAATCATGCTATTGCACCCCAGGAATATATATGCATTAATGCCGCCAATGTGTCCAGCACTATGCTCGTAACAGGAAACTGGTGAACAGGTGGGGACCTGCCCTTGCGGAGGGTAAATCCTTGAGAGAAAGGCAGCATGTTAGACTGAATGATGTTCCCTGCCCCCCAGGAAGTGAGATCCATGCCCTAACTCCTAGAGCCTGTGAATCTTTTCTTATATGGCAAAAAAGAACTTTGCAGGTGTAATTAAGTTAAGGCTCTTGAGATAGGGGTTTATCCTACATGATCCAGGTGGGCTCAGTGTCATCACAAGTGCCCTTGTACAAGAGGCAGAGGATATTTAACTACAGAAGAGGAGAAGGCGGTAATGCAACCCCAGAGGCAGAGACTGGAGAGATGGGATCATGAGCCAAGGAACCCCTGGGTCCACCAGAAGCTGGAAGAGACAGGAACGGATTCTCCCCCTTGATTTTGAGGATTGACACTGATTTAGAACCTCTGGCTTCCAGAACTGAAAGCTAATCAACTTTTAACGTTTTAAGCCACTAAGTGTGAGGTCATTTGTTATGGCAGCCATGGGACTCTAATATAGACAGACTTTTACAAGTATTAATGATCAGTTCCTCGAAGCAGATAAGCGAGGTGTGGTGAGAGACAGTAACGGGGACAGTACAGGAGGAACAGCTTCCAGTTGTCAGGGAAGGCTGCTCCCATGCCCAGATGACTGCTGCACTTGATTGCACAGTGGTTGTGAAGACACTCAACCTCACCTCCTGCATTTGGGACCCACCATCCCCAGCTCTTAGGCCCCTTTCTCAGTGATCCCTGTCTTGGTATGTGGCGCCAAAGCTGGAAGCCTGAGAGGCATCCCTCACCTCATCGGCCACTGTGTCCATTTACCCCTCAACCCCTCACAAACCTCTCCACTCTGCCTGCTTCCTACATCTTCTGTGGCACAACTCTCACTCAGGCTCACCTGAATGACCGTATTGGACTCCTAACTGCTATCCCAGCCTGCAGCTTACCCCTCTTTAGCCCAGGCAGCCTTCTTGTAAGAACCCTAATCTGATCCTCTGGCTGATAGCCCCTCGTGACTTCCCACTGCCATGAAGATCTCGCCCGGCAGGTTGAGCAGGGTCTACAAAGCCCGTCATCCTCCTCCTTGCAGGCTGTGAGCCTGAATAGTGAATTCCATTGAGTTTCTCTCATCTACTATGCCCTTTTGTCACTGGGCCTTCAAGTATTCTTTTTTTGGCTGTTGGAAATACTTCTCCCATTCTCCCTAAATTAACCTTTAAGCCTCCACTGATGTATTATTTTCCGAAAACAAAATAAAACAAAGCAAAAAACAAAAACGTGGCCCTATACCTTCAGTCCTACTGCTTTGAGCCTCATGTTCCCTTCCCCTCTCACCAAATCATGTAACCATCATTTTGTTTAATGACTTACTACCCCACTGTAACCTCTATGAGGCCAGGAAGCTGTGGGTTCCAACTTATTATGCTTTCTTTAGTAGGATTAGAAACGGATAGAGATGGATCCCATGAACCAGATATTCTTAGGGACCGTGTTGATGTGTAAACATTTTTGTTCATGATTGCATTGACTAAGAGGCAATCATGCATCTTTATAAGATTGGAGAATAAGTCTAAGAACCTCTTGTTTAGGGGTACCAGGCAACAGGAAAATGCCAGAAAGACATGTTCGTATCTGTCATGTTACAGAAAACATGCTACCCAGTAGCTCTCCTGAAGCCAGCACCTGAATCCACCTCTCAGCCATGATCACCCATGACATTCCAGGTGAAAGACGAGTCACAAGAAGTGTTTCATCACAGTGAAGCAACAGAGTTTGCAATTGACTCCTCAAAAGCATAATAAACTAGAGAAGATTTCAGGCTTTCTCTAGGGTGAGAGCAACTTCATCCTCCTGCATTGTGACCTGCTTTCACTGAGAACAATGGAGAGGCTGGAGTTATAGTCAGAATTCAGGAACTGGCTGTCATGGGTGGCCTCATTGCTCTACACGCAGCCTGTGATAAATACAGTAATTGCCACACCACTGATATCTGTGGCAATTATAAATACTGCAGTGCTTTCCTCTCCTGCAGACTCAGGGCATGGAGGAGGGCACTGGGCTTCCACATGGCATCAAAAATGTGTGTCTGTAGAAGAAAGGCTTACCTCACTGCTGTACATCAGGCATGGGCAAATATTTTCAGCAAAGGGACAGATAGTAAGTATTTTATGCTTTGTGGGCCATATGGCTTCATGTTATAACTACTGAACTCTGCCATGGTAGTGTGAAAGCAGTCACAGACAATGCGGAAGACAGTGAGAGTGACTGTGTCACACTACACTGTTACGACACTGACATGTGAATTTCACTTAACTTTCACATACTGCGAAATAGCATTCACTTTTTAATCTTTTTTTTTCAGTTACTAGAAAATGTTAAAAACATACTTAGCTCACAGACCACTCACAGTCAGGTTGCGTCTGGATATGGCCTGTGGGGCAGAGCTTGCAGGGTCTGCTCTGGTCAGTAAGAAAATCAAAGGAATTCATGATCGATTAGGACTTGCAACAAACATGAAAATGATCAAATGTATGCAAATGGCCACATATTTTGGAAATGTCAAGGATAAAAATGTTGCATGTAAGAAACATGTTATTTAAAAACACAAGACTTGTAAACAGTTCAAAGTAATGGAAAATGCAGCAGAAATTCTAAAAAGCATAATAAATTTCTCATATTGAATAAAGAAAAAATTTTCACCATTTAAAATATGTATTAGACTAATGTAATATTTATTTTAAACGTTTTGAATAACTAGTGGTAACATTTTAAACATGACATCTACTTTCCAAATCACAAAACAAAAACAAAGAATAAAGTGAAGAAAATGAGGTCTCTATTTCCAAAATCAAGAAAACAGCAATAATCGAGGAAATAATTCTTTAAAAATGTAGTATTTAAAGAAGAGAGGACTAAGACCCAATATTCTCATGCATTTCTTAAACACAAAGTGATCTTTAAGTCATAACAACTACAACTCATTTAGAAAACACAATGAAACTGGAAACTAATAATAAGAATCTCAGGGAAAAATTCTTTCTATACATTTACAAAGTAAATGTATTATAAAGTATTGTGTATCCAAAGAGGAAATTAAAAGTGTAAGTATAGAAAAAATAAAACGTGAATATGACAAATTGAGATCTACGTAACTAAGCCACACCCACAAGGAAATGCATTACGCCATCGGCATGCTAGTCCATAGAAAACACAGTCTTCAAGCCACACTCAAAAGGAAATGCATTGCTACGTCGATAGAAAACACAGAGTATTCAAGTATTCAGAAAATAACTTCAAACCTTTCTAATTTAAAGAAAACAGAAGGAAAAATATAATAAAGTAGAAAGCAATAAATCAGAAAATCACAATCTAGAGTGGATGAATGAATTCACAAAGCAAATCTTTGAAGGAAAATTTGAAACACATTATGAGGGAAAAAGAGGGACCACAGGAGTGACTCTGTCAGGTGCAGCAAGAGGAAGCCATGCTGAGGCCCATCTGCAGCCGCTAGCCCTCACCATGACTACCCAATTCATGAGCCCGTGGGGCAGCTGCTGGTGGATGAGGAAGGAGTGTGGCTTCTGTCCACTGGTAGGATCATCTTGTCCACTGCTTATTCAACGGCCCCTCTGAGCTGGATGCTTTCTGGTGGATGTGGTATAAGATGCAAAGATATGTACACTTTGCACTCGTTTCTGCAGATCTGTACACATGCCTCCAGCCCAGACCCCTTCATCTTTAATCCTCCAGCTTTGCTCTTTCCAGCTAAGCTCTTTGTCACTCCCGAAGTATCCATTTATATACTTACCTCAAATCTCTGCCATTCCATCCAGAAGCCACTTGGAAATGGACTTGGGCCAGGGCCCTGCATATCTCCTGACCTCTGTGAGTCCCCATTTTACAGGGAGGGGGGCAGGATAGTGCTTTGGGTTCTCTGGTATCAGTGTCTGTTAAACTCTGTATCTAACATCTCTCCATAGATCTGGGTATTGTCCCTCCCCCTAGAGTACTAGTTACTCTAGGAAATGACCACAAGTCCCATTGGACGAAAACAGTGGGAGCCACGACTGTGTGTAACTAGGGTAACACTGCAGAGCCTTTTGCAAGGAGCCCTGCCTCTCCTGTCATCAGTGGGCGTTATCTGGAAACTGGAGGACGGCTCATGATTTCATCCCAACTGACAAAGGAATTCTGCTGGCCTACCTTTTAAAGTCACTCTTGGAAATGTAAGTCAAGCAAAATCCTCATTGGCTTCCTCTCTGTCTCTGCCCTAGAAGTGCCAGGGTCTACTAGCCAGGCCCAGAGCCCCACGGGTCCAGGCCCGGATGACACTTAGGCCATGCTGCTTTGTGCAGTAATTACATTGGTCTTCCCTCTAACCTTCAGTGGCTGGCCTCTGATACTCTGAAATCTTATCATCCTTTTTAACACTCGGGAGACCTGTTCCAAAATAACATTTCTTATGTCAGCCCTATTTGCTTGAAGACAGCCCACAGCTGGGCTTTTCACGGCTGGTGGCCCTCCCTGGGGCATTTCTCGCAGTGCTAGCAGAAGGAGTACCTCCTACACCAACGGCAGGAAACGTAGTTGGCCAGTGGATTCTGTGTTCTCATAAAATCAATGTATTTTAAGATGCCATCTTTTCCAACTTGCTGACTGTAGTCCAGGGCTCTGTTGACACTTTGGGCTGGGTAATTCTTTGTTGACGGGTCCTGTCCTGTGCATTGTGGGGTGTTTAGCAGCACCCCTGGTTTTTACCCACTTGATGCCAGTAGCACTTTCCCTCACTGTGACAGCCCAGAATGTCCCCAGACATTGCCAAATGTTCACTGCGGGACAAAACAGCCCGACTTGAGGGCCAATGCTAACGCAAATAATCACGTAAATCATCCTGGTTTCCAAGCTTAGTAGTGAATCTGCTGAAATTTTGGTTTAGCTGCAGATTTTCTTCTAAGCTGTTAAATTCTGGGTCATGAGAAAGTGTTTCTAAATCAATGATCTCGCCCTACCCAGCTGTATCTGTCACCCTCCTTGGTCTAGCATACCCCATATCCATTCCTGGTCATATCCTCCCAGTTTCTGGAGGACGGTTCCTTTTAAAATGAGCCCTTCCTTCTGGAGCTGATGCAGCATTTCCCTGCTTTAGCTGTGCTGAGATTTGATCTTGTTATTGGTCTAGAAGCACTGACAGGGGAGGCGCCGATGTTAAGGGGGGCAGGCAGCATCTGTCTTGAAGTCCTCCAGCCCGGGGTGAGTCTGTATGGTCTCCAGGTGATGGGAGGGGGCCATCGGTTCTGCCGGACAGTGCTCAAGGAAATCCAGGGCTTAAACTCTGAAGACCATCTTCCCAGTGTCCCAGCCCAAGTATCCAGGTCTTACCGCTTCTGTGACTTTAGTGGAGGAGAATTGCCAGGGAAGCAAATTCAGCCCATCTCTGAAATGCTACCACTCCTGAAATCATATTTTGGGCTTAAGTTTTAGTAAAGTTTGCCTTTGGGCTAGAAGAGAAGAGATCTTCTTAAAAATGCTTCCAGGTAGGCCTTCTGGCTTTTACGATGTTATTTGTTATTTCACAGATTCCATAGTTTTCATCAACAATCACCCAGCCCCTTGATGTTCATGCTGATGTGTGAGCCGGTCCCTCCCTGCACTCAGCCTGGTCCAGGTCAGGTGAGAGCCCTGGTCATCGTGATACCGCAACGGGCCCCAAGTTGTCACTATCTTCTCTCCACCAGTAAAGGTTCCCACCCCATGACCCAATTCTGAGCTTCTGCTTCCTACAATTACTTCTGGTTCCACCTCTCTTAAGTTTCCTTCTCCAGAAGCAGACCCTGAGGAAAAAAAAAAAAAAAAAGATAGAGCGAATGTAGCTTATTGAGGAGGTGGTTTTAGGAAGGAAAGTGAGACAGAGAAGGGAAGGCAGCCAGGGAAAGTGTCATCAATGAGCACGTTTCTGCTCTGGGAGACCAGTGCTCAGTCGTGCTAGAAACCCCTGGGAGGGGTTGAGAACATGTCCCAGAGGTTCCAGTGCACGGGGGATGAGGAGTCTGCTTCTTTACTCTCCAGTTCCCAGATGTCGTTGAATGACAGCTGCTCCCACAGGTGCGGGCTCCCAACACATGAATCCTGCCCTATGTGCAGACAGGGCATGCCATAGAAAGCCCTCAAGTGAAAGCTTCAGCAGGAAGCTGTCTGCATGCCCAGAACTCAGAGCACCATGGGCATAAGGGTGGGCATTGAAGACACTGATGGCACCTGCTGCTGGAGAAAGGAAGGGAACTCCCACTGCATAGCCTAACTGGGGGAAGGCTTGTGGGGTTTTGTTTCTTGCTCCCTTCCTTCATTAACTTTGCTTTGGCTTCCTTTTAGGATCTAACCTCTTCGCCATGTGTGCAGTCCTGGTGGATCTCACTGGTCAGTTTCCCTGCCCGCCCATCCCTCAAGAGCAAGCCGTGGGACCCAAGTGAGGCCAACGGAACTCTCTCCTAGTGGGTTGAATCTTGAACATAATGTGCAAGGATTTTAAAAAATGGCTGGACCTCATTTGTTTTATAGTAGTTTCTTAATCTAGTCTATCATTGTTGGACATTTGGGGTGGTTCCAAGTCTTTGCTATTGTGAGTAGTGCAATAAACATACATGTGCATGTGTCTTTATAGCAGCATGATTTATATTCCTTTGGGTATATACCCAGTAATGGGATGGCTGAGTCAAATGGATAACCATGGAATACTATGCAGCCACAAAAAATGATGAGTTCATGTCCTTTGTAGGGACATGGATGAAGCTGGAAACCATCATTCTCAGCAAACTATTGCAAGGACAAAAAAACCAAACACCACGTTCTCACTCATAGGTGGGAATTGAACAACGAGAACACTTGGACACAGGAAGGGAAACATCACACACCAGGGCCTGTTGTGGGGTGGGGGGAGGGGGGAGGGATAGCATTAGGAGATAAACCTAATGTAAATGATGAGTTAACCAGTGCAGCACACCAACATCGTACATGTATACATATGTGACAAACCTGCACGTTGTGCACATGTACCCTAGAACTTGAAGTATAATAATAAAAAAAAATATATATATATATATATATAAAATAGTAGTTTCTTGACATGACCATTGATGGGTTCTTGCTACTCCGACCCTAGACGATGCCCTGAGTCCTATTCCTTAGGAGAATGTTTCTCCAGTCTTCCTTTCATTACTATAAGCTGCATAATGTCCTTTCAATGAAACCATTTGCTGCTTCAGTTGGTCATAATACACTTCTGTGGCTCGAAACCAAAGAAGCCTAATTGATAAGGTGGGTGTAGTGCTCAGACTTTCCAGAAGAGAACTGAGTTTCAGACTATATAGAGGATTGCATAAAAGTAATACAACTAATAAGTGACAGAAACAACACTTCAATTCCAAATGTGGCATTCTTTTTATTAGAACAGCATCCCTCACTCCTATATATTTTTATTCCTAAAATGACTCCTAAAACTTTCACTCAGCTGTAGGCAATAGGACTATAAAAATTTGATGTAGGTCAGATCTACGTTACTTAAACAGACGGAAAGTTGTTTAAAGCATGAGTCCTGTTTGATGTTTCTTTCTATACCCATCCCCTACTCCAAAGTACACTGTTTTGTATATAGTGGTCAGTTCGATATATTTGCTGATCAATTATCCAAAAGACAAGTGAACGTCTGAGAAGTGCAGAGCTCACACGTCTCTCCAAATGCGTCTTTTGCCAGTTCTTAGGCGTTTCCAGTGTGTCTCTAAACCAGTTGTTTTCCCCCCTCAATGGCTCCTGTCCCTTCAAACATCCTTCCAGGAAGCATTCTGCAGCTGTTCTAGGTTCGTACACACCCAAACTTACCCACTGTATGTTGCAGATCTGTCTGGTCACCCCTGCCTAGTCCTGGGTCCTTTAGACACCTCATTGGAAGAACTATTGGTTCCCTGGAGCTGGGCTTCCTGGCTCCTGTTCTCCTGCCTTGGCCTGGCGTAAGGGCATCGTCGCCACCCTCATGAGAACTCAGGGCCTCTCTCCGCCTCCACACCAGGAGGGACTTCAGACAGTGAGGGGGACTTTTAGAGCTCTCTCATACAAAGCTTCCAACAACATTTCATTGTTAGATAAACTATTGACATTTGTTCTTGATGTTGACACATTGTGTCACTTTCTTCAGAAACTTGTCCCAGTAATTTATCTTTTTGAATTATCTAGCTTTTCTCAATTATTACGAGGCATAGTTTCATATCATAACCTCATTTCTTAGCCTTTTTAGTACCCTCTCTGCAGATGTGTATTTTCTAAACCCTCATATGGTTAAATTAAATCATGAACTCCATAGAGTTAAGAGATTTATTCAGTTTTGGGTCCCTGGAGTTCAGCAAAGCACCTAATATACAGTGAGCACTTCCTAAGTGTTTGCTGATCGAATGAATGAATTAATACATCCGGGATAACTAGTATATGTGCATACTGCATTTCTAAGTAAATACATACCTTATTCTACATAAAATATTCATGTCCATAGTGATCTCTACTCTATTTCAAGCTAAGATGTGACCTTTTCTTTAATCTATATGAATTCGATGGTGAACTTGTGATGAGATAGTTTGCAGTTTCAGTTAAATTAATTACAGCTACCAGTTCAGCCCCAGAGTACGTTGTTTTTCACAGAAGTGGTGGAAATCAGGGTGGAGGAGGCTGCATATTGAAACCCAGAATCTTTGTGGCCTCAGCAGGGTGCAAGTTTGGGACTGCAATGTGACTCTTCCATTCTAATTATCCATTTTCCCTAGGCCAGTTGCCATCCGTTGGCTATGGAGTGAATTCTAAATTTTCCCTTCCTTCTGTTGGCACATGACATACTATATTTAATTCCCAAAAGAGGACATCTGTATCTAAGTTGAAATGAAAGAGAAGGTTGAATTCAAAGGTTGCATTTTTTTTTGTAAAGATCACTAAATAATAGGAGATGAACATGCTGCATGTCTGAAATACATTCCCAACAAGTGGAAAGATAAATCTATTTTCTTTTCAAACTTGGTTTCCATTTGATTTAACTAAAATCACTGCCATTGACTATCTTCCTAAAAGTCAACTGCATTCTCTCAGAAATGGACAATGGTGTAAAAATTTTAAGCTAATATTCAAACCTAATTCAAGAGAGTCCAAATCAAAATATACGATAACAGTTATCTCCAATTTCAGAGCTCCTTTGTCCTGCTTTTCCCCCTCAAACCCAGTATACGTTAATTTATTGTTATTAGTCTCCGTTGAAGCTTGTCTGTCACACAGTGGAGGTAATAATGGGCTGTTTAGTATTCTCTGCATAAGGTACTCCAGGCCTTGAATGACAACACTGGCCATTTCTTTGTATGAAAAACCCTATGATACTGTTGGGTATCATGAATATTTAACTGGAGATATCTGTTTGTGAATGTGTGTGTATCTGCATGATACATGCCAGGGTACGATATCCACAGTGAAATGATCCCTAACCAAAAGTGGGCGAATCAACAACTAATGTAAATTCCAAACACCACAGGACATCAGGATCTGTGTTCTGGGATATGATTAGCTTCTGAGTTGTGGAACTCTGTGAAACAAAGATATGTCTCGGTGGAACTCAGCATACGGGGGGAGAAAGGCAGAAAAGGAGAGGGAAAAACAGAGTCAAAATGAAACAATAGAGCGAGTAAATATGAGCTGAAATCATTAGTGTCAATTACTCTCATTCAACTCATATGTGACCAAATATAAAAATGGTTTTGGGATTGAGTTGCTGAAAAATTCAACAGATAGAAAGAATTGGGGCATATTAATGTCCTTCTGGAAGGCTTAATTTGGGGTGTGGGGAAATACAGTTTTATGCTTCATATTTTTAGTCACTCTGATGAGCGGCACTTTCTAGTGAGAAAGAATGAAAATGACAACAAATGGATTCTGGGGGGGAGCAGACAAAAGCAGCACGAGACACTCTCTAAAATGAGTCCTTTCTAGTTAAAAGCAGAGGAAAAAAGCTGCTCTTGCAATATCTGATTAAAAGGACAGTGTAAACACTTAGTAAACAGGAAGAAAAGGTTCATTGTGCTAAATGGGGCGACTACAGGAGAGCTGGAAAAATTTGCATGACGTGCACTGCATTTTGGCAGCCATGGGAAACGGGTAGAGAGTTTTATGTGTGTGCCAGACCTGAGCCCAGGCACAGGCAGAAATGTGCCAGTATTACCCCAGCACTACGTTCCATAAAGAGGTGGGCTACAGGGCCAGAGGGCTGGTGTGGGCCAGCTCCCCACTGCCTGTCACCACTCTGTGACCTTGGGCAGGTTTCTGAACCTTCCAAAACTTTTTGGTAGGATGTGAAGATTAAATGGGATGATGTATACAAAACATCTAATAGCAATTTCTAGGTATTATTATTATTCATACTATTTCTAGCAAAATGAAAAAGTGCAAGGAACTTCACCGATTCATCAGTGTCTTTTTCCGTCTCCCAGGACACCCTGAACTGGAGTCAGGACTCAGAGCTGTCAGCTGATGGAAGCACAGACCGTGTTGTTTCTTCTGTAGTGAGGCAATACTCAACGTGCTGAGTGTTGTGGTTCTCTCTCTACCCACCACTAAGTATTTCTCAAGGGTTCAGATACAGCCCTTTTTCCTCCTCTCTTTCCACTGTCCCATTGTAACTTCTTTGGCTACTATTCCAAACTCGCCAGTGACACCCTCCATCCTGAGCCTGTGCTCAGACTCTCTTCTGCACACACTTCTCCTGATCTTGTCAAAACGCTGACATGGATGCCAAAGAGGCATTTCCACTCAGCCCAACCAAAAGTGCTCAAAAATATTTCTCCCTCCACCCACATACTCACTTTCTGTTGTTTCCCATTCTATCTATGGTTAACCATCCCCCCAGTCTCCCAAGCCATACAGGAATCATGGGGTACATGAATGGAGAAGAAGAGATGCTCTGAAATCAGGAGGCAGAGGACAAGAGCAAGCCACTCACGGGCAGGTGGACAGGCAGGAGCTTGTGGGAAAGTCTGATTTGCTAGGCGCGTCCTCCAGCCAAAGAAGTTGAGAAGTCCTTACCACCTGGGAAGTCACCTTGGTGGTCTGCCTGGCGTGTGGCTTGGGGTCACTGTTGGTCTGCTGGGCACAGCACAGGAAACAAGTGAGGACAAGCTGAGACCCTCTGGAACCCTTGCATCTGTTCAACGTTGAATTAACACCTGTAGGTCCTTTTTAAAACTTTTTATTTTGAAATAATTATAGATCTATAAGAAGTTACAAAAATAGTACAAGGAGGTCTCCTGAACCTTTCACCTAGCTTCTCCCAATGGCTGCAGCTTATGAACTATGGTACAATATCCACACCAGGAAACTGACACTCATGCCATGTTTGTGTAGGTCTATGTCATTGTATCACATGCAGACTTGAGTAATCTCCACCGTAAACAAGACACAGAATCGTTCTGTCACCATGAAGATCTTTACAGGCACACCCACCTGCAACTCGCATGATTCTTAAAGCTGGGAAATCACAAATCTTCTTCCATCTGTAAAATTTTGTTATTTCAAGGATATTGTATAAATGGAATCATATACAATGTAACCCTTAGGACTGACTTCGGTCACTCAGCCATATTCCCTGGAGATTCCTCTGAGCTACTTGTGCATCAAGAGTTTTTCCTTCTTAGTGCTGAATAGTATTCCATGGCATTGATGTACCGTGGTCTGTGTAACCATTCACACATTGAAAGACATTTTGCTCGTCTCCAGATTTTGGCAACTGCGAATAAAAAGGCTACCAACAATTGTGTACCAGTTTTCTGTCAAGCTCTCACTTTTCTGATATAAATGCCCAGGTGTGTGACTGCTTGGTCATAGGATATTTGTATGCTTTGTTATTGTTGTTGTTCAAGAATTTTCCAAGTGATTTTGCAAAGGGTGAGGATCATTTCATATTTTCACCAACAACGTATGAATGATTGAGTTTCTCTGCACCACCGATAGCATTTGGTGTTGCCACTAGTTTTTATTTTGGCTGTTCTAATAGGTGTTTTGTGACATCTCCTGTGACCTTAATTTGCATTTTTTAAGGTTAATGATGTTGAACTTTTTATGTGCTTTTTTTCTATCTGTATGTCTTTTTCAGTGAAAGATCTCTTCATGTTATTTCCTATTTTCTAATCGGATCATTTTGTTTTTTACTGTTGAGCTCAGAGAGATCTTTACAAATTCTAAATATGAGTCCTTTAACTGGTATATGTTTTGCAAATATTATCCCTTGGTTTATAGCTGTCTTTCCATCCTTTTAATGGAGTCTTTCACAGAGCAAAATTTTTGTTTTGACAAAGTTCAATTCATGGATCTTTTTCTTTTATGAATTGAGCTTTTGATACCACATTGGAGTACTCTTCATCAAGCCCAAGTTCTGAATTTTTTTTCCTGTGTTTTAGTCTGAAAAACTATAATTTGGTGTTTTACATTTAAACCATTTTTAGTTACTTTTTGTATAAAATGTGTGGTTTAGGTTGAGATTTATTTTTTGTTTAAAAGACTATCTGTCTTCCATTGAATTATTTTAGTACCTCTGAAAAATCAGTTGGCTGTTCTTGTGTGAGGCTGTTACTGGTCCATTTTTCTATTTCATTTATCTTTGTGTGTATCCCCATCCCTGCCAGTCCCATAGTCTCAGTGCTATGTAATAAACCTGGAAACAGGGCACTTCATTATTCTCTTTCAAAATTTGTTTAGCTATTCTTAGGATTGTGCTTTCCCATGTAAATTTTAGAATAATCTTTTTTGAATTTATAAAAAATTTGCTAGAATTTTGATAAGAATCGTGTTCTGTGTTTGTAGCAATTTTGGGAAAATTGTTATGTTGAGTCTTCCAGTTCATGAGCAAAGATCCTCTCTTCATTTGCTTAGATTGTCTCTGATTTCTTTCGTCAGCATTTTGTAATTTTCAGCACACAAATTCTATACATGTTCTGTTAGATTTACACCTAGGTACTTGATTTTTTTGTAGCTATTACAATGGTATTATATTTGCAGTTTCGGTTTTTCTCTCTTCCGTCTTAGTTTGTAGAGATACAATTCATTTTTGTGTGTTGATTTAGTATCTTGTGAACATATTGATCTCATTTGTGGTAGGAAGCTTTTGTTTGCTGGTTGGTTTGTTTTTTAGATCCTTTGAGATTTTATATGTAGACAGTCATGTAATCTACAAATAGGTGAATTTTTTCTTTCTGATCAGTATGGATTCTCTTTACTTTTCTTTTCTTATTAGACACTATGATAGTAAGAATTTCCAGTATGATGTTGAATAGTAATGGTGAGAGTGAACATTCTCACCTAAATCTCAATTTTAGTGGAAAGCCATTTAGCATTTAAACATTAAGTTGATGCTAACTATAGCATTTTGTAGACAGGACATTCTTTATCAAGTTGAGGAAACCCCCCTCTATTCCTTACTGATAATTTTTGTCATTAATATGTGCTGAATTTTGTCAAATGCGTGTTGAATTTTGTCAAAAGATTTTTCCCCTAAATTGGTGTGATCATGTGATTTTTTTTCTTCTTTAGCTTGTGAATACAGTGGATTACATTGATTGATTTTTAAAAGTATTAAACCAGTCTGGCATCCCTAGAATAAGCATTTACTTGTGGTATATAATTTTCTTTATATATTGCTGAACTCTATTTGGAAATATTTTAATAATGATGTTTCAGTCTATAAGATATGTGTATGAGGTCTGAAGCTTGCTAGTTTGATTTTTGTCAATTTTACTAATTTTTTTTAAAAAACTAAGTTTGTTTTATTTATTTTTACTCTCTTTGTTTTCAATTTCATTGATTTATGTTCTTATCCTTATTTCTTTCCTCCTACTTGCTCTGGGTTTATTTTGCTCTTCTTTTCTAATTTCTTGATGTGGAAACTTAGACTATTAATTTGAAGCTATTTGTCTTTTTTAATATGTGGACTCAGTGCTATAAATTTTCCTCTAAACAATGCTTTAGCTGCATCCCACAGATTCTGTATTTGTGGATGTATTTTTATTTTTATTTAGTTCAATTTATTATTTATTTCCTTTGAGACTTCTTTGATTCACAGGCTATTTAAAGGTGCAATATTTTGTTTTCAAGTTTTTGGAGATTTTCCTTTACATTTCTGTTGTTAGTTTCTGCTTTGATTCTGCTGTGGTCAAAGGACACACAGCATGATTCCAGTTCTTTGAAACTGTTAAAGTATGTTTAATGGTGTCAGATATGGTCTACCTTTGTGAATGTTCAGTGGGAGAAAAGAATGTATAATCTGTGGTTGTTTACTAATGTGTTCTTTAAGTGTTGATTAGATACTGTTGGGTAATGGTGTTGTTAAATTCTCCTATTTCTTGCTGATATTCTCTGTAGTTATTCTATTAATTATTGAGAAAGGTGTTTTGAAGTCTCCAACTGTAATTATGAATTTTTCTTTCTCTCCTGTAACTTCAAGACCTTTTCTTTTTCTTTAGTTTTCAGAAGTTTGGCTATCATCTGTCTTGGTATGGATTTTTTTAGGTTTACCTTGTTGGAGTTTTCTCAGCTTCTTGAATCTGTAGATTTATGTATTTCACCAAATGGGAAGTTTTTAGCTTTGAACAGTTTTTCAGCCCTTCCCTTTTCTCTCCTTCTAGGCCTGTGATGATACAAATATTAGATCTTTTGCTTTAGTTCCCTAGGTCCTTTAGGTTCCATTTGCCTTTAAAAAAAATATTTTATTTTTGTGGTTCAGATTGGATAATTCTTTCTTTTTTAACTTTTAAGTTTAGGGGTACATGTGCAGGTTTGTCTCATAAGTAAACTTTTGTTATGGGGGTTTGTTGTACAGATTATTTCATCATCCAGGTATTAAGCCTAGTACCCATTAGTTATTTTTCCTGATCCTGTCCCTCCTCCCACCCTCCACCCTCCGATAGATACAGTGTGTGTTGTTTCCCTCTATATGTCCATTTGTTCTTATCATTTAGCTCCAACTTATAAGTGAGAATATGCAGTATTTAGTTTTTCTGTTCCTGCATTAGATTGCTAAGGATAATGGCCTCCAGCTCCAACCATGTCCCTGAAAATGACATGATTTCATTCTTTTTATGGCTGAATAGTATTCCACAGTGTATCTGTATCACATTTTCTTTATCCAGCCTGTCACTGATAGACATTTAAGTTGATTCCATGTTTTTGCCATTGTCAATAGTGCTGCAATGAACTTATACGTGCATGTGTCTTTATAATAGAACAATTTATTTTCCTTTGGGTATATACCCAGTAATGGTATTGCTGGGTTGAATCGTTTTTCTGTCTCTAGGTCTTTGAAGAATCACCACACTATCTTCCACAATGGTTTAACTAATTTATACTCCCATTAACAGTGTATAAGCATTCCTTTTTCTCAACAACTTTGCCAGCGTCTATTGTTGTTTTACTTTTGATAATAGCCATTCTGACTAGCGAGATGATATCTCATTGTGGTTTCGATTTGCATTTCTCTAATGATCAGTGATGTTGAGCTTTTTTTCATGATTGTTGGCTGCATGTATGTCTTATTTTGAACAGTGTCTGTTCATGTCCTTTACCTGCTTTTTAATGGGGTTGTTTTTTTCTTGTAAATTTGTTGAGTTCCTTATAGATGCTGGATATTAGTTCTTTGTCCGACGCATAGTTTGCAGAAATTTTCTTCCATTCTGTACATTGTCTGTTTATTCCGTTGATAGTTTCTTTGGCCATGCAGAAGCTCTTTAGTTCAATTAGATCTCATTTGTTAATTTTTGCCTTTGTTGCAAATTTGCTTTTGATGTCTTTGTCATGAAATCTTTGCCCATGCCGATGTCCTGAAAGGTATTGCCTAGGTTGTCCTCCAGGGTTTTTATACTTTTGGGTTTTACATTTAAGTCTTTAATCCATCTTGAGTTTATTTTTGTGTATGATGTAAGGAAGGGGTCCAGTTTTAACCTTTTCATATGGCTAGCCAGTTATCTCAGCACAATTTATTGAATAGGGAGTTCTTTTCCTATTGCGTATTTTTGTCAGGTTTGTTGAAGATGAGGTAGTTGTAGGTACGTGGTCTTATTTCTGGGTTATTTGTTCTGTTCCATTGGTCTATGTGTCTGTTTTTGTATCAGTACCATGCTATTTTGTTACTGTAGCCCTGTAGTAGAGTTTGAAGCAGGGTAGCATAGTGTCTTAAATGTTAATCTCAGTTGGTTTTAAATGGAGAACAAGAATGCCAAGAGGAAAGAGATAAAGATAAAAGCAGGTCAAATTCTCTGTATACTTTAGCACTTAACAAGGCATGCATTTCTCATCATTGAAGAGACTATCAGTTAATTAAGGAGAATAAATATACTGTGTACCATATTCCATAATAAACAAAAGAAGGACCAAATAGTTCATTGTAAACCAAGAAAACAAAGATATAACAATTTAAAACAGCTAGAAGAGTTTAGAGGAGAAAAGGGCTTTTTAGCCTAAGATTAAAGAAAGAATTAATAAAGGAGGCCAGGCACGGTGGCTTTGTAATCCCGGCACTTTGGGAGGCCAAGGCGGGTGGATCACCTGAAGTCAGGAGTTCGAGACCAGCCTGGCCAACATGGTGAAACTCCATTTCTACTAAAAATACAAAAACTAGCTGCGTGTGGTGGTGGGCACTTGTAATCCCAACTACTCGGGAGGCTGAGGCAGGAGAATTGCTTGAACCCAGGAGGCGGAGGTTGCAGTGAGCAGAGATCACACCATTGCACTCCAGCCTGGGTGAAAAAAGCAAAACTCTGTCTCAAAAAAAATAAAAAGAGTTAATAAAGGAATACAAACATTACAAATATTTGGTTGCAATGTTTTTAATTAGCCCCCCCAAAAAAATCCCAATATGAACAAAAATAGAATGTAAATGGCAAACCCAAAAGTTGTGAAAACTTTTGACAAATTGAATTATTTCCTTAATATATAAAAGATTTTACAAATCAAAGGCCAGGGAAATAAAAAATATAACAATTGAAAAAATAATGATTATCAAATTGCATCTTTTTTTAATTTAATTTTAAGTTCCAGACACTCAGGTCTGTTACATAGGTAAACGTGTGCCATTGTGCCATGGTGGTTTGCTGCACCTACCAACCCATCACCTAGGTACTAAGCACCACATGCATTAGCTATTTCTCTCTCCCACTGTGCCCCAAACCGGCCTAATGTGTATTGTTCTCCTCCCTGTGTCCACGTGTTCTCATTGTTCAACTCCTAGTTATAAGTGATAACATGCGGTGTTTGGTTTTCTGTTCTTGTGTTAGTTTGCAGAGGATAATAGCTTCCAGCTCCAGCCACGTTCCTGGAAAGGACATGATCTCATTCTTTTTTAGCTGCGTAGTATTCCATGGTGTATATGTACCACTTAGAACCAGAAATACCATTTGACTCAGCAATCCCATAACTGGGTATATACCCAAAGGAATAAAAATCATTTTATTATAAAAAGACATGCACGGTATGTTAGTTGCAACACTATTCACAATAGCAAAGACATGGAATCAACCTAAATGCCCATCAATGATAGGCCAAATGGCATCTTTTTTAAAATTGGCATTTTCAAAACAAATCTAGAGTGTTACAATTATCAAAATATAATTAATTTGAAATTAAACAAATATTACACGCATGTATGCATACATACACATCTACATATAGATATATATGCATGTTTACACATATATATTTAATATTATACAAAGTTTGTATCTTAAATATAACCAGGGACTACAGCATTTTACTAAATGACAAGAGTAAACATTATTGTAATTGATAAAGAAAAGTCCAAAAATGACATAGTTCAAAAAGAAAATATCCTAAATGTGTCCTGACTATTGCCGAGGTGTCAGAGAGGAGTTGGTGTCAGATGGTACAACAGGGTTGGATTTTTTCCTGTTGAGTAATCATGTTGCTGGTGGACCCTGATCTCCCTGGGTGCCAGCTTAGGTGACACATTGGAATCACAACCCAAAAAGAGTGACTCCATCAAGCTGTGGGTCCCCATGTCCGGGCAGTAGAGATAAGATGCCACAATGAACTGCTAGAAAGTGAAATCCTTCGACTGTCCACGCAATGCCAAGTGGCCAGTTTGTCCCTTTACTCTGCACCCATGGCCTCCAATGAGGACAGAGGCTGCACATTCTCATTTTGCCTTCTCACCAGGAGGGTCGTGGATTCCCTGCCGTTCTGGGCCCAGAGGCTTGCACCCTCTCTTGTTTCCCATTGTGTGCACTGAATATTTCTATTTTCTTTTCTTTCTTTTTTTTTTTTTTTTGTGAGACAGAGTGTCTCACTCTGTCACCCAGGCTGGAGTGCAGTGGTATAATGCAGGCTCACTGCAACCTCAGCCTCCTAGGCTCAAGCAATTCTCCTGCCTCAGCCTCCTGAGTAGCTAGGATTGCAGGCACCTGTCACCACACCCAGCTAATTTTTGCATTTTTAGTAGAGATGTGGTTTCTCCATGTTGGCCAGGCTGGTCTCGAACTCCTGACCTCAAGTGATCCTCCTGCCTTGGCTTCCCAAAGTGCTGGGATTACAGGCGTAAGCCACCGTGCCTGGCGCATTGAATATTTCAATATCATCTCTGTCAAGTATGAAACTTCCTCTCCAGTTATTTTTACCTATTTTACCAATTTAAAAATGCTATGTTTTCAAACATGTCCCCATATAAACACAAGCCAAAGTACATCTTGGTTCTTTTAAGTATCCTATGCTTATATAAAGTTTTTATTTTAAAAATAGAAAATGAATAGAAATAGAGAAACAGTAATTTGTTCTCCTATAAACACAAAAACTGGATACTATTTTATTGTATAATGGTAGGAATAAAGTAATTTACTCATCACGGTCATCGTAGCCTTTCAGACAAACACTTCTGCACTCCAGGTTTTTCCACATGGCTCCTTCTCTTCGTGTCTTATCTTTTCCTTCCTGCTCCTTCCTTTCACCTTCCACACCTGTTAGAAATGACACAGGAGGCGCTTGGCAGCCCAGACTCTTATGAGACACCACACAGGTGCCTTTAGAGAACCTTCCATGAAGTCTGAAAGCGCTGTAAACAAGGAAGCAGCCACGAGATGGGAGAAAGTTGTTCGTCTGTCAGTTTGTACCTGACTGCACATCGTAATCGAACCCAGATTTTAGAAGTAACTCTTGGTGGAGCCGGCTGTCTGCAATGCAGCCCATTTCCTGCTGTTGCTGGAATCTCAGCTCTTGCCCATTCACCTCTCTCTCTCTCTCTTTCTCTCTGGAGGCTGCCTGGTCGCACGTCAGCCAGGAGAGTTACAGGTGCGGCCTGGCCTCCCGTGAGCCCTGAGCTATGTCATGAGAGTCAAAGCTCCCTCCGCGGAGATCTGCCAGGCCGTGGGGTTTGTGACACATGACACACAGTTTCAGCCGGTCTGGTCACAATCCTAACATGCTTCCTTTTCCCCCTAGCTGTCCCCCGCCTTCTCTTCATAACTGCCAGGCTGGCCCACAGCTGACATCACACGCAGGAGGAGGACAGATTTCAGCTGTCAGCTCAACAGTGCAGAAACGTGCTCACCAAAAAGAAGAAGAAAAAAAGAACTATAAACTTTTAGTAGGATAGGAAATGCTAGTTTCTTGGTGAAAAAATGGTGACCAAGACAAGGAGAAGAATTTCTTTATTGCAAGTAAATTCACCCATTAAATCTGCTCCCCACCTTGTCCCTGGGTATTGAAACACCTGGGGCAGGAGCTGTCGTGGGAAAGAGTGAACAGATGCACGGACCTCATCAATCAGCTCCCTTTTGTGCTCTTGAAGAAGATCCCTGAACACCATCAGGGGCTCATCCCTGGCTTACCTCACCAGCAGAGCATTGGCAAAGTTAGCTCAAAGCAGCCTCCTTCCCATACACTCGCCATGCGGAACAGCTCAGCTAGAGGGGCCAGCCGGAATCTCATCTGTCTGACCTTCCCTTGCACGACAGGGCTTCCTTGCAAAAAAGAGGCTGCAGAGAAGAGAAGGCATAGTGGGAGTGCTTCACATTTTTTTCCCTCGAGGATAGAGAACAACTGGCAGGGGACAATAGAAAAAAAGAGAGGTTACTG
Source organism: Hylobates moloch (assembly GCF_009828535.3). Lineage (NCBI taxonomy): Eukaryota > Metazoa > Chordata > Mammalia > Primates > Hylobatidae > Hylobates > Hylobates moloch. Next base: position 4,050,725 of record NW_026652280.1, on the reverse strand, counting down.
AAATCTAGCGGAGACAAGTACAAATCAATTATACAAAAAAGCACATGTAAAATGAAGCCGCATAAATATATAAGGCACTTACACTATGTTAAAATAATGTTGAAATTATAGCGCTGTCATCCACAGACTGTCGAGGTGCCTCTCCCTTCTTGATGTACCTCTCAGGGAAGGATGGGGTGAGGCTGACATAAGACTCGCCTGGGCAGGCCAGGTGCAGTGGCTCATCACTGTTAGTCCAGCACTTTGGGAGGCCAAGATGGAGGATGGCTTGAGCCCAGGCACTCGAGACCAACCTAGGCAACAGAGAGGGACCACATGTCTACGAAAAACTAAAAAATTAGCTGGGTGTGGTGGCATGCACTGTCTTCTTAGCTACCTGGAAGGCCGACACAGGGGGATTCCTTGAGCCCAGGAGATCAAGGCTGCAGTGAGTTATGATTGTGCCAATCCAGCCTGGGTGACACAGGGAGATTCTGTCTCTAAAAAAAAATTTTTAAAAAAAGTTGAAAAGGCTCACTGGGCAGTGGTGGTTGGCAAGCCAGGTGGGGCGTGCCCCTCCACTGAACTCCAAGATCAGGTGTGAAGGGCCCCACATGGCGGCCATACCTCAACACCAGATAAAGCCTTCTGCCAGTAGACCACCCTACTTGAGATGAGCCGATCCACGGCCCCCACCAAGAAAAACGAAATAAAAATAAATTAAAAAGAAACCCACAACTCGGCCATGAAGCTTGAGGAAGGTAACATTGTAGAAGTGCTATTTTCTTAGGGAGGAGAAAAGGGTTCTTGTGAAAAGGGACTGTTGTTTTCTTTCTCGAAATTTAAGTGCAAACGAAAAGGACGAAAAAGAGGTTAAGGATCTGACACAAAGGCGAACACGTTCCCTTCTTGACTATCAAAAGCATGAGGAAAATTTTTAGACCTCCCAGAGATAACGTTTCTAAGTTTTATTTTCCAAACTTTACTCTTATTAACACAACCCTGGTAGATCATTTTCGAAGTGAAGTTTTTCATATTCTCTTCACTGTTTGAAAAGAAAATATCACCCTTAGTTTTCCAAGAAGTAATCTTCAGTCAGAGAAACAACTCTGTCATTGAGACTGAGGGAAATGATGTTCCTCTCACAAAGGACCTGCCAAGTGTTGCTTTTAGGGAGCCAGGTGATCTCTGGGCTCCACTGCGGAGAGGACATCCGAATTCCACAGCCTGGGGAAAAGCTCCGTCTACTCTGACACAGGCAGACTGCTTTGTGCTGCACAGATGTCTCCCTGACTGGCTGCGGCATTATTGTTCAATGAAGAACTGGTTTACAGATAAAGGTGGCCCTGTCAGTTCTATTCAGAACAATTCCAAGCTAATTGCTGACCCTAGCAGGCCCAATTAGCTGTTACACACTCAGCAAAGTGGCCCCTGGGACCCGCCCCTTCTAACATGCCACATTGTGAAACTCTCCCTGCATCCGTACCTTGGCTATCAGCTTTGTAGTCACCTTTCAGCAGATCAAAGATTTCTTGGAAAGAATGACTGCTGTATCAGCCCCAATATGCCCATATACAGCTGCACACACAACACAGCGAAACCCAAAGCATTCGTGGGGATGAGCAAGGACTCGATGCAGTATTCCAGTGCAGGTCTCAGAACGATGCCTTGATTGCTGTAGTGTGAAGAAATAATCCCAAACATTTAGTTCCAGTAAACTCCCTGAGAAGCAACATTTGTGACAGCTCACTCACGGGCTTGTCGCTGACACTGGATGGGCATGTCTTAGGGTGGGATGGTCTTCCCATCGCCAGACCCGCCTGACCTAGAGGACACGCTTACCTGCACAAACACACACTCAGGCTCTGGCTTTCCTTCTCCTCAAAACTATGCATGTTCTTGTTCTAGAAGTCACCCAGGATCATGTTAGACAATGTGGAAAACAGATGGGGAGAAATAGAAAGGGAAGGAAGCAAACCCCAACGTCCTCTTGCAACAGGTGGACTTTGGTGATGGAATTTCCTCCTATTATAGAAGACGCCTTGTAAACATCATGGGCAGTGATGACACAATATTCTGTCCTGGGCTCGTCCACTTCCTATTCTCTAATGCTTGTGGCCACTTAAATAGTAGTCAATGTTGTTTTGCCATTATAAGCATTATTATACATAAAACTTCCCTCATATTTTTGGGTAACTTCTTAGGATTTATTTCAAAAGCAAAATTAGGTCGAATTTTAACCTAATCAAAACTAGGTAAAAAGATGCTAGGTCAAAGAATATTGATGCATGTCATTAAATTGTTTTCCAGCATAATTGAAACAGTCCAGCAATCTTTAATACTGGTTACCAGATGTTCACCAGCAAAGTGTTATCATTTTTTGGAAACATTTATAAAATTTTATTAGATTATTATTATAATTGAACTTTCCCCATGTGTTTGTTAGTAGGTTATAAAAATTTTCCATGTGCTTCCTCTGTTTACCAAAAATGTTTATGATGGTTTTTCTAATTGCTTGCATGATTTCTTTATATAGTACAAATATTTCTCCTTTGCTGCTATTAAATATATCAACTTGTTTCGTTCAATTTTGATTTATTTTGTAAGTGCATCTCTTTTTACATTTTTGGGTAGTCAACTATATCAGTTTCTGTATTTATTGTCTTACAGGGATTATGTTTGGAGATAAGGGCCTTTAAAGAAGTAATTAAAGTTAAATGAAGTCAGAAGGACAGAACACTAATCCAATATGACTGATGTCCTTATAAAAAGAGAGATGCCAGGGATGTGCGTGCACAGGGGAAAGGCCATGTGAGGACACCCCAAAACAGCACCATCTCAACCAAGAAGAGAGGCCTTAGGAGAAACCAACTCTGCTGGCACCATGATCATGGACTTTCAGCCTCCAGAAATGAGAAAATAAATTGATGCAAATAAAACATCCAATGTACGATGTTTTGCTATTGCAGCCATAGTAAACCAATAAAATTTTCTGTCAGAGCATTCTGTGCCTCTAAAGTTATTTAAGTCTTCTTTTCTATTTCTCATTAATTCTAGCAGGCATCTTTTATGGGTTCTTTATGTTCCTAAAACTATTCATAGACATTTTATGCTTTTTCTTGCTTTCTGAATGGAATCCAATGGATTTTTTGATTGGTCAATGCTCGAATGTAGAAAAGTTAAGGAAATTCCCTTTACATTAGGAATAAAACAAGGTTATCTCCATTATTCATTAACATTTCTGGAAGTTTTGGCCAAAGCAGTAAGAACCAAAACAAATAAAAGATGAATAAATACTTGAAAGATATGTGTAGATGACAAGGTTGATTTTGATATATTTATCTTGCCAACATTCTACTTTAGTAAACTTTTACATTTGAACATCATGTAAGTTCTTTTCTTGAATTTTCTAGGTACACAACTGATACAGTTTAGCCGTGTCCCCACCCAAAATCTCATCTTGAATGGTAATCCAAATTGTAATCCCCACATGTTGGGTTGAGGGATCTCAATGGAGGTGACTAGATCATGGGGGCGGTTTCCTCCATGCTGTTCTCACGATAGTGAACGAGTTCTCATGAGATCTCATGTTTTTATAAGGGGCTTCTCTGCCCAACCCCCTTTGCTTGGTGCTTCTCTCTCCTGCCACCACGTGAAGAAGGATGCATTTGGTTTCCCTTCTGCCACGATTGTAGGTTTGCTGAGGCCTCCCCAGCCATGCAGAACTGTGAGTCAAGTAAACCTCTTTCCTTTATAAATTACCCAGTCTTGGGTATTTCTTCATAGCAGCGTGAGAAAGGACTAATACAACGAACTTGTCATCTACACATTTCTTTCAAGTATTCATACATTTTCTATTTGTCTTGGTTCTTATTGCTTTGGCCAAAACTTCTAGAATATTTTACTGAATAATGTTGGTAATCTGTTTTTCACCCCTTAATGTAACAGAAATTTCTCTAGAGATTCTACTGTAAAACATTATGATAGAGAGAGTGCAAGGATTAAACCAGCGGACTCCAGTGTCAGACAAGCAGGATCTGAACTTGGACTGAAGTTTCCCAAAACTACGTGTTTTTTCTCCTTGCCAGGTCAAGCATTAGTAATTCAAATTCTTCCAGCTATGACCAACATTATCCTGGGCGAGTCCCTGAACCTTTCCATTTTGTGATTTCCCTCCAAGGGTGGAATCAGCCCCACACCCAAATTTGGTGTGGAGGTTGTATTAGTTTCCGAGGGTCGTAATAATGAATCATTTTGTCACCCTAACACTTCTTTGGTTAGTAATGCATCTGTTTTTTCTTCTCTTCTGTAGTTTTGTAAATTTTAATTTTTGAGAAAAGTTTCCTTTTTAACAAGACTATAACTTATTAGGCTATAGTTTTGCATAGTACTTTCCTGTAACAGATGTCTCCCACATATCTATTTCTTTTTCATCATTTTTTCGTAATTTTATCATCACTGCATTTGTGAAAGTTAAGCTTTTCCACTCATCACTACACCACAAACCAGATGGCTTAAACAACAGAGATCATTTTCTCAGCATTCTGGAGGACAGAAGACCAAAATCAAGGTGCTGGCAAAGCAATGTCCTCTCCACAGCCCCTACGAGAGGATCCCTTCTTGCATCTTCCAGCTTCTAGGGGCCCTGAGTGCTCCTTGGCTTGTGGTCACACCACTGCAGTCTCTGCCTCCATTGTCACATGGCTGTTTTCCTTCAGTGTCTGTATTTTCCTCCTCCCATGATGACAAAATTCATGTTGGATTAGGGCCCACCCTAATGACGTCTTCTTATCTTGATTACGCCTGTAAAGACCCTCTTTCTGCATAAGGTCACCTTCACTGGTATAGGAGTTAAGATTTTCACATATCTTTCTCAGGGACACAAATTCAGCTCATAACAGAGGTGGAGACTGGAGATGCCACACATGCACCAAACATGCATGGCAATGTGTGTCACTTACACAATGGGACTCACAGCAGGGCAGCTACCGCACTTGTCCAGAGAGGTGAGGGAAGCGATGAGTAGCTGTAGCTTTTATTGTGGTTGGGGCTGGGGTCCTGGCAAGGGCTCCTGAGTGCTGAGTGGTTTGCATGGTTTGAACTTCCCACTAGTACCAAAGCATGGGGCACATAGACTTCATGATGGCGTTGCCAAACGTGAGGTACAAAGGGAAAAAGAAGGAGTGGGCCCGTTTTGTCAACAAACATCAAGAAGGAACATTTCCCTGGCCTATAAGGTCGAGTTAACTGTATTACCTTATACATTATTTGTGATAGTTAAAGGAGCTGATGCCTGTGAAACCCAGCATAGCTCCTCTGCCCCTCAGAGCAAGTGCTCAGTCAAGTAAAGCCATCAGCCATTATTATTGCATGTTAATTATGAGTTTAGATATCCTAGATAACATCAAGGAAGGATTTTTTGTTCCAACATATTTAACATTTTTAAACATGGGTACAGATCATGTATATTTCACTCTATATTCTGAAAAAAAGTTGAGGTTTCTGAGATTTATCAGTTTCCTAAATCTTGAAGTTATCTCCTTTATCACTTGCGAACTTTTCTTATTTCTTCTTTGGTTATTAATGCCTCTGTCTTTTCTCCTCTTCTTCTGCAGTCAGTTTTGTAAATTTTGATTTTTTGAAAAAAGTTTCCTTTTTAACAAGACTATAATTGCTTAGAATATAGTTTTTCATAGTGCCTTCCTGTAACATGTAAAAGTCTCCCACATATCAAATTCATTTCTTTTTAGTCATTTTTTCATAATTTTATCATCACTGCATTTGTAAAACTTGAGCTTTTCCATTCCTCACAAGCTATTCCCAAAGACCAATTATTGAATTTATCATTTCTACCGTCTTACTATGTTTCAGTTTATTGGATTTTTCCCTCTCTGTCTCTTTTTCTATGTTATTTGTTTTAGGTGTTTTTTGTTTTTTGTTTTTTTTTCTAAAAGCCTGAAACAAAATCTTGGTGCACTTATTTTTCTTATGATCCTTTCCTTTCTCTAAAGTAAAATAATAAAAAGAAAATAAAACAGGTACTTCAATCTGAAAACTATGTAAGCAGCTTTTGAAAATGTCTCTCTGATGTTATTATCATTGTCGTATTTCAAATACTCCAATGACCATCTTTTCAACTGCCTGCTTGATCCAGAGTACATTCAGAATATTATTTATTTCCAAGTGCTTTCAATTACTTTAACAATCGCCATTTCCTTCTACATTTTGCATCTAAATCTTACCCTGGAGAGATGTAGAAAAATAAAAATTCCTCAGCTCTCAACACCCCCCCGGAACCTCCCTTTACTCTTCAGCGGGTTCTGGGTGGAATTCCGTCCTCTCCGACCCCGGAAGTGCTCTTGCCAGGCCCATCAGGGGTCTTGAGGCTGCCCCTCATTCTACCTTAATTTTCTGGACTTTCCTTCCTTCTCTTCCTTTTTCTTTCTCCTCTAAGCTCTCATGAGGACAGGAGACTCTACCGAATGGTTTCCCCTCCTCCCCAGCTGGTTCCCCCCTCTCACCGGCTTTTCCTCCTCTATCTGTCTTCCATGGCGGGCTGCCTGGGCGGGCTCATTCCCGGCTCTCCTGAGGTCACTCTACCTGCCTCTGTGGTCCCTGCCTAGGCAATTTTTCTCTAGAGACTCTGAGCGTCATCCTCAACTCTGAACTCCCCCCACTCTACGGGGATACAACTCCCTGCAAAGGTTTTCACAGACCACCCCGTGAACAATTTCCTCAATCGCCAGATTGCTCTACATCTTGTTACCTGCTCTCTTATTTCCTCCATGGCATTTGGCCCTTTGTAAAAGCAAATGAAAGCAGGGGTGGTTTTCTCCTATTTACTGCAGCGTCCTCAGCGCCTAGTGCAGTGTCTGCCATAAAGCACATGTCCAATAAATGAAACAATAAATGGGTACAAAAGACCTAGGTGGAAATTGCACAGGAATATTCTTAAAATTCTTTTCCACGTAATTCCAATACAAAGGTGTAACACATGATTAATTGTTGTAAATAATTCACAGATGCCAAAAAATAAGCTATGATCTGTCTAGGCTAAAAATTTCTGTATATTTCTATTGATTCAGTATGTTAAATAGTTGAAGTCATTTCTTCTTTTTTTATTACCTGTGTGATTTATTATAAATTGTTATTAGAGGTATTCTTTTAAATGCTTCCATAAGAATTGTGTACCTAGGCCGGGCGTGGTGGCTCACACCTGTAATCCCAGCACTTTGGGAGGCCAAGGCAGGTGGATCACCTGAGGTCAGGGGTTTGAGACCAGCCCAGCCAACATGGTGAAACCTGTTTCTACTAAAAATACAAAAGTTAGCTGGGCATAGTGGCAGGCGCCTGTAATCCCAGCTACTCGGGAGGCTGAGGCAGGAGAATCGTTAAACCTGAGGAGGTGGAGGTTGCAGTAAGTCGAGATTGCACCATTGCACTCCAGCCTGGGCGACAAAAGTGTAATTCCATAAAAGAAAGAAAAGGAAGAAAGGGAAGAAAGGAAGGAAGGAAGGAAGGAAGGAAGGAAGGAAGGAAGGAAGGAAGGAAGGGAAAGAAAGAAAGAAAGAAAGAAAGAAAGAAAGAAAGAAAGAAAGAAAGAAAGAAAGAAAAAGAAGAAAGAAAGAAAGAAAAGAAAGAAAGAAAAGAGAGAGAGAAAGAAAGAAAGAAAAAGGAAGGAAGGAAGGAGAAAAGAAAGAAAGAAGAAAGAAAGAAAGAAGGGAGGGAGGGAGGGAAAGGAAGGAAGGAAATGTGTACCTACTCATTTGTCTTTGCTGTACATATTTTGATGCAATATTACTTGTATAAATGTTCATAACTAATACATCTTCTTACACATTTTACTTTTTGGTAAAATAAAGAGTACAAATGGGTATTCTTATTCATACCTAATGCTTTTGGCTTTAGGTATCAATATTATAATTATTGGGTATTTGTTTTTCGTCTATTGGTTGTTTTTTTTGTCTCTTGGTTGGTCTCTACTTTGTCTCCTGTATTTCCAGACATCTTTTTAAAGTATTTCTGAATTATTTCATTTTGATATGCTCACTGAAAATGGTACAGTGTAAGACATTGTACTTTATTTTTTCTCATAAAATATTTACATATGTACTCATTTCCTGGGCTGCCTTAGCAGAGCACCACATACTGAGTGGTTTAAACAACAGAAACTGATTGACTCAGGGATCTGGAGGCCAGAAGGCTGAGCTTAGGCTGTCAACTGGGAGAGTTCCTTCCAAGGGCTGTAAGGGAGAATCCGCCCCACGCCTCTCACCCAGCTTCTGGTGGTTGCCAGCACTCTTGGGTGTCTCTTGGTTTGTGGGAAGATCATCCCAGTCCTTGCTTATGCTTTCACGTGTGTTCTCCCTCCCTGTAGCATGCTCTGTGTCTCAACTGCCCCTTTACAGAAGTGCATCAGTCATGTTGGATTAGGGAGCCATCCAACTACAGTTTGAGCTCATTTTAATTTAACTAACACCATCTGAAGTGATCCTACTTCCAAATATAGTCACATTCTAAAGTACTGGTGGTTAGGATTTCAACATGTGTAGGGGCACCGTTAAACACGTAACGAAACTCTCACATTTGATCTGACTCTGATCCTCATGTTTTATGAATTTGCATTTTATAATTCCTTCTAGTTTTCAATCTAATACTTAGGTTCTTGTTTGATTTTGGCTTTATTTTTCTGTAGAGACCTGGTGGCTATTACATTCTGCATTGATTTGGGAAGTAGACATCTGTTACTGGTAGACTAATTTACAAGTGCTTATATTCAAGTTTTTAAAGAACACACTTAAACCAATATTTGACTAATTATAGGAGTCGATCATAGACAAACATCCCATGTTTGTCTAAAACCATAAAACAATATTTTTATTCATCTTACGAAAATGAGTTAGGCACTTTTATTATTTTCTCTTCTTCTTTGTTAATTTTAGCTGATTTGTAAATCTTCTCTCTCTCTTTATTTTTTAAAAAATAGATAATTCAATAAAAATAATGGTGGAGACAATATATTTTAATCATATTTAAAATAATTGTTTTAACATTTAATAATATCTTGACAAGTCCTTTTTATAGTTGAAATATTGTTGAGATATTTATAGATTCACATGCTGTTCTAAGAAATATTATGAAGAAATTATTTGTCTACTTTACCCAGTCTTCCCAATGGTAATATTGTGCAGAGTCATAGCATAATATTATAACTAGGATACTGACAATGTAACAGTTTCACTTGTACCCATTTGTGAGTGTGAATGAAGTTCTGTGTAGGTCATCCATGCACTACCTCTGTCAAGCCTGATCAGGTCCAAATCACAAGGACCACAAGGGCCTCCATCTTGCTCTTTCATAACTCCATCCACCTAACCTCTTCCAGCTCCTACTTCCCCAACATATCCTCCACTTATAAAACGCTGGCGTTACAAAAATGTTTTATAAATGGCATCATAGGATATGTTACTGTTAGGGATTGACTTTTTTCACTCAACATAAATCCCAAGAGGTTCATCCAAGTTACACACACACACACACACACAATCACATATTTGCAAACTATATCTGACAAAGGACTAGCCATATTAACAATTGATTCCCTTTATTGCAGAGTAGTATTTTATGTACAACAGTTTGGTCATTCACCTGTTGAAGACCATCAGGGCCAATTCCAGTTTTTTACCATCACAAACAAAGATACTATAGACATTCCCATACACATTTTTATGTTAACATAAGCTTTCATCTCTGTGGGATAGATGCCAGAGAGTACAATAGCCAGATCATATGGTAATTGCATGTTCAGTTTTACAAGCAATTGCCAAACTATATTTCAGAGTGGCTGTAACATTTTATGTTCCCACAAGAAATGTCAGTGACTCTGTTTCTCTGCATCCTCACCATCACCCGGTGTCGTAATTTTTTATTTTAGCCATTTTGTTAAGTTTACCATAATATCTCATTGTGGTTTTAATGTGCGTCTTCCTGATAACTGATGATACTGAGCGTCTTTTCATGTGTCTATTTGCATCCATACATCCTAAAACATGAAATGCCTCTTCATGGCTTTTGCCCATTTCCAGTTGGATTACTTTTGCTTTTATGATTGATGGGGTTTTCTACTGTTCTGCACATATTCTAGTCTTTTGTCAGACATAGTTTGCAAATGTATAACTATATATATAATAACAAAATCAAAATTAATGAAGCAAGAACTGATGGAACTAAATAAAAAATTGAAATATCCACAATCATGGGCAGAGATTTAATTATTTTTCTCTCTGTGCAGCTTAAAAATCAATGTAAAATAACTTAAAAGGATATTTACAAATCTAAGCATGACTGTCAATCAACTTGACCTAACAGACGTGTGCAAATCCCCTGCAAACAACTCAGAATAAGCATCCTTTGCAAGTGCAGGTGCACAGATGTATGCTGAGCCAAAAAATAAGCTTAGTAAAGTTCAAAATATTTAACTCTGCAAAATATAATTTCTGACTTAAACAAAATCAAGCCATAGTTTAATAACAATGAGAAATCTAGAAAATTCAAAAATTATGAAAAAATAATAAATATACTTCTAATTAACCACTGGAATAAAGAAAAAATTTACAGTAAATTTAAAAATCCTTCCGGGCGTGGTGGCTCACACCTGTTATCCCAGCACTTTGGGAGGCCGAGGCGGGTGGATCACGAGGTCAGGAGATCGAGACCACAGTGAAACCCCGTCTCTACTAAAAATACAAAAAATTGGCCGGGCGCGGTGGCGGGCGCCTGTAGTCCCAGCTACTCCGGAGGCTGAGGCAGGAGAATGGCGTGAACCCGGGAGGCGGAGCTTGCAGTGAGCCAAGATCGCTCCACTGCACTCCAGCCTGGGCAACAGAGCAAGACTCCCTCTCAAAAAAAAAAAAAAAAATCCTTCAAACTAAGCAATAAGAAAAAAAATAGATCAAAATTTGTGAGATGAAGCTAAAGTATTTCTTAGAGGGAAATGCATAGCTCTAAATGCCTGTATTAGAAAAGATGAATTTAATCATCTAAGTTCTCACTATGAAGGTAGAGCAGAATGACAGTTATCAAAGGCTGGGAAGGGAGGGATGAAGAGAGGTGGATTAATGGGTACAAACCTACAGGTAGATTGAAGGAATAAGTTCTAGTGTTTGATAGTACAACAGAAGGACTGGAGTTAATAATAATTTATTATATATTTCAAAATAGCCAGGAGAGAAGATTTGAAATGTTCCCAACACAAAGAAACAATCAACGTTGGAGGTGAGAGATATTCTAAATACCCTGATTTGATCATTACACACTGTATGGTGCGTGTATCAAAATATCACATGCATTCCATAAATATGGACAATTATTATGTATCAATAATAAATAAATTTTTAAAAAGAAGAAAAATCTAGAAAAACAAAGACCAGGCAAAACCCAAAGTTGAAGGGTATACATAATAAAGCTTCTGAATGGAAATCATTGAAATAAAAATCAAGAGAAAATTAGTAATTATTCAAGATGATTTCCAGAGAATTAATAAAATTGTTAGGCTCCAAGTAAAAGTAACCAAGAAAAGGAGAGAATATCTAAATTGCTAATATCAGAAATGAGAGTGTTCATCACTACTGATTCCATGAACCTAAAGAAAGTAAAAGAATATTATTAGCAACTGTATTCCTACGAATACAGTAACTGAGGTGAAATGAATCAATTCCTTGAAAGACACAAGCTATCAAAACTCACACAAGGAAAAATAGATCATCTAAAAAGGCCTATAACTATTGAAGAAATTAAATCACTAATCTTTTGAAAAGGAAAGCAGCAGGTCCAGATTTTTTTTTTTTTTTTTTTTTTTGGTGAATTTGACTGAACAGTTTTTAAAAAGATGATTCAAATTTTTGTAATTTTTTCCAGAACATAGAAACAGAGCACTTCCTAATGCATTCTATGAAGTCACCATTGGCTTAATGCAAAAATCAAATAAAGACAATATAAGAAAGAGAAACTACAGACCAACATTGCTAATGCACACAAATACAAACATCCTGAACAAAATATTAACAAATCAAATCTAACAATGTGTAAAATAGTTCACACACCATGACTAAGAGGGATTTATTCCAGGTGTGCAAGTCTAATTCAACAATTGAGGGATCAGTTAATATAGCCCATGACATCAACAGGCTCAGAAAGAAAAATTACATAATCATATCAATGCATGCATAAAAAACACTTGAAAAAAATTTAACACCTTTTTATGATAAAAACTCCCAGCAAATTAGAAATACAGTGGAACCTCTTTAACTTAAAAAAGGATATCTACAAAAATCTAGAGATAACACCATATTTAATGAAGAGAAACTAGATGCTTTCCCCTAAGAGTGGAAACAAGGCAAAGATCTCATTTTACCACTTTTGTTTAACATCAGAATGATAGTAGAAGTTAATGCAATAAGATAAAAGGAAATAAAAGGCATACAGATTGGCAAGCATGAAATAAAACTGTCTTTACTAACAGATGACACAATTTTTTTATGTAGAAAATCCTTTTTAAAAAAAAAAAAAAAAAAAAACAGCCCCAGAACCAATAAGCAATTATAGAAACATTGCAGAATACAGGTTAATACACAAAAGTCAGTTGTGTTCCTATATACCAGCAATGAACAACTGAAATTTAACATTTAAAATGCAATACCATTTATGTGAGCACCAAAAAATGAAATATTTAGGTATAAATATAGGATATTATGTATAGAATCCACATAAGGATAACTACAAAACCTGATGGAAAAAAATCAAGGAAGATCTAAATAAACAGGAGCTATTCCATGTTCAGGTATAGAAAGACTCAATAGTATTAAGATGCCAGTTCTTCCTAATGTGATATGTAGATGCAGTGAACTATCAACCAAAATCTCATCAAGTTATTTTGTGAATATCAACAAACTGACTCTAAAGCCTATATGGACAAGGAAAAGAAAGAAGAGTCAACACAACCTTGAAGAAGAAAAAAGGTAGCAAACTAACACTACCCAACTTCAAAAATTACTATAAAGCTATAGTAATCAAAACAGTGTGGCATTGGTGAAAGAATACACAAGTATATCAATGAAACAGAATAGAGAGTCCCAGAAGTAGACCAATATAAATATAGTCAACAAGTCTTTGGCCAAAGGGGAAAAAAAAAACAATGAAGAAAGGATAGTCTCTTCAACAAATGGTGTTGGACCAACTGGACATCCATATGAAAAAAAATCTAGACACAGAACTTACACCTTTCATAAATATTAACTCAAAATTGATGATAAATTTAAATGTAAAACATAAAACTATAAAACTTCTAGAAGATAACAGGAGAAAATGCAGCTGTCTTTGGGTTTGATGATGAATATTTAGATAAAACACTAAAGCATAATACACGAACAATGTTAGTTTGTACTTACTAAAATTGAAAACTTTGGGGCTGCAAAAAGCACTGTTAAGAAAATGTAAAGACAAGCCACAGATTTGGAAAGAACATTTGCAAAACACCTATCTGTTAAAGGATTTTCATTCAAAATATACAAAGAACACTTAAAACTTAACAATAAAAAAAACTCAATAAAAACATGGACAAAAGACCTGTGCAGACATCTCACCTAAGAAGACATACAAATGACAAATAAGCATGTAAATGATGCTCAGAAATATGTTATTAGGGAATTGCCAATAAACAAACAAGATATCAGTAAACAAATATTAGAATGGGTAAAATCCAAACAACTGATAATACATATACTGACCAGGATGTAGGGTTACCAATTAGCTTGTTTTATTTGTATTTTTCTGCATTTTCTAGTTAATTTCAGTGGGATCATTAGTCTTCCACAAGTTCCTTTATATAGCTAACAGGGGTGGCATGATTTTGCTGACTTGAAAGTGCTACTTTAAAGTTTTATTTCATCAGGTACTTACTAAAGTAACTAGTAATTGGGAAAGAATTGTCTATGATATCTAATGAATTGAGCAGTAACCAATAAGACCACCCAAGTTACATTTATTTATAATGTTTTTCTTTCAGGTCAGTTCAATAAATGTTCATTGACTGCTCACCATGGCATTATTACCAGGACACTTGTAGTCCAACCGTGAAATCAGACCCACGCATTTAGTTAATGTTACAACATTAAAATGCCATGAACAGACAGAAGCCTTTCTCCCCTATGAGCTCCAGCTCCACTTCTTGCCCTATTTCTCAGATGGACTATACAGACTCCATATTCCATAGCGTGATTTATTCTGCAACCCAAGTAGCCAGTGAAGTCAGAGCTTCCCAAAAAAATAGAAAGCAGTTTCAGGTTTTGTATTACTGAGTTCCCATTTTCAGTATTAGGAAAGGAGAAAGCAACAAAGATTCAACTTCTTTTTGCATCACTCATTCTTGTTTATCTGAATCTCTCAAGACCGGACAATATATACATAACCAATAAGCCACTTTTCCTTTACACCTTTTGTGTTTGGATATCTGAGAGAAGGAAAGGGTCATCACTGTAAGGACACGATTGTGATACAATGTGGAAAAAATCTATAGCAATGAAGCTAGAGCCCTTCCTCCTGACCTAATAAAAAGATACTCTCTGTAGAAGAAAGAGTTTAGTTTACGAAGTCAAACATGTCAAGTTCAAATGCTATCAAGTTAAAATGCCAGCTCAAGCACTTCCAAAATAACAACTTTGAACAACTACTTAACTTTCAATTGAGTATTTACCCATCTGTATGGTGGGAATAGCAACATCCACCTCACAGCATTTTTCTTACTATCATCTGTTACTTAAGGAGTGAAAATAATCACCAAGGTTAACTTTGGTTGAATTAAAAATAGTAATTTAAAAAGTCAAAGTGCCGTTAGGTTTACTTTCAACTGCTTTGGAGAGCTGCCATGTTTGATTATCTAAAAGGAGAAAGGTCATACACATCTCCATGCCAATCAGATTTTTCCCCAGATGCAAGACTTTCCCCTGCTGCGGGTCAACTTTTAGGAAAAAATGAAAAGCTGTTGTTTGCTTGGCCATCTCAGTGCCCCTAGGAGTATTCTGGAGTTTCCTGTTTCCAATGCTGGATTCAAGACAAGACTAAATAATTCACAATGTTACACCAAGAAAATTAAGACTTTTCAAAAATTTATAAGGATGAGATATTTGTTGCACTTAAAGTATCTTTTCATTGGATGTTGGTATATGCATAGAAGCAATCAACAGTAGAGAGAAATAATTTATCTAATCAGGCTTTTACAGAAAAGTGAAAGCATTCTCAAATATTGTGATTATACTAACAAGATTAATATACCTCAAAATACTAACAGTTAAATAACAAATACCTAGTTTCAACTGAAAACATATAGAAGCAATATTTTTCCATCTACTATCTGAGCAGTTCTACCATGAACTGTGTAAAGAAGTAATCATGTTTCAGTAAGACTTGCAGGATCAAACCAATTGCATCCTCTGCATTGTCAGTATGTCTGAATACATGTGTTTCAAATTTATATTAAACATAAGAAGCATAATTTACTTATTTTCTGATTCAAAGCAGTGGATTCTCAGTAATCTGTCTGCCACGGAAGCTGTACTAACCTTTGGACTGATAATAAATTGTGCAAGCAAGAATTTAACTTGATGGCTTCAATATAAGAATATTCTAATCCACAAGCGCCCTCCTACTTGAACAAACGTTGACCTCTGAGATTTCCAATAATTCTTTAAGAATACAAACTATGGCCTAATCTTGCTCCTCAAAAGAGGAGTCTACTTCCACCAGCTCTATTTCTACAAGAACACCTTGAAATGTGACTTTCAATTCACACTCTCCTGAAACTAGTGTCTCGTTAGTCCCTGGACTTCTTACTCCCATGACTCTAAGAACTTTTTCTTAGTGTTCATTCTCCTGCCTCTGTGGTAAAGATGGCCACCAGTCCTCCGCTGCCCCTCTTATCTGGGAATAACATCCAGTTCCCCTCCTTCTGAATCTGCACTAGCTCCCTGTGTCTCTACAAGCAGGAGAGATGGAATGAGGCTTGGCCAGGTCCAGGCTGTCCTGGGAGCAAGCTGCAGCTCCTGCCTTGGTGCTCGGGAGTCCTGAGAAGCTACGTAAGGAATCTCGCTACACTGTTGGAGAGGCCTGAGGGAGAGGCCAGAGGATGTGTGAGAGGGACCCAGGGGAGCCCGCCCTCCGCCCTTTTCACCACAGTGCCAGGCATGAGTGTGAAGCTGCCTGGAGAACTCTGGACTATGCTAGCTGCCAACTAAATGGCGCCGAACACCCCATTATGAAATATTAAAAACGGTTGTTGTTTTCAAACCATTAGGTTTTGGGGTGGTTTCTTAGACAGCATAAGATAACAGGAACAATGCTATGCAGCCTGTGACCCTACTGGACAGACACTACTTTAAGCTGTCATTGCCACTGCATTGATTATGGTAATAACTCCAAATGGTTTTCTTCCCTACAGCTCCTTCCGCTCTGTTCTTAATGATGAAACTCCCAAGGCTGCTACATAGGTTCAAACTTTAAACTTGCCTGTCCCAATCCCTGATGTAGTCATCAGCCCCATCCCTTAGAACCGGGGAACTTCCAGATGATTCCTTAGTTGGGAACTGTCTCTGGAACATTTCATTCCATTTTCATAGAATTTTGACTATATACCAAGATGTGTCTGTTTGCTTTTGGTAGTTATACCTATTCTGAAGTGTAAAGCCCACTGCAAATTGAAAAACATGGCTTCATTGTTCTAGATAGGATTCTTCCAGTAATAAAGACTAAATGCTCTTATCTTTAATCCTGTTAGCCACGTGGCATTTCAGATCGCTTTTTTGGATTTGTGTTGTTGTTGTTGCTGTTACTCTTGTTGTTGAAATGACTGCTGTCTCGTACTTTCTTCCTTCTTTGCTTGCAGTGTACTTTATTTGTATCAATGAACAATACTTTGTTTCTGTTAAAGTGAATAGATCAAATTAATCTTATTGTCCCAAATTTTTAAACTTTTTGTATCTTAATTTCATTATATATCATGCATTCCTTTAATGATGTAAGTTCTATATCAAGTCATTAGAAACATATGAACAAGACAAAACCTATGGTCTTACACCAAGAAACTCTCAAAAAGTTAATATAAATATGTTTTACATATATATCCATTCAATATCTGTGTATTCATTTAATTATGCATAATAAGCCTGATTTCTGAAAGTTTCTAAGCCACTCAATTTAGCACGTGTATAAGTAAAGCGGTCTTAACAATGTGATCTAGCGGCTCAGACAAGTAAAGGAGCTTTTCTCTCTTTAAATACAGCAGTCCCCCCATTTGTGTGCAGGATGCATTCCAGGACTTCCAGTGGGTGCCTGAAACCATGGCTAGTACAGAATCCTATGTATATCATGTTTTTTTCCTGCACACACATATCTATGATAAGATCTAATGTATAAATTAGGCACAGTAAGAAATTAACAACTTCTCTTTGGCATATATTTGGCTTCTCTTTGGCATATCCAAATTGCCAGCATCACTACTCTTGTGCTTTGGGGCCATTATGAAGTCAAATAAGGGTTACATGAGCACAAGCACTGCGATATCACAACAGTGGATCTGATGACAGAGACAGCAGCTAAGTGACTAACAGGCAAGGAGCCCATACAGCGAGGACATGCTGGACACAGGATGGAGACATGTCCTAGGTGGGAAAGAGCGGGACGGTGTGAGACTTCATCACACTACTCAGAACAGTGCACATTTTAAAATTTATGAATTGTTTATTTCTGGAATTTTTATTTAATACTTTCTGACTATGGTTGACCTCAGAAAACTGAAGCCAAGGAGAGCAAAACCTCAGATGAGGGGGGACAGCTGTGAACAGCTCAGCAAAGGAGGCAGGTGATCCCCTGCCATCACACAGGGCTCCTCTGGTCATGCTGTGTCACCCCTTGTGCTAGGCGAAAGCTGACTCACCTGGTCACATGCGTGGAAAGAGGAGGTTAAAAGCAAACACTTTCCTTTCTTTTTTTTTTTTTTTTTTTTGAGACGGAGTCTTGCTCTGTGGCCCAGGCTGGAGTGCAGTGGCACGATCTCGGCTCACTGCAAGCTCTGCCTCCCGGGTTCACGCCATTCTCCTGCCTCAGCCTCTCTGAGTAGCTGGGACTACAGGCGCCCGCCACCACGCCCGGCTAATTTTTTGTATTTTTAGTAGAGACGGGGTTTCACTGTGGTCTCGATCTCCTGACCTCGTGATCCGCCCGCCTCGGCCTCCCAAAGTGCTGGGATTACAAGCGTGAGCCACCACGCCCGGCCGCAAACACTTTCCTTTCTAAGGAAGTGATTATGAGTTTGCTCACATGGCTTCCTTTCACCTTCTGTGGCTGCAACTCCATCACATGGTCTCACTACACTGGAGGGAGATGGGAACATTCCTTCTCCAGCTGGGAAAAGGCAAAGCAGCAGGGGGCCTATTGTTAAAGAAGAGTCTTCTATCTGAAAGACAGGCAAGAATAAGTGCCGGCAAAGATGTGGAGGAAAGGGAACCCTCGTACCCTGTGGGAATGTTCACTGATACAACCACTATGGAGAACAGTTTGGAGGTTCCTCAAAAAACTAAAAATTAAGCTATCCTATGATCCAGCAACCCCACTGCTGGGTACATACCCCTCAAAAAAGAGATCAGTCTATCAAAGAGATATCTGCACTCCCATGTTTGTTGCAGCTCTGTTCACAATAGCTAAGATTTAGAAGCAACCTAAGTGTCCATCAGCAGATGAATGGATAAAGAAAATGTGGTACATATACACAATGGAGTACTATTCAACCATAAAAAAGAATGAGATCCTGTCACTTGCAACAACATGGATGGAAATGAAGGCTGTTATCTTAGGTGAAATAAACCAGGCACAGAGAGACAAATATCACATGTTCTCACTTATTTGTGAGATCTAAAAATCAAATCAATTGAACTCATGGTCACAGAGAGTGGAAGGATGGTTACCAGAGACTGGGAAGGGTATTGGGAAGTGGGGTTGGGTGGATAGGTGAGGAAGATAAATGGGTACAAAAAAAAATAGAAAGAATGAATAAAACCTGCCAGGCAGCGTGGCTCACACCTGTAATCCCAACACTTTGGGAGGCCAAGGCAGTTGGATCACTTGAGGTCAGGAGTTCGAGACCAACTTGGTCAACATGGTGAAACCCTGTCTCTACTAAAAATACAAAACTTAGCCAAGCATGGTGGCGCATGCCTGTAATCCCAGCTACTCAGGAGGCTGAAGCACAAGAATAGCTTGAATCCAGCAGGTGAAGTTTGCAGTGAGCCGAGATTGCACTCCAGCCTGGGCAACAGAGCAAAACTCTGTCTCAAAAGAAAAAAAGGAATGAATAATGAATAAAACCTATTATTCAATAGAACAACAGGGTGACTATAATCAATAATAACTTCATGCGTATTTTAAAGTAACTTAAGAAACATAGTTGGATTGTTTGTAACTCGAAGGATAAATGCTTGAGGAGATGAATACGCCATTCTCCATGATGTGCTTATTTCACATCACATGCCTGTATCAAAACATCTCATGTACCTGTAAATATATACACCTACCATATACCCACACAAATTTAAAAACTAATTTTAAAAAATTAGTTTTTAAAAAAGAAAGAGGAGCAGGAGGGAGACTGTGGGATGCTCTTTCATCTCTGCCACAAACCGTTCACTCAATCGTCACCCAATGTAGCTCATTTTCCTGGGAAGCAGTTGCAGTCTTCCCATGCTGACGTCCAGAACACCCACAGTTTTCCTAAATGGTCTCCTCCTCTGAATGTGCTTGTTCTTTCAGCTTAATAATCCCTTCAACAAAGGGACTGAATTTAATCAGACATCATTAGCTCTTCACAAACTTCCTGTGGCTTCCTGCAACTAAAACTTCTCCTGTGTATTTACAGATGCTTTAAAATTCATTACAGAATTATTTTCCACATTGAAACCAGGTTCACCAAGCTTTGTTTCATAAATCCTACCTTCCCTATTACTCTTTCTGAAAGTCAGATATTTGCCTATTCTCTTCCTTGCAGCCCCTTCCACTTCCCAGATCTCCCTCCAGGGTGGGTCCACACGCAGTTCATCTCTTACTTAAGTCCCCTTGATACACAGGCATATATAAACCAGAAGTCAAATTATTTAGAGTTGCCAGGTGCTCTTTATCCATTCTTGCACCAGGCTGCCTTGAAGCCTGGTTTCAGCTACCTTGAAGCAACATTCATTTTTTACCCTTTTCAGTCTGAGAATGATTCTCCTTGGCAGAGAAGATAGGGGCAAATAGACATGGAGATGCTTTGCTTTTGTTATGCCACTGGCTTCAAGCTACAGACCTATTTGTACCCAAATCTCTTTTCTCTGATCATATCTAAAATGTCTTTGATATTTTCTGATATGATTCCTACAGTTCCACATTACAGTCTCGTCTAATTTTTCTCTTGTCTAAGTGTCCATTAGCATACTTTTTTGTATATCCTTTATTCTTATTATTAATTCATATTCAGTTGAAAACAGTAACGCTTTAAACATGTAAACTTATTCTTCTAGCCTCAGGTTTAAATTGTTCTAATGGTTTCCCATCGCTCTTAGGATTAAGAGAGCATTTCCCTGAAGTCACCTGAAAGCCCTCTCCGCCTTTGCCTTCAGCGTGTTCTCATTCTCTGCACACTCCCTGGTGTGGCCAACTCTCACCATGCTCCTGCTTACCAAAGGTCCTTGGCACAGACTTTCTTTGAACGTGAAATGCTTGCAGTTTTTGTCTATTCTGGAGAAGCTGTCACAGTCCCTGCATGCCTCTTAACCTCATCACAGTTGCTATTTCACCTTTGTTTATATCATTATGGGATTACGTTCTGTCTGTCTCTAGCTAAACCATAAGCTTTACAAGGGCAGTCACTGTAGCAAATAGCACATTGAAGATACTAAATATTTGTTGATTAAGTAAATAATCGAAGTACATTATTTGGAGCTTTCTAATCATCTTGATATAGAACTTCAAACAATGTTTAATAAACTAATTTGCATTGATAAACTTCAAGAATAGGCCATTGAATTTAGTCTCACATTAATTTGACTATTGACTACTTTTTTAATGTGTGATTTATTTCAGAGAAATAACAATCCAAGGGAAACATACTGGAAAATGCTTTATGAAAGCAAGGATTGAGGGGAAAAAATTGGTTAATTATAAGATATGAACTTCATTCCCTGGGATATTCTAAGTAAACAGTCACGGAAAAATAATGACTATCTCCCTTCTTTTTCTGATGGCATATTCTTTAATTTTCTTATCTTATTACAATGGCTGGAATTTCCTGGAAAATATTAAATAGTAATAAAAATGAAAAATATTTTATTCATTTTCTTGCACATTCTTTTAATTCTTGGCTTTTTAATCAAATATATTGCACATTGAGTACAATGATTTTTTTAGTTGGAAATAGATATTCTTTTCCCAGTATCTTCTTACTCTTAGGTTACACAGAGAGCTCTAATTTTAATTTGTAAGGTTATTATAATTTATTAATATCTTTTGGACATTTGCCAAAGTATTATATGTTTTTTCTCCCTGAAGATACTAGTAGTTGTAAACATTTGTTTATCACTGGCAGACAAATTGCTAACTGCTGTATACTTGTTTCATTTAATTCGAGGGCAATAATACACTTTCTTAATGTTTCTTTTCTAAATGACAAACATATTTAAGTAGGCTCAGTATCTGGTAGGTCATAAAGCCAGAATGTGAAGAAGCTGTGTCTGAACCCAGATGTGGCTTCCATAGGAAGATGATAAATTAGATTATTTATTTTTTAATATTAACTATGCCTGTAATTAATTTTCTAATGTTCCATTTAGGATTTCTATATTTATATTTTTAGACTTTTTTCTTTTTGTCTTTCTTTTTAACTCCTGCTATAATTGACAGGCTTGATATCAGAGTATAAAATCTTTATAAAATAAATTTAAAATATTTTCATCACTTGGAATTGCTCTATGATTGTTTATAATTCATTATATTTTTCCTTTCTTTGTGGTAAAACAAAAGCAATTTGAGGGGTAAGTCCTTCACAGATATTGTCAAGGTCTTACCCAGTTATTTACCTTTCATGACTTTTCACTTTTCCTGAACTAATTTTAGGAATTTATATTTTCCAAGCAAACTGTTCATTTTCCATGAGATATCTTGTTCACTAACAAACTTGTATGTCATGTTACTTTTTAAAAATATTTATAGTAAAAAAATTTTTAAACACTAATTGAAAGAATGGTAAAATAAACACATATATACACACCAACTTAACTGACAAATGAATATTTTGCATTTTCCAAACATAATGTGGCTTCATTAACAAACACTTAAGCATGAAACTCCTGAAAAGGGGCTCTATTCCAATATAGGAGCAATTCATACCTAATAAAATGAACAATAATTCCTAATACCATAAAATATAGGGTTTATGTTCATATTCCCTCTGTTGTACTAATGATGTCCTATAAGCTTTTCAAATATTTTACGTTCCAACCAAGGTTTTGTATTGGATATAATTAGATATGTCTCTTTAGTCTTTTTAATCTAGAACAGGTCCCGAACTCTCTCTTTATTTTCCTTCGTGACGTATTTTTTAGTGTTAAGTCTCACACAATGTTTCATATTCTCATTTATTTAAGAATGTTTTATATTCTGTATTTATCTAAAGATGTTGTTTAACATGTGTTTCTATCCCATGTATTCTCTATACACTCAAAAATTAGGTTTAAAGGCTTGTTTGGATTTAGGTTCAACATTTTTGGTGAGAATACGTCATAGGTGTTGAGACATCTCATATTCCAATACACAAGGAGGAACATGACGTCAGGTGTTCACCTTTTAGTGATGCAAAGTTTAATTATTTGTCAAGGTATACTTTTCAGTTAGTAAATAATCTGTAATGGTGGGAGGGGTAATTTATGGCACTAGCATCTAATTATGATCCTTGCCTGAATAAATGATTTCAATTGGAGTTATAAAATGATGTAAGAGTCACTGCCAGTGGTGGCAATTGATTGAAATATCTTCCTCTCTCTCCCTCCCTCTCTCGCCCCCCTCTCCCCCCTCCCTCCCTCCCTCTCTATGTGTATGTATAGATAGAAAGATGTATACATAAAGAGAAAGAATATGTGTATATGTAGATATGTACATAGAAAATATGTGTATGTATATATAGATATATACATAGAGAGAAAGAGAATATACACATATATTCTGAGTATCTTTAGACACATGGACTTTTATATATCCTATGTTTTTAAATTAAACATAATTATTCTTCTTGTTGCTCAAATTTTCCCAAATGTGGTTAATAAGGGTCTCTTTGGGCTGGCCCATTACATGTCTGCAACTACTCCATTAGTCCGCAAGTACTTCCTGGCTTTCTGGCACCACAAGATTCCCAGGCTCACCTTCTACTTTACCTGCCTTGGACTTTGAATTAACGATTCAAGAAACATTGGTTCCTTTCATTAGGGAATGGTGTTAGTAACCATAATCTGGGTACGAGAGATGCTCATTGCTGTTGGGGTATCAGTGCTCACAGGTCTAATTGGTAGGAGATGGACAGGCAGATAATTGACACAATCACATATATTGCTCATAAGATTAATGTTTTCTTTGTTATTTAATACGTTAAATTATTTAAAATTCGCCATACCAACATTATGACTAAACATAAAGTTACTGAGTAAAAATTAAGACTACTTAGCTGTTATTGCCTTTTTTTTTTTTTTTTTTTTTTTTTTTTTGGCTAAGCCAGCTAGAAGTTTTTTTTTTTTTTTATTATACTTTAGGTTTTAGGGTACATGTGCACAATGTGCAGGTTTGTTACATATGTATCCATGTGCCATGTTGATTTCCTGCACCCATTAGCTCGTCATTTAGCATTAGGTATATCTCCTAATGCTGTCCCCGCCCCCCCCACCCCCCACCCCACAACAGTACCCGGAATGTGATGTTCCCCTTCCTGTGTCCATAAGTTCTCATTGTTCAATTCCCACCTATGAGTGAGAACATGCGGTGTTTGGTTTTTTGTCCTTGCGATAGTTTACTGAGAATGATGTTGCCTTATTTTTAAGGACACTTCCCAGTGGCATTTTGCAGTAGAGTTTTATGTTCAAATGCCACTTGAAATAGTTCAATTGAATATGCCCTTAGGATTATTTGTTTCAACCTCTTTTCTATTTAAATCTGTTTTGTTTTCCTTTTTAATTATATTCAAACATTTATATGATACATAAATCAATATTATATTTAAAAGCTTCATTTCCATCTGCATCTTATTTTTGCTTTTTTGTTACACAAAGATAGCATAATATACTCAGTAATTTGCATGTTGCCTTTTTCACTTCATATCTGTATCACAAAATGAGTATAAAGAGATCTTTCTCATGCTTTTGAAGCTGCCAATACTCTATAGTGGGGTAAAATCATACTTTACTGAGCCAGCCACCATTTCCAGATATTGGAGTTACTCCTGATATTTTATTTACAGAATTGCATTTCCTTGCATTTAAGTTTGTTCATATTTGTGGAGGTATATCTTCCACTTAGATTCTTTGAGACAGTTCTGTTGGGCTCAAGGGTAAAAGTATATGTAATTTTGTTAGGTATTAACAAAGTATCTCTATACATTCTATATACATGTGAATGTTTGCTTTTCCACCAGTATGTTCTTAAACTTTGGGGTGTGTATCTTAGATACACAATCTAATGACGAGAAATGAATCTCCATGTAGTTTTAATTTGCATTTCTCTTTTAATAGATGAAGTTACACATTTTTTCACATGAAGAAGGGTATACAGGATTTTTCTGATCTTTAAATATTCTATTAATTATTGTTAATTTTTTTTAAGATGGAGTTTTGCTCTTGTTGCCCAGGCTGGAGTGCAATGGCGCAATCTCAGCTCACTGCAACCTCTGCCTCCCAGATTCAAGAGATTCTTCTGCCTCAGCCTCCCAAGTAGCTAGGATTACAGGTACCTGCCACCATGCCCAGCTAATTTTTGTATTTTTAGTAGAGATGGGGTTTCACCATGTTAGCCAGGCTGGTCTTGAATTCCTGACCTCGTGATCCACCTGACTCAGCCTATTGTTGATATTTAATAGAGCAAGTGTTCATTTATATCACTGACATGTCTTCTATTTTTTGTTTTTTGAAATTTACTGAGATTTTATTTTTATTGAGATTTTGTAATTTGGCCAGTGTTGGTAAGTATTCCATGGGCACTGGAAAAAAAAAGTGGATTCTATCTTAGGAAAACAGAATTCAGTACATACTTAACAATTACTTTGAATGTTTACTTCCTTATATAAAGAAAAAGAGCACGCATATTATTCTACCCCACTGCTACTTTCCTTCTATGTCTATAAACAGCTTTCTCATATTGCAACCATTCATTTTTTGTAGACCACTGCCTACTCAACATCTCCACTGTGATAGCCAATAGCCAGCCATATTGGAGTGGAAAAGCAAACAAAACCCCCTCTAGGTCCTCCTATGGGCTGTTCCTGTGGTCGCCACCATCTCAGTCCATGGCAATTGCACACCTCCATAGTTCTGCCAGACTGAACCACAACCTAGAGTCCCCTTTGGCTTCTCTCTTTCTCTAACATCTCACATTTCATTCATTCATAAAAAATCCCTATGCTTTGCATTGGGTTGAATTTGTCCCCCCAAAAGATAATCTCCATGTCCTAACCCCTGGTACCTATGAAGAAGACCATTTTTGGAAATAGGGTCTTGCAGATGTGATCCAATTAAGATGAAGTTCTGCTCAATTAGGGTTGTCACTGTTCCAATGACTTCTAAGTGAAAGGACAGGGAGATTTGGACACAGAGATGCATAGAGCACACAGAGGGCAGACGGCCATGGGAGGATGGACTGTGGGATTGGAATGATGTAGCCACAAGCCACAGAAGCCAATAGGCCAATAACCAGCAGAAATTAGGAGAGAAGCCAGAACAGATTCTCTCTCAGAGCCCCAGATGGAGTCAATCCTGCCAACAACTTGATTTCAGACTTCTAGCCTCCAGAACTGTGAGAGAACACACTTCTATTATTTCGAGCCACTCAATCTATAGCAATTTTTTATGGCAGCCACAAGAAACTCATACCCTACTAAAATACTATACCCAGAATATGGCTCACCTGTAATGCAACCGAATCTTCCTCAAAGCCTCCTTGCTTCTTAGCAGCCAGAACACAGCACTAAAAAGTACACCAGGCCATGGCACTGCCCCGCTTGCATGACCCTGGTTCTCCCATTTCACTTAGAATAAAGACAAGGCTCATTGTAAATTAGGCCCCACCCCATCTGAGACTTCAGCTCCTGCGACTCTGCCGTCCACACTAGCCCCATGGCTGCCAAGCATCATCCTTCCCCAGGGCCTTTGAACAGGCTGTCCCTCCACCTGGACCACTTTTCCCGCTGATCTCATCACTCCCTCACCTTCAAGTGTTGCTCAAATGACAGCTTCACAGTGACAACTTTCCAGCCTCTCCTAATTCAGATTACGCCTCCCCTCTACTCACCCCCTCCCCTTGTTTTCTGCCTTATTTTTCTTCATATCACTTATGACTTTCTAGCATTATTTTATGTTTTAGATATTTATGACGTCTGTTGTTTCTTGAACCCCCTAAAATGTATGATCCAAGCATACAGAGACTGCTGTTTGCTCTGTTTCCTGCTGCAACACTCATACCTAGAGTAAGCTCACTGCGAATCTCATTGGTGCAAGACTCAGTGACTTGAATAAATACTTTTCGATTTTATATCTTGCTCTGGTCTGGTCATCCATATCTTTTCATGCAAAAGTAAACACTTCTATAGTTAATGTCACTATTAATACTTTTGTCATAAATAAATTTGTTTCCAACCAGCTTTATTGTCCTTTATTTTCTATCTTATAGATGTTTGAACAATGTTTTCAATTCTTTATTTGGCACTTTGGAGATTTGATGTTTACAAATCTTGTTTTTATTTCTGAAACTGATTTGCTTTATTGCCAAAATGTATTATATTTATCAACCTCAAGAAGTAAATAATTGCTGATTATTCCAATGGAGAATTTAGCAGTCAAAGAATATTCCTCTGATAATCATTTCTCACTTTCCTCCCTTTTTAAATTGAAATTATCTTGGATTTCTAGACCCTTTTTTAATTTCACAATTATGAATATCAATATGCATCATGTCTTTTGGGGTTATGATTATTCATTCTGTTTTGAAAAGTATTTATGACTATAACAATTGTTCTACAATTACATGTCTGTGTGGTCCCACTGCTTGCCATAAACCTTTCTATCCCTTGTTTCATTCCTGCTTCTTTTAAAATTCACCATAATTTTCTGTGTAATTCTCAAAGTTACTTTTTTACAAGGAAAACGGTGGGAGATAAGTTTATTTAATTCCTTCCTCCTATAATCTTATCAATGGAACAACTTTGCTAGGCATCCAGTTACTGGATAGCAGTGTTTCCTTTGTCTGGCCACTTTTTGTGCACCAGCTCTGAGTCCCAGAGATGCGGTGCCCTCCTCTCCCGGTATTTAATGCGTGGAGGGTAGCCCTGCCTTCCCTTCATTTAGTAGGTAATGTTTTAGTAGGGTTGGTCTCTGTGATTGTTGTTTTTCTATCTAGACTTTTGCATTATTTTCTTCTCTTTCTTTAACTCCACCTTTTTCTTCTTTGCTTTCAAAACTCAACTTCTCAATCATTTGCACTAGGAAGAAAAAGCATCTTTTACTTCAAGGCATCAGACCTTACTTTAACTCATTTTCCCACAGTTACGTTCCTGATTGCTGCTTCTGCCTTATTCATTGTTGCCTCTCTTTTTTATTTAATTTATCTTATTTGTTCTTTTATTCTTCATCCTGAAATATTTCTTCATATGCTAACAATATATTTAAATTCTGATATTTTCTGTATTAAACTTCATTGTCATTGTTTGCCTTAATTTTATTTTCTTGTTTCATATGTATCCTTTTATATTTATACCTTCATCTAATCTACCTCCTTGTCTTCTTGTCTTTTATTTCTCATACATTAGGACTCTTATCTGCAAGTGACAGAAGCTGAAATTGAATTGAACCAAACATACAGAAGGAACTTAGTGGCTTCTGTCACAGAAAATGTCAGGAGGCGCATTAAGAACTCAACAATGAGAACACATGGACACAGGGAGGGGAGCATCACACACTGGGGCCTGTCAACGGGTTGAGGGCTGGGGGGGATAGCATTAGGAGAAATACCTAATGTAGATGACGGGTTGAAGGGTGCAGCAAACCACCATGACATATGTACACCTACGTAACAAACCTGCACATTCTGCACATGTATCCCAAAACATAAAGTATAATTTAAAAAAAAAAAAAAAAGAACTTTAGGTCCAGATACACAGCCTGGGGAGGACCTGATTTCTCTCTTGACTCTTCCTTCTCAGGCAGGTCCTCCCTCCCAACATGAAGTTTGTTGTCTACTATTCTTAGCAAACTCAGCAGAAAGTACTCTTCATCCAATAGCACTGACCAGCATCCTAGCATTGATTCTGATTGGTCCACCGTGGGGCCTATGCCTATAGGAGTGCCAAGTTTTATTATCAAGCATAGGAAACGTGCCCACTTTTGGAACAAGAGGGTGGAATCAATGCATTCTATTAATAATAAAAACAAGAGGCTGGGGAGGGCTAGTACCCCCAAGGTAAAATCAGAAGGAATTCTCAACACCAGGATTCTTCATATCAGAAGAAAGGATACCGAAGAAGCAAACCTCACAGACTTCCATCATCTTTTTCAATAGAAAGAATGTTCAGTGGGCTGATTTGTTGTTCAGCTGAAGTACGTCTTCCGCTAAGGAAAAACCTCTTGCCTCAGGAAAGTCCAACTGCCAGTGCTTCTGCCTCATTGTTTATAGTGAATGGATATAACCAAAAGTGTGGCAAGACTGGATAGCGACTCCTATCGAAAATGAAGTCTATTTTTGAACGCTGGCATCTTCCACAAAGTGACTTGCTTGGATCCAGAGACTGTGGCAGAAATGATGTGCCATCTGCAAGCCTCACTCAGGAGCAATGTTGCATCTCTCTAGCGCCCCTGAGCCCCATGCCATGAGATCACGCCTGGGCTAGCCTGCAGGATGAGGAGAGGTGGCGGCCCAGTCCTCCCGTCACCCTCAGTGAAAATCAGCTGACCACCACATGAATGACATCCCCACAATTCTGCCTGCCTCCACCAGATGCACCAACCCACTGCATAGGCAGGAACAAGTCCAGCCTGGGTCGTCTGAGAACAGTCCAGAGCAGAAGGCCATCATATTTGTGGGCAAATATTGTTGCTGTTGATAGCCACTAGGTTGTGGGTGGTTTGTTACGCAGCAGTAGATAGCTGAAATACCATTGGTGTGTCCCTGTTTATTGCAGCCCTGTGAGAGCTGAGCCTCTCCAATTCCCATGTCTTCCATCAGCAAAGAAAAATGAGACTTCAAATGAAATGTTTTCTCTGTCAGTTTTACAGCCTAAACTGTTCCATCCCTTTTCCTTCCCGGGCGGATTATGGAGTTCCTGACTTCTATTAACTCCCCTTGAGGCTATTTCATTCCTTGGGGCACTGATTTGCAAGGCTGCCTTGGGTACCCTGCATTATCTGTTCCCGTAGTCATTTATCTAGCGGAAATGTCCAGACTTCCATATTTGCCCGACTTTTCTTACAGTTCCCAGGGCTGACACTCACCATCTCCAACACTCCCATGCATTCACAGTTACCAGGTAATTTCTATACTCATAAGATAAGTTGAAATAACGTTTGTTTTCCAAGTCACAGTATTAAAAAAAAAAAAAAACCCTTATCCATGCTCTCCTTGCTCATCTCTGCCACCATAAGTCATCCTTAAAACACTTTAAATTTTCAGGTTAGGACACTTCCTAGAAGCATGTACTACATAGGCTTATTTTCTGGTGGAATTTATTTAAAGAAAACTTGTGGCCAGGCATGTTGACTCACGCCTGTAATCCCAGAGCTTTGGGAGGCTGAGGCGGGCAGATCATCTAAGGTCAGGAGTTTGAGAGCAGCCTGGCCAACATGGTGAAACCCTGTCTCTACTAAAAATACAAAAATTAGCTGGGCATGGTGGCACACGCCTGTGATCTCAGCTACTCGGGAGGCTGAGGCAGGAGAATTGCTTGAACCCAGGAGGCGGAGGTTGCAGTGAACCAAGATCGCGCCACTGCACTCCAGCCTGGGCAACAGAGACTCCGTCTCAAAAAAAAAAAAAAAAAGAAAGAAAGAAAGAAAAAGAAAGAAGAAAACTGGCAGAGTGTCTCGATGCTATGGAATTCTGGGCTTAAATAACAGACTTTGTTTTGTTTTGAGGCTGCATAGCTTTATACTTAACAGCTCAGATTTAGACTTTGAAGTCACACTGCCTGGGTTCGAATTTCAGTTCTACAGCTTTGTAGCAGCCTAGACTTTCGCAAGTTAAACACTATGTGCCTCAGTTTCTTCATCTGTGAAATGAGAAAAATATCAATACCTGTCTCATGGGGTTACCCTGAGCAGATTAATATCTACTCTGAGAATATTGTCTAATATATTGATATTCCCCTATCAGTTAACAATTATTGTCAAGTTTGTAATATTTTATTGACTTTGATATTATTTCCGTCAGTCATTTTTTTCCATAATGAAGCATCCTAATTTTTTAAAGTTTTATTTAAAATATTCAAATATTCTAGATATTACTGCAGATAATTTAAAACATAATAACCCAGTATAATTGTGTGTGTGTGTGTGTGTTTGATGTATTCTATACCCTTCATCAACAATAAAACAAAGGACTATCCTAATAGATGCCATAAGCCAAAAAAAAAAAAAAAAGCAAAAGCATGTGTGGGAGAAGTACAGGTGGGAAACTGAGTTTTTTTCCCTGAACGTATTTATACTTTCAAATATCCAAAATCTTTTGCTTAACAGAAGTGTGCTTTCTTTTGTTGCTCATCTTTGAAATTCTTCTAGTCTTTCAGTATCCTGTTTTACAAAGCTGCTGAAATGAATTCCACCCTGTTCTAATACCCAAAGTCCTTGAGGTGCTAAAGAAAATACTGCATATAAAATGCATGGACAGGCAGAATAGGTTTACATAATGTTAATGTAGACAAATGACATACAAAAAATTATATTTAGCTGCAATTTAATTAGATTAATTAGATCAATATAATTAGTAGGGCTATATTACCGTAGTTGGACTTAGGAGTTTTCTCTCACTCTCTCTCTCTTTCTTTCTCTCTCTCTCACACACACCAGCTTAAAAATGGTTTACAGCCCTAAAACATTATAATAGCACATGGAGCACCAATGCAATAACACATCAATTTCACCATGAGCACACCATTAAGAGTGGGAGTTTGTAGGACACTCAAGAGACACATAAAATGCTACCCTACTAGGGGAAAATTTGATAATATAGACTGAAAAATATCCCTACTGTCAAAAAAAGTGCTTATTTCACATTAATCCCAAGTTTAAGTCTGGTCATGATTACACAAAAATGAATTTAACAAACAGGTTCTGGAGTTCACCTAATGAATAAAACAGACTTAGTGTGGCTTTAGTTAAAAACCCCATAGACATTGCATTTCAAACACCCACTAAATCACAGATGTTAGTGAATTATTGGGCCATCCGTTGAATACCTTGCAGATGGTATGGCCCATAAGCATCCCAAACCTTTAGGAACTATGGTGAATTAACTTCTCAATCAACGGAAGACTGATCACCAAGCTAATTGGTGTTCTGGGTCCGGGGAAGGGGCTGCTCTGCCCCAGCCTCTATGATTTGTTCTTTGAAAATGATACTGTCCAGCTTCCCTAATTATGAAAACTAAGATGTGCTGTCATGGTTACCCGCAGGAAAACCTGATGGAGATGAGAAGGTGAGTTGACTAGCCCAACAAAAGTCCACCCAAGGCTCATAACAGCTAAGTTGTTAATATTCTGCACTAACATTTATTATTATGGTTACAGATGAACTGTCTGCCTTTCAATTTGGCCTTCAAGTGGAATCCATAATGGTAGAAAAATTACAAAATGGCAGTGCTGAAATTGACAGAAACTACGAAAAAAAAAACACTCATCAATACTCACCAAATCAGAAAGATTTTCCTGATTTTAGAATTTGAATCAACAACTAGAGGACTTGAAAAGAAGAAGAAGAAATCAGGGAAGGAGAAAGGGAGGTGGATAACAAAAAGTTTTGCAATTAATTTATGTAGGCTAAGGTTTAACTTACACCGAGCCCCAATGCTGTCTATCCCATGAAGATCAGAAGACAAAGATTTCCTTCCTTTATTGTCCTCCCCCTACCCTGGACCTCTGGAATTCCCCATGCCCTGAAGGCAGTATCTCCTTTATTATTGTGGTCCAATTTGTACTTTGACAAATATTGACATCTACTTCAAAGAAATGGCAAAGAAATCTGGTGTTCATCTGATTTTTGTTTTCATCTTGCCTTTCTCAAGCATAAATTAAGATATTCTGTTAAATGTTCGTTTCTGTAGCCTAATTACACCAAGTACACTGTGGTTGATAGTGTTTACATACTGCAAACTACTTAACATCTTATATATAGTAGGAAAGATGTGTTTAAGTATGTTTGCATGGCTTGTACTTGTATATCTCTAAAATAGACTTGAATCGTTATCAAGCATTGCCATCATGATGCTTTTTTGAGTTATAATTAAAATGTATCATTTTATTATATTTTCAATTTTTGCTCTAGAAAATGTTGAATTGTAACTGCACATTCAAGTTTAAATTAATGCACTGCTTCAAAAGTAATTTAAGTCATCTTTTACCTATAAATATTATAATTTGGTGGTGTATGTGGAACAGAATTTGTATAAATATTTAAATGAGCGCATGGAAAATGTTAAACATTTCTACTAAATTTAAGATTTGAATGGTACATATTCCCTCTAAAAGGGTGACAAACATATCAATTTATATTTATCCATAGCTGACAATCCTAAATTTGAGCTGCCAGATTCTTTTCCTAACCCCTTTCTATGCACAGAAGTGTAGTCTCTTCAGTGAAATTACATCCCTGATAATCATTTAACTTCTTAGATCGACCTGCAAGATTTTCTTACTGCAGAACCTCATCTGGAAGGCGTTCAGAAGGTGGCATGACTGAGCTAGAATATGGTTTCTAATTGCTGGTCAGTAAGAGCAGAATTAATATGGGATATATTGAACATTTTATTCTTAGAAGTCAAATAAACTAAAATAAAAACTAGGAATTTTTTCTGTTAGGTAAAAATTTATATTAGCAGAATTAAGGCTGTTTGTGTTGGAAGGAACATATCCCACGTGCACTAGAGTAAGCAAAAATGAAAATTAACTGCAAGGATTCAGGGCTGGAAGGTGGAGGTGGATTCCGAGGGTTTGAATCTGGCTGAATATCAAGTAGGCTTTCAATCAGGAACTCATGCCACCAACATGATCTCGCAACTCTGCTCCTCTCTGACAATCTGTGTGACTCTCCTTTTCTGCAAATACATTGACCAGACAGAAAACATGATTGCTGGCAACTCCTAACTTGGTCAGGTTCGGAAAACTCTCATCTTCTGCCACAAGAGAGTGAAAATGAAGCAACCCTCTGAGTCCTTTTTTAAAAGCCATGGAGAAGGTAGGTCCTAGACTGAGCCAGCCAAGCACAGGTGGAAGTGCCAGGGAAGGGAATATAGGTTCCCAGCTGACCCCAAAGAAATGCATGAATGGTGAGTGTACTTTATCCCCAAGTGGAGGCCCTCTTTCTGGAATGGAAGGGAGTGTGACAAAGAACACAAGTGAAGTCCCCATCCCTTGCTCTAAAAATACCTGTGCAAATCGCTATCACTGGCCACCTCTGCTGTTGTGTCAGTATTCACTAGACCCTAACTTGAGGCTTCTTCAGGACTGCTGCTGGGTCATGGTCATCTCGTTCCTGCTGAAGCCTAGCACAGTGACCGAAGCAGCTATCGGAAAGGAGGGAGAAAGGGAAGAAACAAACTTTTAATCTAGATGTAAAGCTGCCTGAAAATTCTGAGCCCTACTTGTTCTTCATCTCTGTTTAAGCCATGGGAGCTTCTATTCCAGAGTGATTCGAAGGCATAAACATGTACTACTTAAATCATGGCCTCCTGAGCCAGAGGTAGCAGGTGCAAGTCCCCCACTCCAATGCCACTGACAAGAATGGCATCTTCTACAAATCAATTAACCTCCCTCTACCTTAGTGTCTTCATCTACAAAAGAAAAAAATGTTGACAGTAGGACACTTCTCATGAGTTGGTTTGACTTAACCATTTGTAAAGCAATTAAAGCAGTACATAGCAGAGAGAAAGCACTATATTTTTAGCCATCATTATTATTATTATGGATTAGTATTTTCTATTCAATTTTAGTTTCAAAGGAATTGGGAGCAATTACTTATACAAATATGGTTTCTGCATCTGATTTTTGGAAAGCAGAATGGGATACTAGGTACCTGGGTGATGAAATAATCTGTACAACAAACCCCCATGACACGGGTTTACCCAAGTAAGCAACCTGCATGTGTACCCCTGAACCAAAATAAAGTTTTAAAAAAATTGTAATTTGCCTTTTGGTTCTTAAAACACACACACACACACACACACACACACACACACACAGAGAGAGAGAGAGAGAGGGCATTCTCCATTTTCTCCATTTTAACGTATCCATGCAGTGTTGCTGAACCTTTAATAAACCGCCTAGGCGTTAGTCTGGCCATTTCCATGATGGCAACCAAGCATCACCAACCAAGGCCAAACAGCCAACTACCTAAAATGCAAAGGCATGGGAACTCAAGGCCCGGGATCACAGGATGAAGCAGAGGAGGGAAACAGTCACATCACAGGCTTTGTGTTCTCATGACCAGGCAAGTAGAGACAGCTAAGGAATTATTCTTTTTGCTGAAGATATTAACTAGAAATAAAAAATTATCTGAAGGCTTAAGGTTATGGTCATACAGAAGACTCTAGGCTCCTGAAAAATCTCACTGGTAATTGGCTGAGCACAAAGGAGCACCTTTAGTGATAGGGACACAATGGGGATGAGGGATGATGTGGACAAAGAGCTCACGTCCCATGGGGACTTGCCCTCATCTTCCTGTGCCACAGTGGGCGTGTTTGACTTATGGGAACTCATGTTTCCAGCTATGAAAATCAAGGCAGTCGGATATTCTTCATCATAACTGTTTCAAAGCACTGGTTTACAATTACAGAATTTAAAATAAGCTTCTCAAAACTGTTTCCTAGCCGGGCGCGGTGGCTCACGCCTGTAATCCCAGCACTTTGGGAGGCCGAGGTGGGCGGATCACAAGGTCAGGAGATCGAGACCATCCTGGCTAACACGGTGAAACCCCGTCTCTACTAAAAATACAAAAAATTAGCTGGGCGAGGTGGCGGGCGCCTGTAGTCCCAGCTATGCGGGAGGCTGAGGCAGGAGAATGGCGTGAACCCCGGGGGGCGGGGCCTGCAGTGAGCCGAGATCGCGCCACTGCACTCCAGCCTGGGTGAAAGAGCGAGACTCCGTCTCAAAAAAAAAAAAAAAAAAAAAACTGTTTCCTTGGGGAAAATTCCCACCTAAAAACCACAGTTACAAAAAAGAGAACATAATCTTAAAATGTAGTATTTTAAACAGCTTCCCAGCATGGATGATGCAAATATGAAAATGTGGAGGGCCAATCACACCCCATCCCCATGCATACACCCCTCAAGAACCATCTCACAAGGAGTTGCTCACAGCTTTGGAGAAACGCAAAATGCTGGGATGTTTCAGATAGAGGAACACCAAAACCCAGGCTGAAGGATGCAGGAAGTCATCGCCATTTGTAAACTCTACCTGGAAAGCTTTGTCTCAGGTCACACACACACACACACACACACACACCTGCACAATCACACACACACGCACACACAAGCTCAATTTTAGGAGCATTGCATTTGACTTGTAATTCATTTCTAAACTTCTGAAGAGCCTGGAATCAGCAGGAGATTGGACACCAGAAGTAATAAGCAAATTCATCTTTTAAGAAAAGTTTCTTGAAGCAGGAAAAACATTTTCAAACTCCCTTCCCCTTAGAGTCAAAAAGCTTCTGGTTGCTACTTGCTCTGTGCCTGCATGGGCTGCTGATGACCAGCTGAAACAAAGTTGAGGAGCCCCAGGGAGGTGTCCCAGGTCAAGCTGGAAGGAAGTGGATAAAGAGGAAGAAGCATCCAGGCCATCACGGAGGCTCTTCTAAGAGCAGAGGGGGCCTGGGAGCACAGGGGCTCGCTGAGCTCTTCTGCGGACTCGTACTCAGGGACAGCTCTGACTTTGTCACTTGCCAGCCTTCAGATGGCCATGTGTCCCACCTGAAAACACTTCTCTGGCCCTATGCAATTCTCTGACCCTGCCAACCACATGGCTAGTTGTTCCCGGCCAGGTAAGAATACTTGTGTTGATTCTGGAAAGTGGCAGCTACCCTTGAACCTCATGGAAAGTTCAGAGGATTTCGTTGCTGGAGCCTCTTTTCAATATTGTTAAGAAGAATTCTTGCTCTGAGATGGCTGAAGAGGCCCTTGATGCTGGGAAAATTACAAGTAGTACTTTGGTAAGCAAGAGTCTAACGTATCAAGTTAAAGAAAATTCTCATCAAGCTAAAATTTTTGTGGCTCTGTGGAATTGGAAATCAGCTGGTACATAATCCTCATTTCACAATATTTCAATATCGCCCTTCTTTCAACTCACTAGATATGTGAAAACTTTTCTCGTCTCTTATCTCAATACTAAGCCCCCACATTAAAATCCCTTTGCTTCATGCCAGAACATCTGCCATGTTTACGTTTCTCTTTGTCTTTATCAAATCTTCCTTCAGTTCCAGACCATCTTTTCCCAACATCCATTTTAATGATTCTTCTCTGAAAGTCTACTGTGGACAACCTATCTTCTTGGAAGACAGCAAGATTCTCAATGAATGAGACGCTTAAGAATTATTCAGCAATTACACAAAAATGCACCATGTCTAGGCCCTGTCCTTAAAGATTTTGCTTCAGGGGAGTGTCTAGAAATTCACATGTTACCAAAGTAACATACATGATGTTTCGGGGGAGTGTCTAGAAATTCATGTTACCAAAGTAACATATATGGTGTTGAGTGGTAGTCTCAGTCCATGTGTGGGGCTTGCTGCCATAACAGCAGATGCCTATGGTAGCCTGATGACAGTTTTTCAATTCTTCTTGTCTTTCACACTCCAGTTTATTTACATTAAGTTATAAAGCTTTAGGTGTGGAGTAACCAAAAGCCCTTATAGCATCTTTGGGAAAATTAGATTAAAACTCTCTAATTTCAAAGTGCAGTCCCCATTCTGGGAAGCAGGGTTATACTGGCAGAACTCCATACAGACCTCAGTCTCCACTGGGCTGTTGGCCACCAAACAATATGAACAACAATTGTGGTGGCCCTGGCTAGGTTTATGGGGTAGAGAGTAAAAATCCCCCTTAGCTGATCAATTTTGTAGTGTTTTGATCACCTGAATGGCTTAGTTTTTGAAATTTAGCCAAATGTTAGTAAACCTTGGCAACACAATTGTACTCACGGAAATAATATTCATCACTACCGCAAAAAAATGGGAAGAAAGAAGCATCAAGGATAATTTTTGACAGCATCAAACTGAGATAAGAAGTAAAGGCAGGAAAAAGAAAATCTGACTTGCCAAGTTTGCTTAATCAATTCACAAATATTTTTAAGCACTGACTGGGTGTAAATTCTATCCTAGGCACTTGGGGAAAAACAAGTAAAAAATGTGGCACCTGCCGCCAATAGCGCATAATCGAATTAGGGAGCCAGGGTAATTAAGATAATGAAAACACCTTCATTTAGGTTTCCATAGCAGTGTGCACATCCCCATTTTAGCTCTGATCACCTAGCTGTGCTGTTGTTTACTTATCTGTCTTTCTTCCTTCCCACTCTGTGAACACCTCAGAAGCGGCCCAAGAGCATTTCCGTTTTAGAGTGCAACGGCCACTGCAATCCCCAGCTCATGGGGAAAGTTTGGGAGGGAATCAAAGAAGCTAATGCCAGGGCCACCTGCTTTAGACATTGCTTGAGAGGGAGGGGAGCAATAAGGACACCAGGACAGGAATGCAAACACCCACTCATAAGAGCACAGAGAGACCGGGTGCGGTGGCTCATGCCTGTAATCCCAACACTGGGAGGCCGAGGCGGGCGGATCACAAGGTCAGGAGATCGAGACAAGCCTGGCCAACATAGTGACACCCCGTCTCCCTAAAAATAAAAAAAATAGCCGGGTGTGGTGGTGGGTGCCTGTAATCCCAGCTACTCGGGAGGCTGAGTCAAGAGAATCACTTGAACCTGGAAGGCAGAGATTGCAGTGAGCTGAGTTCGCACCATTGCACTCCAGCTCAGGCAACAGTGCGAGACTCTGTCTCAAAAACAAAACAAACAAACAAAAACAAAAACAAAACCAAACAATACAAAAACCACACACAAGAGCACAGAGAAATCAAGGGAGACCAGACGGCTCCCTTACAGAAACGGTTATAAAGGCATGCAACCTGAAGTCAAAATGGCAGGGCTCCACACTCCACCTGTGTGACCTGGGGACTGGCCCTCGCCTCTCTAAATGTCAGTGACCTCATCTGCTAAATAGGGGATATGCCTTCATCAGCACAGTCGTGTGCGAATTAAAGACACCTTGATTGAAGAGGTGTCTGAGGACATGGCTGGTACTCGACACGGGGCCATGGCACTAGTAGGGGCTGATTTGTCAGTTTTCTGCTCCACGAGAACACAAGCTGCACAAGAAAAGCAGCTTTTACCTTCTTGTTTCCTTTCGGGTTCCCTGTACCTAGAGCAGAGCCTGCGGTGGAGCGAGGACTTTACAAAGGGGGATGAATGGAGGAGTTATTCGTTGTAGCCATTGTTGCTGTTGTTTTTATTACTATCATGCCCTACTGTTAAAACCCTGACAGGCGGAGTCATGTGTGATGGATGCAAGGACTGAAAAGTTGGAAATTAACTTGTCCTTGAAAATCACGTGAAGGCCTAGAGATGAACAAAATCACTGTAACCTCAAGAATCGTGACTGTCATTTAAAAAAAGATGAGCCAATCCAACAGAGTATGTTTTCTCTCCAGCCCCTTCTTTCCTCTGTTATGCATCCCCCCACCTTTTCACTTTTAACATTATGCGTGTTCAAAATAAAAGGTCCCACAATTTCATTTTAAACAATTATCATAGGTCCCACCTTAGGACCCAAGCTGGAGCCATTTCAGTTTTCCTGTCATATCCTGTAAAATCACACCATTGAAAAAAGATTGACTGCATACCGAACAGGTCAACCTGATGACCACTGGGCTGCACACAGATTAGAAGACAGCAGTGCAAAGGGCCAGAGGGGATCCTGGGCTACCGCGCTCTCGTTTCTTTCTTCCACGTCCTGGAGGAGGTCGCCAGTGCTAAGCAAGCTGCTTGGATTAAGATCCCTTCCCTTCCCACGCCCAGCAGGATTGCTCATCAGTGATGTTCACCAGGTCCAGTTCAGAATCTGCACTGTGTCATCAGGATGGGCCATTCTTAAGAAATAGCCATAGCCTTTCTTTCCTGAGTGCACAAGCACAATCATGGCTGGCATGGCATGGAATGAGGACCCCAGGAATGGACGTGTTTACTCCTCACCATCTAACAGTTGTAGGCTGAATGTACAGCAGTTGGCTCATTGAAGAAACAGTCAATTCAACCCAAACTCCCAAGTGGCTGATTTCCAGTGGTCCCTCTGAAATTTTGAGACGTTCTTTTTCTTCCATCCTAGGATGATCTGTAAGATGTTCATTAGCAGGGCGTCTATGATGATAAGCCATGACCTTGAATCCCTTCTGAAAGGCACTAAGTCCTTGCTCCAGTTGGCTCAGGGGCACTGTTCTGAGATTAGCAGTTACCTGTGCAGGAACATGGCTGTCTGCAAATGTTTAGTAAAGCTGGAGATGCCCCTAGTTAGACACAGTGTTAAACACAAACGTAAGGCAATAAGCCTTACATTTCATTAGTTGTGGTAATCTTAAAATATGTGTGTATTTAAATATGTTCCTCAATTTACTCATCCATTTTCAGTACTGCTTTTTTACAGCTGTGTAAAGGCAACTTAGCTTTTGAGAAACATGAGACATTTTGCTGTTATTTTATTCTCTTTTAGAAAATGCCCCACAAAGGTGTGGAGAAAGTGTCAACAGAAAGATGGAATTCTTCTGTTTTTTAAACAAATATAAAGTTTTCTCACAGAATACTTCTCTTCTGGTTCTAAAACTATTCAAGACTCATTATAACATTTAATTAACAATGAGAAATTCATCACATTAACAATTCTCAGTTAAAATCCAGGCCCCAGGAAGGCACTCAAAATGTATAGGTTGAGCTCTATTCAACATTAACATCCACCACTTTGCACTGTTGTGTAGCTCTCGATTAAACACGTTTTAGGATTATAATTTAGATGGAATACAACCAACAACTGGTGGAACCTTGGAGAAACCAAATCTGAAATATCTCGTCCTCTCTGGGCAGCCACCGCCAACCCACTTACACACCTGCAGCTGTCCATTTGAGCTAAGGTTAAAATGAAAACACACCCGTTCTGTCCCAGGGTTCACACAAACAGGAGAAATAACTTAGTAGAGATTTGAAGCAGAGTCAGTTTGGTGGCTTTTTTTCACCTACAGAGAGTTTCAGAATCCTCTCAAACACTGCTGAAAGCAGGGGAAAGGCTGCTTTCTGTATTGCTGCAATTTCCAGAAAACATTAACTTTATAAAGCACAGATTCCAGCTTTTGGTATCTTTTGACAATCTCAATAGGGGTAAAGATCAAGGATTTCCCTACCAGCAATTTGCAGATGCTGCTCGAAGCTCTTTCTTTTGGAAGAGATGAGGAAAACAGAATAATAAAATTCTTTCCAAAAGGAAACAATAGTTAACTGTATTGAAGCTGCAGCTAATTTGGGTTTGTGAGCATTCCTGCACTATTTTTCTAGATTTTCTTTCTGAGATAGTCTTCTCCCCTCCCCCACTTCATGCATATATTTATATGTATCATTTTCTTTCTGTCTGTCTTTTAGGTTCTGTTTGTACTGCAGCTTCAAATATAGAGCCAAGTCTTGTTTATTTCCTGCTATGCAGTTATCCCAAGATTGTGAGCCTGTTTTGGAAAAAAAAAAGAATTTTTTTTTAATTTGGAAAGCATGCTGTTCCGTAGTATTTCAAATTTAGAATTCCATTTAGCTGCAAAATGAAAACAAAGAGATAAAGCGCAGTCCTGTGTGTTTCAAGTTCAGATGAATCTCAGCCACATTCCATAGATTATTTTGATTTAGTTTTAACAAAATACCACATTAAATCACTCTAATGAGCTGTTTCTGTTCCCCTCTCCGCACAAGGTCATTAGGTACAAGACAGCATCTTTCTGCACTGTCTTCACTATTTCATGTCAGAGATGTCAAAAAAGACTTTGATGGTTTTCTATCGCAGAGAATAGGACACAACTGTTCCTAAAAGAAAAGGCTATGTACCTTCGCAGGGAAGCGATTTGTCATGCTTCTCCAGGACTGGTTCCCGACACTCACGGCTGAGAAGTGCAGGCACACATCTCGTCCTGGGAGGAAAGTTCACCACCCCTTCCCTCCTGCTCACTCACAAATAAGCTCATCTCACACACTTCCTTCCAGCGGCCTCCTTCTACATCTGTGCTTCCGGGGGATGAAAGGAAAAACCTGAAATTAGCATACACATTTAAAATACCTGTCATTAAATGAATTGTGCCTCCTTTTTTTTTAGGGTACCAGCTGTCTTTTTAATTAATGAGAGTTGCAGGTACATGATACTCACAAATATTGCACCACACACCCCGTACACCCATGGCAGGCCAGACACTCACTTCCACTGTGCCGTGGGATGCAGACAAGGCGAGGGCAGCCAGGTATCAGAAGGTGAGCAGCTCGGAGTTACACGTGATACACTAATTACAGAGCAACAGCTCCTGTTCCGGCTTCCAATGAGGGGTCTGAACAGCCTTGTCAGTGCTTTCCGAGGTTGTTAGCGCGACTAATTATCTCCTGGTGTAGTTTCTGTGAAGGCTGGTATTCAGAGGAACAGTAAGCAGATGGATGCCCATTGAGGGCTAGGTAAACCGAAACAGGCTTCAAGGCAATGCATTGGTGGATACAGAGCCTGGGTTAAAGTTCAGCAAATTTTCCCAAAATGGAAGATGAAGTCAAAGTCTAAGGACCTGAGCCACGAATTAACATGAGTGAAGCTGGCAATGATCTGTGTTACTAAACAACTGTGTATTGCTCGTTGATTGTAATACTTTGCTGGTTGATAGGCATTTGCAAGTTCATATCAGATAATTCTTAGGTATATTTTTTATTTTGTGGCTAGTGTCTCTTAGCCAAATACCATTCGTGTACACTATTTGTGTACACTATTTGTGTACATGATGCTCGCAAATATTGCACCACACACCCCGTACACCCATGGCAGGCCAGACACTCACTTCCATTGTGCCTTGGGATGCAGACAAGGTGAGGGCAGCCAGGTATCAGAAGGTGAGCAGCTCGGAGTTACACGTGATACACTAATTACAGAGCAACAGCTCCTGTTCCGGTTTCCAGTGAGGGGTCTGAACAGCCTTTGTGTACCATTTGTGTGGCTGGACGTTGGAATCATCAAACTCCGTGCTCCTGTTCTGACTGCCTGTTCCCCAAGCATCCTTCTGATTGTTTGACTTCGCAAGTAGCTTGCCTACAGGGAGAGAATGTGTTGGTCAGGATGAAGCCAACATCTGGTCCACTTGACACTTATATTACTCACTGTAAATTAATGAACTGGCACTCTGGTTTCCTGTGTCAGTCTCCTCTGAGATGTGCTAACACGAGTCAGTGTTCTTGAGCCAGACCAACTCTGAGACCCTGAAAAATTCAAGCCTGCAGATGGAGGGACTGCACCAAGCCAGGCCGGAAGACCACTTTGAAGTTTCTGCAGACCCCAGTTAGAGTAAATGCCATTCCCAAAGATGAGTACATGAATAATCATCCCTTCAATCAAAAATTGACCTGAAAATTTTAAGGCAGTGTATGTAATCCAGAGATGCCAAGTCAGCAGGGGACTAAACCAGAGACCTGGTGGTAATAAATGGCTGATACCACAGATAAAAGTATGGGGCAGGCCTGGGTGAGCACTGAGACCTCAGAGGCCTTCACCCACCCCCTGACAAGGTGGGACAGGGACAGGAGCATCTCACTCATGAGAAATGATCTTGTAGGTGCATAGGGATTAGAATCAATGGAAAGGGAGCCTCTTAAAAGAATTTTTTAAATAGCTGCAGTTTTTTCCCCAATCGACATTTTCTTATATGATCATGATGACAATGTGACAATAACATACCAGGTGTCATAAAAGAACCACACTGACATTAGACTGTTTCACACAAATGAAGTCACTGTTGAAATAAGAAGAGAGAGTGTCAGAAATCACAAAGCAGAGCTGCACTATCCTCTGTTGGGGTCCCTTGCAGTCACTTGGTGTGTTACAATCCCCAGTCCCAAGTGTAGGCATATACAGATACACATGTATGTATAGTCCCAAGTGTAGGCATATACAGATACACATGTAT
This sequence comes from Hylobates moloch, assembly GCF_009828535.3. NCBI lineage: Eukaryota > Metazoa > Chordata > Mammalia > Primates > Hylobatidae > Hylobates > Hylobates moloch. The sequence continues at coordinate 4,006,952 of NW_026652280.1, read as the reverse complement.
GTACAGCCCCAAGTGTGAGTACATGTGGATACACGTGTGTGTACATCCCCAAGTGTAAGCACATGAAGATACATGTGTGTGTACATCCCCAAGTGTGAGCACATGAAGATACACGTGTGTACATCCCCAAGTGTAAGCACATGAAGATACACGTGTGTACATCCCCAAGTGTGAGCACATGAAGATACACGTGTGTGTACATCCCCAAGTGTGAGCACATGAAGATACATGTGTGTACATCCCCAAGTGTAAGCACATGAAGATACATGTGTGTGTATATCCCCAAGTGTGAGCACATGAAGATACACGTGTGTACATCCCCAAGTGTAAGCACATGAAGATACATGTGTGTACATTCCCAAGTGTGAGCACATGAAGATACACGTGTGTGTACATCCCCAAGTGTGGGCACATGAAGATACACAGGTGTACATCCCCAAGTGTAAGCACATGAAGATACGTGTGTGTATATCCCCAGGTGTGAGCACATGAAGATACATGTGTGTGTACATCCCCAAGTGTGAGTACATGTGGATACACGTGTGTGTACATCCCCAAGTGTAAGCACATGAGGATACGTGTGTGTACATCCCCAAGTGTGAGTACATGTGGATACACGTGTGTGTATATCCCCAAGTGTAAGCGCATGAGGATACGTGTGTGTACATCCCCAAGTGTGGGCACATGAAGATACACGTGTGTGTACATCCCCAAGTGTGAGCACATGAAGATACACGTGTGTGTACATCCCCAAGTGTGAGCACATGAAGATACACGTGTGTGTACACCCCCAAGTGTGAGCACATGAAGATACACGTGTGTGTACATCCCCAAGTGTGAGTACATGTGGATACACGTGTGTGTACATCCCCAAGTGTAAGCACATGAAGATACACGTGTGTGTACATCCCCAAGTGTGAGCACATGAAGATACACGTGTGTGTACATCCCCAAGTGTGGGCACATGTGGATTCACGTGTAAGTACTGTCCCAAGTCCTCCGGAAAGTGCGAGGTGGAGGACAGCAGAGCCAACTGCTCTGGGTCGTCAAGAGCTTTCTGAGTCAGCCTGGATTTGCAGCAGAGCTGCTTTGCTTTTGCAGTGCCAGATAAGCTCCCCGGGAAAGCCACTGGCCTGCACGGAGACATCAATGGTGGCCCGGAGCCCTGCACCCAGACCGGTGAGAGCAACGCCTTTCCTTGGCATATCTCCCTGAATTACAGCGTGAACCCCACAGGCATGGGAACAGAGGAAATAAAGCGGCCTTCCGTTCTTACCGCTCTATTTCCCATTTTCACATTCATTACCTTCCGTGGACTGAGTCATTCCAATTCTGACAAATCTCAGAAAAATTGCAAATGTGCTTGTCTCCGACTGCCGTGTGGATAGTTCACTATGCTGTGAGTTCACGGTGCTATCTAGTTTACCTCGATCAAGCACCATGGTCCGAATTGCATACATTTTCGACATTAGGAGTGACTGGTGAATGATGACTGCCCTCCTACTTCAGAGGAGTGTGGTCTGTTTGGGTGCTCACCACATCCTTGTGTTGTTCAGACGGTTGTCTGTTTGGAAGAGCTGAAGTAAATCACATCCACAGATAATAGCACAGTAGGGACAGTGCCTAGGGGAGGGAAAAAAAAAAGAATAATACCTGAGTCATTTCATGTGCTATTTTCAGGAAAGGATATTTGAAAATTTCAAAGACATTTGATAATTCTAAACAGCTCGTTAAATTACCCCGCTAACTGTAGAAGAGGAAGAGCGTCCAAATCTCTGCTCGTATTGCTAAGGGAGGGGAGGCATTAGGAAGAACTCCTGCACAGATTTTTGGCAAACACCAGGGCCCTTTTTTTCCAAAGACATTCCCTCTATTGCCTGCTGCTTGCTGCTTCATAACACTTGACAAATTCACAGTTCTTAAAAGCCCCCATAAATGTTTTGTAAATTGCTCCATTTTATCAGGGAGTTCTCAGAGCCTTGCCCCTGATATTCACCATGTTTTCATTCTCCATTCCTTGTTTATCTTTATTTTTATGCATTTTCCAACACATAAAGGCTGTCGTTATTAGTATCAGCATTCTCGTTATTACTATCATGACGTTAACCACAGAAAAGACTCAGCATCTGCGAGCTAGAAATCCCTGCAATTGTGAGATTCTCATCACTTCCCCAAAACTAATAAAAAAGAAAGTAAATAAAACCATCTAAAGAAAAAACTAAGGCATCTTAAGCTGTTATGTGCTTCAGGAAAAATCCATGTGCATATCTTACTTCTTACAAGTCAGCTTAAGCTGGCCAGGAGCCGGAGCATGGCTCGGTCACAGATATTGAGAAATCCTTCACCGAATTCCATTTGGATAGCAGGAGTAATTTAAGGGTATGTGGGTGGGAGAGACTTGGAGGAAGGGAGAGGAGACAGCATAGAGTCCCTGATGGAGTACGGGGAAGGGGACGAGGAGGAAGGGTGGAGTGAGTTAGTAAAATTGCACTAGAGACCTAAAATTATAGATCTGTTCGGAATATTAATCCCCGCAGCTGCTAGAAGGAGGCCAGCCGATTGCAACTTGTTTGGAAGACTTTCCTGGACGAGTTCTATTAAAAATGAGGTAGTGTACTGTAAATACAGGATCATGCGTTCCAGCATTTTGTCAGCGCTCCAGCACCTGATTCATTCCCAATAGCACAATCTACTGGATATTATACCGGGACTGTTAGCAACAGCCGGTACATGTTTCCATCACTCAGAATGGCTACCTTTTTAAACATAAGCATGTAAATGAAATATTTTCCCCAGTCAAGCCAACCCCGGGCCTGGTACCAAGCAAACACGGGTGCACTGCGGTCTGCGTGCAAATCGGAGGTGATGCTGACGCTGGGTATCAATCTCTCCTGGTCCAGCATTGATACGAGAACTTTAATATCAATGAGGACTCGGACCAGCCAAGCAGCATCGGCATTAGAAGAAAAAGAAATCCAATGAGAAACCAATTTTCCTTCAACAGCTGTTCGCCGGTGTTTAATTTCTACCCTGGAAGTCCACTTTTCAAAGATTAACTAATAATTGTGGCTGAGTGTGGGCTAGGTAATAACACATCAATAATATTTCCGCTTCTCCTCCAATCTTGCAGCCAGTAATCGTGGAGATCACTAAGATATTTCACAACACTTTTGAGAGCGCCTAGGCTTTTAGGGGGTTCATGGGTAGTGTCGGAAGATATTCTTCCCCAAATGACACAGAGCGGGCCCCTCGGCTTCCAGCCAGTCCACTCATCTCGGCGCCACCCGGGGAAATCTTAGAGCTGTTCTCCGAATTCCTCATTCATTTCCAGGATGGCCGTCTCTGACGTTAGTGGCATTAGCATTAAATCACAGCCTGGATGCTAAATCACACCCTGAGAGGGAACAAAAACCTTCGTGGCTGGGATGGAATAGCTTCCTGGGCTCCGAGGCAGCACGCACAGCGGCGCCCAGAGCAGCTGCGAGGATGGTAGGCAGCTAATAAAGAAAACGGGTGATGCCGGCCTCGGTAAGAGGCATTTGGAGCCAGCAGGGTGCGTGCATAGAGGAGGGGGTATACAGATATTTAAAAGCTACTGACACGTACTCACAACCTAACCCATTTCCTCCTGCACCCCAGCTCTGTCTCTAGTTCATTGAACAGCATCTTATAGCTCGGACAGGTGCACACGTGATCCTGACATAAAATCAAGGGACGTTTTTTCTGATCAGCCTCCTAGCTCCCCTGTTAATATAAGAGCAAAGGCACCCCCAAGAGCAGATATTTAAGGGGAGAGATTTCAACAAGGGAAAAGGGAAGCCTTCCCAGCTGAGGGTGACACTTGAGGCCCATCACCGAGCAGGGGGGCTCTGGAAGACGTTAGAAAGTGAATGTGATGAAGATAATAGAATGATATTCTTGAACGTGGGATGAGAGAGAACTAACTCACACCCTCTCTATTATATAAATTGCCTGATCATGGCAGTGTGTCCATTGCCCACATGCACGCGCATACACACATGAGGGCACGTGTGTGGGAGTGAGGGTGATGCTCTTGTGGGAACAAGGGAGGCCTTCCTCTTTAAGACTTTCTGTCCTGGTAGTTGTTCCTTCTCAAAAGCCCCAGAGACCCTCATCTCCTGGTTGTCAGAGGTGGCATCTGACATGGGACGCAGAGTGCATGACTGCAAGGCACCTTGTGGTTGCCGGACTCGGTTCATATCCTGTGAGTCCTTGGACGCTCCAGAGTTATTACCGGATTGTAAATCCAGGGTTTTAACATATATAAAGCTGAAACCAGAATGTGGTTTCAGAAAAATCACACTGATGCAACTGTTTGGAAACAGCCTCATTTCCTGAGGCGTCCTCTGAGGTGGCTTCCCCAAGCCTGCGGGCAGGGTGTGCAGCCCCCTCAGAGGACGTGCTGGCCTAGTAGCTGGGAGGAAACAGCAGCCAAGAGCACACCCAGCTGTTTTCTAAACTCAGTTACCACCTGCAGGGAAGGGTGCAGGCCCCCAAAGGAATGTGTCCACGTCCCAACCCCCAGAACTCATAAATGTGCAAAGAAGGACGTTATTTAGAAAAAGTCTCTCTGCAGATGTAATTAAGTTAAGGATCTTGAGATGTGGTCATCCTGGACTATCTGATCAGGACCTAAATCAACGATGAGTGTCCTTGAAAAGAAAGGTGGAGTAAGATTTGGGACAGAGAAGAGAAAGCCATACAGAGACAGAGGCAGAGATGGGAGTGAGGTTGCCACAAGCCAAGGAACACTTGCAGCCACCAGAAGCAGGAGAGGCCAGGAAGCACACTCCCCTAGAGCCCCCAGGAGAAGCAGGGTCCGGCAGAAACCTTGATCTCAGACTTCTGGCCTTCAGAACTCTGAGAGGATGAATTTATGTTGTCATCGGCCACCCGGGTTGTGGTAACATTGCAGAAGCATAGGAAAGTAATACCCTACCGCAGAAAAGAAGAAAGCTCACTTTAACCTTTAACCTAGGCAAAAACTTTTATCCAGAAAAATTCTACCTCAATAGATAAAACTAAGATTTCACCTGGAAAAAAAACGAAACAACATCAACAACAAAAAAATATAGATTTATTTGTGCCACCTTCTCATGAAACAAACAACTCTCAAATAGACACGTTAACATCTGTTTTGAATTTGCAACAAGAAAGCACAGGTCGTACCAGGAACACGCTGCCACTTACTGCTATGGTCTGAATTTCTGTGTAGCCCCCAAATTCATATGTTGAAATAGTCACTCCCAGTGTGATGGTATTCGAAAGTGATTAGATTATGGAGGTGGACCCATCATGAATGGAATTCGTGCCTTTATGTAAGAAGTCCCAGAACCCTCATCCGTATCCCTTCCTTCCACCACGGGAGAAGATGGCCATATATGAACCAGGAAGCAGCCCTCACCAAATACTGAAGCTGCTGGTGCCTTGATCTGGGACCTCCCAGCTTCCAGAACTGTGAGAAAGACATTTTTGTTGGTTATAAGGTTATAAGTCACCCAGTTTATGATAGTTTGTTATCACATCCCAATCAAAACTAAGACACTCACTAATGCACACCTAATTTAGGTTTCCAAATGGAAATCTTAATTTCTCATTTTAAAATATCTATGTTTCTATTATTTTGCAGTTTTCTCTAAATACACAAAATGACCAGTGCTCTATATTTGCAATGATAAAAGTATTCAGATGCTAAGCCCAAACGAAAACTCTGGGTCCAAAGTGAATTTTTGCTGGCTCCTTAAAAGTAGAATGGCGATGAGGAAGGAGAAATGATCAGTTGTTGAAGCTTGCATACACTGAGAAATCCAACAAAAATGATATGATTTTTATACACTCCCTCATGATACTGAGCGAGTGTTCAGTGGGAAGCAAAGGGAGTGCCACATGTTTTGCCTGTGTGTCTTGTCTAGCGTGGGTCCTGGAACCAATAATAGGAATGCTCCACAGAAGCAGAGGAGTTGAGTGGTCCAAGTGCCAGATCTGGAGCTTTCAATCTGTAGCTGCAGGACCAATAGGCTGTTTAACTTCTCTCTGCCTTGATAGCCTCATATTTAAAATGGGGTGAATGACAGCAACTAATTTAGAATGTAATTGTGAAGATTAAATGAGACTTTATGTGTCAATCCCTTAAGACAGTGTCCCAAACAAAGTAGTACTCAATAAAAGTTAGCTGTTACTCTGAACCCTCAATAAATGCAGGATCTGATGACACTTTTACAAAGTTGGTTCAAAAGCCTCGGAAATTCTTGAGGAAAGTAAGATTCACACACTCCCCCGCGGCAGAGAGAACTTAAGTTCTAGGACTGCTAAATTTTACTCAACATTCTTCGGGCGGCGCCCTGATTTCCAATGTTTTGTTAGTATACGATTGTGTTTCTTTCATATTTATGATATTTTACATTTTGTTAATTGCTCTTTGAATTTCATTCAAATATTTGTTACTGTTTCTTAATTAAAGTGAAATGTTTATAACATGAAATTAACCATTTCAAAGTGGACCATTCAGTGGCACTTAGTCCATTCACAGTGTACTGCAACTACCTCCTCTATCTAGTTCCAAAACAGTTTTCATCACCCTAAAAGGAGGTCTCATACCCATGTATAAGTTAATTGCCAGTCACCCTGCCCACAAATCCCTCAGAATCACTAATCTGTTTTCTGTCTCTATGTCTCTACTTTTCTATTCTGAATATTTCATATACATGGAATCATACAATAGATGACATTTTATGTCTGGTTTTTTCCACTTAGAATAAGATTTTTGAGGTTCATCCAAGTTTTAGCCTGTATGAGTATATCACTCCAAAATCCTTTTTAGGGCTGAATAAAGTCCCATTGTATGGATATACGACAATTTCTTTATCCATCATCTCTTGATCAACATTTGGGCTGTTTTCACCTTTATGCCGTTGTGAATGGTGCTGCTATGAATATGCATGTACATGAAGATATTTGAGTCCCTATTTTCAATTCCTCACCATATATACCTAGAAGTAGAATTACTGGTTTGTTTGGTAATTCTACTTTAACTTGTTGAGGATGGCAAACTTATAATTCTGTTCACTTGTTGCAGATTTTCACAGTGGCTGTACCATTTTACATTCCCACCAGCAATGTATAAGGACTCTTGTTCTTCCACATTCTTTCCATTGCTTGTTATTTTCTCTTTTGTTTTTTTGGTTGGTGGATTGCTTGGTAGGTTGGTTGGTTAATTACAGCCATCCTATATGGGTGTGAAGTGCTATTTCACTGTGGCTTTGACTTGCATTTTCTTATTGACTAATAAATGATGCTGAGCATCTCTTCATGTGTCTGTTATCCACTTGCATATCTTCTTTGAAGAAATGTCTATTCAAGCTCTTTGCCTGTTTTTAGCTGGGCTGTCTTTTTGTGGTGGAGTTGTAAGAATTCTTTATGTATGCAACATACAAATCCCTTATCAGATATGTGATTTGCAAATATTCTATCCCATTACATAGGTTCCTTTTTCTTTTTGATTCATTAAAATTTTATTTTATATGTTGTGCTTAATTTCCTGCTTCCCTGATAAACACAGCAGCTTTGGGTGGGGTCTCTTAGTCTTTTGCCCAAGTGGACATCACAGGCCCCTATCTCCTTCACTCACAGGAAAGTGAAGAATTGGGTGAAAGAGAAATTATGAGGAAAGTAGTTTCATAAGTTTAGAACAGCGACTTCATTATGGACCCTGGGATGTAAATTCTAGCTCCATGTCTCAGTAGCTGTGAGACCCTGGGCCAACTCTTAGGCCTGCTAATCCTATTTCCTCTTCTGAATGGTGGGGACAGTGACAGTGTATGCCTCCTAGGGCTGCTGTGAGGTTCATGCAGATGGTCCATTTAACAAAAGTAATGAAAACAATGTTAGCTATTCATAATATTTTTGGTAAAGAAATGTTTTCAAAATAGATACAAGTTACCATGTTCGCTTTTTTATTTTTATTTTTTATTATACTTTAAGTTCTGGGATACATGTGCAGAACGTGCAGGTTTGTTACATAGGTATACATGTGCCATGATGATTTGCTGCACCCATCAACCCATCGTCTACAGTAGGTATTTATCCTAATGCTATCCCTCCCCTTGCTCCCAACTCCCTGACAGGCCCCAGTATGTGATGTTCCCCTCCCTGTGCCCATATGTTCTCATTGTTCATCTCCCACTTATGAGTGAGAACATGCGGTGTTTGTTTTTCTGTTCCTGAGTTAGTTTGCTGGGAATGATGGTTTCCAGCTTCAACCATGTCCCTGCAAAGGACATGAACTCATTCTTTCTTATGGTTGCATAGTATTCCAAATGCCCATCAATGTTAGACTGGATAAAGAAAATGTGGCACATATTTTTTATGTAGCCTTTTCAGCAATTGGTCTAAAGCACAGTTTCTATGTCAGAATGGCTATTTCTTTAATTTCAACATATCAGCACTTACTTCTTTTTTTCTTTCCAAAGCTACTTCCTTTCCAGGAAAAAACTCCTTCTCCAGGCTCCATTCCTTTTAGCACTACACTGAGCATAGTATGAACAGTGACAGCCATTCTTGAAGCCTCAGCTGTAGCCGGATGGAATGGGGTAGCTAAACCACCACAGCCCCAATACCTAATGAGCTTTCTCTGTGCCTATTAGAGGCTTGGAAGGAAAATAGATCATCATAATCATAATCAATTAATCAAAAACTTTAATAAACTATGAAATGGTATTTCCTGAGTACCTCTTGTGTTTTTATAATCCTAAGAAGAAAAAAAAAAAAAGAGGTACAGAACTCAGACCAGCAATAAAACAAGTAATCCACAATAAAGTATCAAGTATCAAGTATAATAACCCTTTCAAAGATAGAAAAACTAAACTTTGCTGAACAGGAAATTAGAGAATTCCGTATAGTAAGGTGTCAATGGCAAGGCATCCACGAATAGTTAAAGGTGGAAGAAGAGAGAGCAGAGGCTATTCTTCTGATGAAAAATGCAACACAGTTGGTGAACTTCAGCAGCCGTGTGTTACCAGGCATTTGCGGGCACAGCTCAGTGATAGTCAACCGAGACCCTGACAACATAAGTGACAGAGGATCTACCTACTCAGTGGAGAGCTTACTTCTTTCTTTCTTTATTTCTTTCCAAAGCTACTAGCTTTCCAGGAAAAACTCCTTCTCCAGGCTCCCCTCTTTTTAGCACTACAGTGAGAGTAATATGAACAGTGGCTGCATCTGGGTCAAATATGAGTACGATGGATTCAACGCTTTTCAAAAATGTCCACCAAAGTGCCCCAAATAGCAGAGGAATAAGATGCAGCCAAGCAGATAGCAGGGGCATATCCCAAAACAGTCCTACAGAAGACCAAAGTCTCCTGAACATTTTTGGCCTCTCTCAGAAGGTTGTCCAAGATCTGTGTTTAATTCCTTGATACGTTAAAAAAATTGTTTTACATGAAAATGTATTAGATAATTTTAAGGGAAAAAAGGTGGGTTTTAAAAATGCTGCTCTAGGAGACCTTTTCTCCTCTAGTTTCCCTTTTTTTTTTTTTTTTTTTTTTTTGGAGATGGAGTCTCACTCTGTCCCCTAGGCTGGAGTGCAGTGGCATGATCCCGGCTCACTGAAACCTCCGCCTTCTGGGTTCAAGCGATTCTCGTGCCTCAGCTTCCCGAGTAGCTGGGATTACAGGCACGCACCACCATGCCCAGCTAATTTTGTATATTTAGTAGAGACGAAGTTTCACCATGTTAGCAAGGTTGATCTCGAACTCAAGACCTCAGATAATCCGCCTGCACTGGCCTCCCAAAGTGCTGGGATTACAGGCGTGAGCCACTGCGCCCGGCCAGTTTCCCATACTTCTTCGCACACTGATTTGCACGCCAGTTTCAATAGCATGGGTTTCAACAAAGTTAAATTCCAGAAAGAAAGTGAATACGGAAAGAGCTTAGGAATTATGGGAGTGCGGAGGAGGCAACGTTCGCTGAGATTGGGCCAGGGATGGGCCGGCCTGGAATGTGGGGAGAAGTGGGGAGCCCTTGGGAAGGGATGGCAGACACTGCTGTTTCCCAGTGAGCAGGCATCCCCTCTTCCCTGCTGCACAGCCTGGATCTTCTTTAGGCAGCAACGTGGCCAGCGCTAGGGGTTTGGACTAAACTATTCAAGACTATCCCTTTCTTTCTGTCAGATGCTCTCTTTCCACACCTTGTCACCAGAGAGCCAGAGGAAGTGTGAAGCCCATTGGCCAGAAGGGGAGTTCGGCTGCAACTTCTGTAAAAGCTATTTCATCCCTCATTAAAGAAAAAAAAAAAAAAAGGCAAAAAACCCCAGCAGACTGGCACCGTGCACACATTTGTGCACACACGCACACACATGCACACCTGCAGACAGCTCTCCCTCTGTCCCGTGCATTGCTGGCTCACTCCTCTGGGCCTTTGGAGACATTATTTTTTAAAGCCATAGCTGATGCCTTGTTGCTGGAAGGGAAAGGCCAAAAGAGCTGTAGAAAATGTGAAATCCAGTGCCTGGAAATCACTCAGCCATTTGGCTGAACTTTGAAGCACCAGTCTCCATCATTTCTGTGAACTTATAGGTCAGTCTTCCTCCCAGATCATGAACTTGCTCCTGTCCCCATCCTCACCCCTTCCCAGTCCTGCACTGCAGCAAGAGTAACCATATTAGGGCCTAACGAAGGTGAAGGCAGACTCCTTCTTTGCTCAGAACCTGCAAGGCCTCCCATTTTGCTCATTCGGAACACAAGCAAAGTCTCCCCACGGGCAGCAGGCTTACCTGTCTGCCCTCCCCTCTCACCGCTTTGACTCTGATTTCGCCCGGCCCTCACTCCAATCCCACCACACTCGGCTGCTCAGGCTTCTTGCAGAGCCTGGAACCTGCCAGGCAGGCTCCTCCCACAGGACACTTGTCCTGCCTTCCTCTTGGTCTAGGCTGAGATAAGCACATGACTAACTCCTCAATGTCCTCCAATCATCGCTGCTATGATCATGCTGTTTTTAAAGTGCAAACCACACTCACTCACCTCCCAGTAGCTCCATCCTCCTATCTTCCTCTACCCCTTCCACAGGCTTAGCACTTCTTCGTGAACATAATTTACTGATTTATACTATTATGGTTAATTATCTATCTCCTCCTCCTAGAATCAAAGTCCCATAAGTTTTTATTTCTAGTCTGTTTGTTTTGCTGATGTAATCAAGGTTAAAGCACAGTGCCTGGCACAGGGTGGGTGCCCGGCAAATATGTGTTCAATAAAATACGTGTCAAATACTATTTCTGCAATAGGGCAGTGACTCTGACAAACCCTCCAAAAATGTGTGATGACTGAATGAAAATATAATTTGGCAAACAAAAATTTACATTCTACCACCTTTATAAAATGGATCTGATACATGGAACAAGATGATTTTCCAATACAGTCACAAATTCCATGAAGTGTAAAATAAATACAGATTACTTATTTTAAATAAGTACATAAAATATAAAACTTAAAATGTACTTAAAATATAAAATGTACTTAAAATGTAAAACTTGATCAGAATTATTGTGAAAAATATTGCTGCATGGACAATGCCAAGGACATGTTATAAAACTATTGTTCCTTATGACTCTATGAATATTGCTTCTAGGTCTCAATCTCCTTTCTATCCCAAAGAGAAAAAAAGATGATTTGTTTGAACAGCACTCCAGGTCACCTCCTCGAGGGCCTTCTCTTCATCCTCCTGCCCTATGTGCATATTAACCCACAAACATGAGTAAACCCTTTCATTTACTTTATCTGCTTGCATTCCCATCTGCCTAGCTTTTCTGGGAGAAAGTCCTAAACTAGGAGCATTGGCTGCACAAAATAATATATTTTCTAGTCCCAACTACTATCTTTGTAGTCCCCTCAATGAAAAACACGTATTCCTTTTATTCCATTCAACACTGAAGCTGCGTCATTGTCTCAGGTCAATACCCAAGGTTCGTTGTCTCACACCAAGGAAGTCGAGGACGTGGACACACAAGAAGTGAGTTTAAGAGCGGAGGTTTCATAGGTGAGAGAAAAAAGAAGACAAAAGCTCTCTCTCCTACAAAGAGAGGGTGCTCCCAAGTGGGTCTTCAGGTTCCACGGTGAAATGCAAGGGGTTTTATAGATGAGCTTGAGGAGGTGCTGTCTGATTACATAGGGCATGAGAGACGGGTCGGACTGCGCGTAACATTTGCATAGTGTGCAAAGAAGCTGGCCATCCCACCCTAACCTTTTATTATGCAAATGAGTTCTCTACCTGACTGGTGCCATGGTTCCTGCTTCTTTACTGCACACGTGATTGACAAAGAAAAGGAAAATGAAGCCTCCATGTTGAACACGGCTGGCCCTCAGGTAACCGTTTCCTATTGGCACAGCTACCAGCATTCACCTGTTCAAGCTTCCAGCTTGCTTATCTCTGTCTGTAGCTCGATTTCACAGGCTGCTCTTTGTTAGACAAGAAATGATTTGGGGGCTGCTTTTGATAAAAGGGAGGCCTTACCGAAGACTCTCTTACCTTTACTATTTGCCTAAATAATTTCGGTCTAGCTCCTGCATCAGCACCATTTCCCATCTCCTCTCGTTCCTTCCACACTCACAGCCTGGTCCCCACTTGCTGATTCCCTGCCTTCAATTTTGCTTTTTCAAGAAGATCCAGACCCGCCTTTGCACAGAGCTTGTTCTTTGTGTCTTCACTCCACCTTTGGTACCACTTTTCCATTTCTTGTTTTTCAACTTTTCCATTGCTGTATAACCTTCATCTCGAAAATTATTATCAATTTTTCTTTTTTTGTTTTGAGACAGGGTCTCACTCTGTCATGCAGGCTAGAGTGCAGCAGTGGCCTCATAGCTCACTGCAACCTTGAACTCCTGTGCTCAAGCAATCCTCCCGCCCCAGCTTCCCAAGTAGCTGAGAATACAGGCACATGCCTCCACACCCACCTATAGAGCGAATTACTAAAATCCAAATCTTCTATTTGCTTCCTAATTTATGTATTTTAAAGTTATTATTTTAGTGCTTATCCTAGAAATCTAAAGATTACAAAAGGCACTCCTGACTTACCACAATCCACTGTAAACCAATTAACTTACCACTACTGAAACATGACAAGCACCTTAAAATTGTCCAATGCCTTTACTCTTCTTTTGCCCTTCGCACTATTTTTATATACTACTATATTCTACATATTATTTATATGCACATATGTGTATTATAAACTACATAAGATAGTATTTTTGTTGTTGTTTTAGAAAACCAATATATTTATCCTTTTCAGTAGAGTCCTTCCTTCCTGCAGTGTTATCCTATCTGGAGTCATTTTCTTTTTTAAAAAGTCTTTTTTTAAAATATCTATTATTTATTTATTTATAACTGTCAAATACTAATTATGTATAATTTTGGGGTACAATGTTATCAATATCTATACACTATATATATATATATATATATATATATTTTTTTTTTTTTTTTTTGAGACGGATCTTGCTGTCACCAAGGCTCGGCTCACTGCAAGCTCCGCCTCCCGAGTAGCTGGGACTACAGGCGCCCGCCATCAGGCCCGACTAATTTTTTTGTATTTTTAGTAGAGACGGGGTTTCATCGTGTCAGCCAGGATGGTCTCTATCTCATGACCTCGTGATCCACCCGCCTCGGCCTCCCAAAGTGCTGGGATTACAGGCGTGAGCCACCGCGCCCGGCCTGATCTATGTATATATTATAGAAAGATTCAATTGAGCTAATTAACATACCTATACCCTCCACCAATTTATTATCCTCTTTTGTGCTGAGAAAATTAAAAACCTATTCTTTCAGGAAATTCGAATTTCACAGTACATTATTATTAACTGCGGTCACCATGCACTGCAACAGATCACTAAAAACTTATTCCTTCAGTCTGACTGAGACTTTTCCCCCAGATCAACATCTTCCTGTTCCCCACTCCCGCCCCTCCTCCAGCCTCTGGCAACCACCATTCTGCTCTCTGTTTCTATAAGATCGACTTTTAAAATTCGACATATAAGTGAGATCATACAGCATTTGTCTTTTTGTTTGTGGCTTATCTCATTTAACGTATGTCCTTCATTTCCATCCGCAGCGCCACCAATGACTGAATTTCCCTCTTTTTTAGGCCTGCATGGTATTCTACTGTGTATATACACCATTGTCTTTACCCAGTCGTCCACTGACAGACCCTTAGGTTGCTTCCATATTTTATTTATTGTGAATAACGCTGAAATGAACATACAACTGCAGATATCTCTTTAACATAATGATTTTAATTTCTTTGGCTAAATACTCAGAAGTGGGATGCTGAATCTTATAGTAATTCTATTTTTAGTTTTCTGAGGGACCTTCATACAGTTTTCCAAAATGAGTACTAATTTTCATTCCAGCCAACAGGGTACAAGATTTCCTTATCTCCACATTCTTCACCAACACTTATTCATCTTTTTAATAATAGCCATACTAACAGGTGTGAGGTAATATCTCATTATGGTTTTAATTTGCATTTCCCTAATGATTAGAGATGTTGAAGGTTTTTAATAGATCTGTTGCCTTTCACATCTTTTCTTTAGAGAACTATCTGTTCAGACCCTTTGCCCATCTTTGAAATCAAGTTATCTATTTTCTTGCTGAGTTTATTGAGTTCCTTACATATTTTGGATATTAACCCCTTACTAGATGTATGGTTTGCAAATATTTTCCATGGATTCTCTCTTCACTCTGTTGATTGCTTTCTTTGCTATGTAGAAACCTTTTTTGTTTGATATAATCCCACTTGTCTACTTTTGGTTTTGTTGCCTGAGTTTGTGTAGTCACATCTGAGAAATTACTGGCCAGACTAGTATCATGGAGCTTTTTCTCAACATATTCTTCTAGTAGCTTTATAGTTTCAGGTCTTATGTTTAAGTCTTTTTATTCATTTTTGAGTTTTTTTTTATATAGTGTGAAATAGGATCCAATTTTATTCTTCAGCATATGGATATCTAGTTTTCTCAAGACCATTTATTAAAGAGACTGTCCTTTCCCCATTGTGTGTTCTTGGCACCTTTGGAGAAAATCAATCAACCCTAAATAACTGGGGTTTATTTCTGGACATTCAATCCTGTTCCATTGGTCAATGGGTCTGTTTTTATGCCAGTACTATCTTGTTTTGATTATAATAGCATTGTACAATATTTTGAAACCTAGAGGCTGGAAGCTGAACTTACTTTATTTAGCTTCAAGAACTACCTTTATTATTTCTTGAAATAATTCATGCTGGCATTGAATTATTTCAACTTCTGTGTAACTGAATTATTTATTTTGCTTTTATTTCTAAAGGATGATTTCTCTGGCTATAAAATTTTATATGTAGTTTTTTCCCCCTTTCACACTTAAACATGCCATTCTATTGCCTTCTGGCTTTCATAGTTTCTATAAAAAATCAGTTTTAAGTCTTATTATTGTTACCTTGTGTCTTCTAACTCTGGCTACTTTTAGTTTCTCTCTCTGTCTCCCCTCTCTCTCTTTCTCTCTCTCTCTCCCTCCTCTCTCTCTCTCCCCCCTCCTTTTTTTTTGGAGGGTGGGTGGGCAGGGCAGTGGTTTAGTACACTGAGTTGGAAGTGCCTAGGTGCCCAGGCATGATTTGCTTTATATTTATCAAAAGTGAGGTTTTTGAGCTTCTTAAAATCAGTAAGCTGATGTTGTTTATCAGTTTTGAAAATTTCGCAGCCATGTTATTTTCATATTGTTTCTTTTCCAATATCTCCCATGGTGCCTTCTGGAACTCCAGTTACACATATGTTCGACCTTTTGACTTTATCCCATGTCTCTTCTAGGTTTTCCATTTTTTTAACTTTTTTTTCTCTTTGCTTTAAGTTTGGATTTTTGTTTGTTTGCTCTTCTTCTATCTCATTAACTCTGTATTCTATCAAGTTCAGTATTCTGTTACACTCACCCAATAACTCTCCATTTCAGATACTGTATTTTTCAGATCCAGAATATCTATTTGATTATGTTATATATTCCTAGTGCATGGTACTTACTCCTAAGAAATGGTATTTATTTCTAGAGTGTAATCTTGTCCTGGGACATGGACTCTGGGCCCTCTACTGATAGACCAGATAACATATGGAGGCTCTTCCTCCAGGTCAGGGCTTGAACTCTAACTACTTTTCCCTCAGACCCTCCTTGGTTGAAATCTTTGTTCATCTCTTTATCCTGCCAGCTCTTATTTCTTACTAAGTTTCTTGAAAGTTTCTTTGCAAATATGCAGCCTAGAAATTGGCCAGTAATTGAGAGAAATGTTCTACAAATGTACGAGTGATTTCTTTGTTATTTCCTTCACCACAGTACTTTTGCCCTCTTAGACCAACTGCTTTAGCAGCCTTGAATCTGATCCGTGTTTCCTCAGGTAGTACAATTGCCACTGTCTTCTTGGATTCTATTCCTCCTGTGTTTTTCTGAGGTGAATATGCAGACAACTTTGTATATTTCCCTTCTCTGAGAGATGGTAGCCCCTGAAGTCTTATGCACAGCATTTCCCACCACTTCCATCAAACTGTTGCTTTACATAATTTGTTCAGCTTTTATGGTTGTTTTAGGAGAAAGGGGTGATTATTCTAATTCGAGCTTCTCCATTATGACTGGAACCAGAGATTCCATTTTCTTCTTTACGTAGAGAAAATAAAAAATAAAAAACAAAAAACTCTTTATTTCCAAAGCTAAAATCTTCCCTTAGGTTTTAACCGTATTTCTTCCTCCTTCTAAAGTTTTATTTTATCTTCAATTCCCTCTTCCTTCTCCACTGGTTCTTTCCTGTCTGTCTGAAATCAAACAAATCATAATCTGAAAATAAACAAACAAGCAAACAAACAAAATTTTGTTCCAGATCTTGCATCTGTTTCCTAGTTTATATTTTCTTTCATTAAACATCTTTAAAATAATTACACCACTTCTTCAGGGTCCCCTTCCTTGTCATGTACTGCCACTTCCTTCTCTGTCAATCTGGCTTTGCTTCCTATATGCTACAATAATTTTTCAGTTATAAGAAAAAACATTTTTTCACATTTAACATGTCTGAAATTGGAATTAGTGTTATGATCAATGGAATCATAAATTGGATTAAATATGATAAAATTAGATATTTCAACATTATCTTTCACCTTCTAATCCCCAAAGCCAATGGCTTTTCTTATATTGTGTTCTTCATGATCTCTCTGAATCATATGGCATCTCTTCCTTCTCAAAATTTTCTTCCATTGCCTTTAATGATATCCACAGCCCTTTTGGTTTATTTCTGTAGCTTGTCTTTCTTCTGCCCTGATATGTAAGTTTTTTTCTTAAACCAATTATCTTATCTCTACTTTGCCAATCAGACTCAAATTTTACCTTTTAGTACTGAAGTTCTACCCAATACATTATCTATCATTTTCAAGTAATTGTTGTATAAACTTCTCCTAGAAAATTCTAAAGTTGCATAAACAGGCATTAGAGCAATTCCACTCTGTGACCCATAAGCCTGTTTTTCAGATTTTCCTATTTCTCACAATGGCATCAAAGCCTCCAGGACTCCAACATTTAATGCATGAAGGTCATTTCTTATCCTACAAGGCTCTGCTTCCTACCCATAGTCAGGATCCCAGTTCTCTGCCCTAACACTTGAGATCATTCCTTTCTCTCTCTCCATTTCTTTTATGAACATCTCAACTCAAATTCATATTATAATTGTCCTGAAAAATTGCAAAGCCTTTGTACTGGCTGCAGTAGATTGTGTTAACTATGACCCCATGAAGTATACTTCCCTGCATCTGTCCAAGGCCCTTTGCCATGTAAAGCTGTGACTATTCTCATCAAGATGCAGTTGACGGCTTTCCACTCTTGAATCTAGGCTGGCTCTGTGCGTTGGTCTGATTAATGCAATGGGTAAGAGTGACGTTTTCAGAGCTAAGTTCAGAGCAACTTCCACTCTGGTCACTTAAAACACTTCCTTGTGACTGTCTTGCAAAGATGGTTTGGCTACTGGGAAATAATCACACCATGTGGAAGAGAACTGAGGCACCCTGGCCAACAGCTGGAACCAACTTCCAAACCTGGATGAGATCTTATAGCTTTATACTCCAAGTCAGGTCATGAGAAGACTGCAGTCATATGAATGATCCCAGCTGAGCCCAACAGAAGAACCACCCAGTTGCTGACCTATGGCATTTTGAATAATTACAGATTCTTTTTAAATAGACTAATGTCTGAGGTGGTAACTGATATTGGCATCAAGTAACACATAATACCCCTGGCTTCCAGTATCTCAAAGCTATCCTAACATTGCTGCCTGTTACAGACTGAATGTTTGTGTCTTCCGAGATTCACATGTTGAAGCCCTAACTTCCAATGGAATGCTATTTGGAGACAGGACCCTTGAGGTTTGGATTAGGTCAGAAGTGCAGTGCCCTCAGGATGGAATTTAGTGCCCTTAAAAGAAGAAGAAGAGATAGAAAAATATTCCCTTTTCTTCACATGCACCCCCAGGAAAAGCCATGTGAGGACATAGCAAGAAGACAGCCATCTGTAGCCAAGAAGTGGGTCCCACCAGAACCCGACCATGCTGACACTCTGATTTGAGACTTCTGCACTCCAAAACTGTGAGAGAATAGATTTCTGTTTTGAAGCCACTCAATCTATGGTATTTTGTTATGGCAACCTGAACTGATGTAGATGCTGCCCAGTTAATCTTCCTGAAGTCCATCGCTCCACGATGCAATGGTTCTCTATGTCCTACCATTAAAACTCAATATCCACTTCTTTACTTCACCCACCAGTCACTTCTTATGTCATTATGAGAGTTCCCCTTTCTATAAGTATTAAGGACATGACTGTCTCCTTTGACTAAGATCCCATTAGAGACGACGGTCTCATTTTCAGTGATTCTGCAGCTAAGTACACTTGCTGCTGGTGCCTCGCTGAGCACCCTGGAGGGTGGACAAAGCACTGTGCTCCCTGACCAGCAATGTGGAGACACATCTCTGGGGCTTCAGCATCTGAAAGTTTATCTCTTTGGACTTGCCAGGCTAGTAGCAATCGGTTGGTTTTATGGATGAGTCACAACTAAATGCATTAAGTACGCTGGTCCTTTCAAGCAGCATGGTATAAGAGTAAAGGGTGTGGAATGTGGAACCCTACAGATGTGAGCTCTGTCACTGTCCAAACATGTGACCTTTGAGAAGTCACTTTATCTCTCTGAAAATAAGTCAACCCATCTGTAAATTGGAGGCAAGTTTGAGAAATGTATACTGGTTCTTATCCCAGAGTCTCACTCATCTTAAGTGCTCACCAAACTGTGGTTATTGGCAAGTACCTGTTATCTATGGACATTGTATTAGTTTTCTGTGGTCATTGTAAACAATTGCCACCAACTTGGGGACTTAATCAACAGAATTTTTTTTTCTTTCCATCTGGAGGCTAGAAGTCTGAAATTGGCATCATTGGGCCAAAATCAAGGTGTTTATGGGCTATGCTCCCTCCGGAGGCTCAAGGGAAACATTTGTTCCTGGCCTCTCCCAGTTTCTGGTGGCTGCCAGCCTTCCTTGACTCACGGCCACATCAGTTCAAGCTCTTCTGTGATCACATTGCCTCCTCCTCTTCAGCCTTTCAAATCTCCCTCTGCCTCCCTCTTCCTAGGCCTTTTGTGATTATATTTGGGATAATCCAAGAAAATGTCCTCATCTCAAGATCCCTAATTTAATTCCATCTATAAAGACGCTTTTTTAAAACAATATTACATTTACAGATTCCAGAGATTAACACATATATATCTTTTTCACCCGTCCACAAATGCAGAGCAAACTACCACATTAGCAACTTAGAATAACACACATTTATTTCCACACAATTTCCATGGGTCAGGACTTTGGGCACAGCTGAACTGGGCTCTTAGCTAAGGGTCTCACAAGGTGACAATCAAGGTATCAGCCAGATACCTTGGGAAGCTCAAAGTCCTCTTCCAAGCTCACACAGTTGTTGGCAGAACCCAGTTCCTTGCAGTTGTAGGTCTAAGACTTCTATTTCCCTTCTGGCTGTCAGCCAGGGCCACTCTCTCTTCCTTGCCATGTGGCCCTTTCCCAGAATGCAGAGCCCTCTCACACAGCAAAGTTTACATTTTTAGGGCAGGCAGAAGAATCTCTGTCTCCAGCCTGCCAAGACAGAGCCTATATAATGTAAGCTCGTCAAGGGAATGACATCCCCCTCAGCTTTGCCATATTGTCTTGGCAAGTCACAGCCTCCAGCACACTCAAGAGATGGGACTTATACAGGATATTCCACATGGATGATTACCCTAGTGTGTGTCCACTGCATGTAGGCATAAAATAAATAGTAATAATGACAGCAGAAGTGGTACTTCAATTGAGAAGTGTTATGGTTTGAATGTGTCCCCCCTAAAAGCATTTGGGGACAATGCTTTTAGGGGGGACACATATAAACCACAGCACTTTTTGGCAAGTTAATCCCCAATGCAACAGTGTTGGGAGGTGGCGCCTAATAGCAGGTGTCTAGGTCATGAGGGTTCCATCCTCATAAATGAGTTAATGCCAATTATAAAAGGGCTTGGGGGTGCTGCAAGTTCAATCTCTTGCCCTTCCATCTTCCACCATGGGATGGCCCAGCCAAGAAGGCCCTCTCTAGATGTGGGCGCCTTGGTCTTGGACTTCCCAGACTCCACAACCATGAGCCAAATAAATTTCTGTTTTTTCATAAGTACCCAGTCTGTGGTATTCTGTTATAGCAGCACAAGAGGTATTTCCAGTGAGTATGAAGAATACATAAATCATGTGAATAAACTTTGGCATAAAATAAAATAGATCATTTAATTATTTCAAACTAAACCAAATCACTACTGCTCCAAATTATGGTTTACAACTATGATGGCATTCACAGTCTGACCCAGTTATCTCACCCTGAGAAATGTGTACTAAACTAGTAATTCAAAAGAGCTCCCTTCCTCCAAATGAAAAGCTTTAAACTGGAAACAGGAGCCCACTTAGCAGGTCCCACAGCTCCGGCAAGGACGGACTCTGCTGCTTTGTCTGAGCAAAATTAACCAGCAGCATGGCTCAGAGGGTCCTGGGAGCCTGTGGCAACATCGGGGAGCAGGGGGGGCTTATGTCATCTCTGAAAGATGTGACAGTTATTTGGAGAGGACAGGAAGTCGCCCAGGTCAGAAAATCTAGCATGTGTTAGGCATGTTCACAAATAAGCCCATCTATCAGCTGGCTACAGTGAAGGATACACAGAATCAAGAATTATCAAGGTCCTCTAACCCATACATCCGGGACTCCTGTGCCCTCCAACAGCTATAGTTCCCTTTGTTTTATAAATAACAGTAACTTCAGCTACTATACTCAGCTCTGCAGTAAGCTCAGCCTTTCAGATTTCCCTCGTCCAGCATCTCTGGGAATCCACATCAGGGTCTCCAGGTTCCATGAGTCATGCTCGCTGGCTGTGCCAGCCATTCCTCTGGACTGCTGAGATTCTTCTGCAGGTGACCTCAGGACTTCAGAAAAAATGGTGCAGCTTCTAGGCTACCGACCAGCAGAAATGTGACTCCATGCAGGACAGAAGCAGCATAATGTGCTATTATATTAAGCAATGTAATTGCTCAGTTTTTCAAACTTCTTTATTTGAAAAGCAGAAGCTTTATGTAACCATAAGTCTCATTAACATATTTTTACCAAAACAAAGATGTAGAAATAGAAATACTATCAGCAGCATTTAATTAGCCAGTTTTTCTTACTATTAGACATTAGGGCTTAAACATTATTGGAGTGCAATAATGCAAAGTGTGAATTCAGTCATCTTAGGCTGAAGTAAATCAGCATAAATCAGGGTGGCATGAGATCCTTGAATTCCAAACAGGCAGCTTGGAATATTATCTCATAAGCAAGAGAAAGTGTTTGAAATCTTCTCCTAGGAGGCTGATATGATGAAAGCTTGAATGAGGATTCTCATGGCTGCAGCACACAGAATATACTGGAAATCTGAACCAAGCACTGGTTCTAATTGAGGGCAGTGGCAATGGATTTGATGCTAGAGACATCAATAAGAAAGAATTTTTATGGAATGAAGTTATGTAGCTGTTGGGAGAAAGGGAGAGGGAAATCTAAACAAAGTCAAGATTTTGAACATGGACAGTGGGGTGAAGACGGACGCAGCCAACACGAATGGAGAAGTCACAAGGGCAGCCCTGAGAAGGCAGAAGTGAGGAGGCCCCCTTTGCATGGCTTAATTTCAGTGACTCCGGCGAGTCTTCATGAACATTGCCAATGAGTAGTTGTAGGGAGATTGTCAACACCTCTGCTTCAATATCATCAAGGATACAGTGACGTACTCCAAACTCTGCTTATGACAGGTACTCAGCACAGGGTTTGGGGGATGAAAGATTGAAAGCATCAATGAATTACTTTAGCTGGAATGACATGAAGGTGCAGAAAAACATTTAATAATTACATGTGCCCACTTTCAATGTTCACTTATCTTCAGATAGCCTCATGTCCACTCTGTATACAATCCAAAATAACTCAAGAGTTATAATCATTAACATTAAAGGTAGACAAACTGAGAAGAATGGACCTCCTTCCTTCAGTATCCAGTGAGAAATATTTTAAAAGGCACAAATAAACAACGATTTCTGGAAAAAAGAAAAAAGAAGTCCAAGTAAAACTGCTTAAAATAGGAAAGATAAATTCAGACAACACCCAAAAGATTGATTCTCACCTGGAGTTCCTATGATAGTCAGAAGGCTTAAATATCTGTTTTCTCACTATCTGTTTGGATTCCACCCCACTGGATAGGCATGTTTTGAAATACTGCATGAGCTGAAATGTCTTTGAATAAGAATTAATCCAGACTTGAATTAATATGTGGATGAGTAAGTAGGTGAAGATTGAAAATAGTGTTGATTTGTAGGCAGAAGTTCAAGATGTTAACATGTAGTAAATTCCCTCTTGGTTATTTGAAATAGACCCTCCGGTCACACAGTGGGCTGGAGAGACCCTCTCGCGACATGCCTGTTTTCTGGCCTGTCCTTGTTTTCAGACACCGTAGGGTCCATGGAGTTGAGGACAGTGTCTGCCCCCTGTCTCTCTCATGAAGAAATGCAGCGCACATGTGGTGGGCAGGCTTCCACTTTTATGTACACATCTACCTCCATAAAACAGTCATTGTGGGGCTGTTTACCTCCACAAGACAGTCATTGCGGGGCTGTCTGAGTGTGTGGGGGAGTTCTCAACATCCTTCCAACTCTGTCTTCATGGAAAAGTGATAATTCACCAATAAAATCATGAATGCCAGGAAAAGAGGGGAGGAAATAATAGTGTCATCAGTAGCTGTGAGCTAACAACAGTGTAACTGGAGGAACAGTGGCTTTTTAAACCAGACAGGTAGGTCCAGCACCCTCCTAAACAATGCTGTGATATGGCACAAGTCATTCACCCTCTCTGAGCCAAAGATGCTTTCATCCTCCAAAGCAAAATTGTTACAGCTGCCCACTCTACTTCCTGGGGCTGTGGTGAGGAATAAATAATTAATGCAGATGTAGTCTGTGGGGATAGTGACCAGGAAGAATAAAAACATATAAAAATACTTCAAAACGTCAAGAAGATTAGACTAAACAATAAGAAAAATTTGTTTTCTTCCAAAATACCTAGTCACTCCTCCCAGGATTGGGAAATTCAGTGGCATAATGATGTCCTTAAGATGGACCCTTTGCACCTCATATGAGTCCGTCCTCATTCCAGCTGCTGGCTCCACTCAGGGCCAGAGGACAGCAGGTGCCCTGAGCATCACAGCATTGCCCACTGCATGCTCAGGCACAGAAGACATGGTCTCCTTCTTGCATTTCTGTGATTTTCTTTTAAAAGTCACTTTACCAAAGTATAAATTACACACAATATCATCTCCATTTTATGTATACAATTGAGTGCATTTTGACAAATGCAATTACACTATTGTAATCACCTACACAAGATGTAGAGTGTGTCCATCACCCCAGACGTTTCCCGTGCACTCCTGTCCAGTCCATCCTTTTTCTCACCCTGCCCCTAGAAAGCCAGAATCTGTGAATGTCAGCATGGATGAGTTTGCCTGGTCCAGGACTTCCTAGGGGTGAAATCATACAGTATAGGTGCTCTTGGCCTGGCCTTTCACTCAGCAGCCTGTGTTGGAGGTTGACCCGTGCTGCTGTGCCCTCCGCAGCTCTCTCCTGGGGACCTCTGCGTAGAACTATGTCCTTCAGTGGGGACGCTGTCGCTTGTTTATGCACTACGTGATGATAGACATTTGGGTTGTTTCCAGTTTGGAGTGAATATAAGGAAAGCGTCCATATGAACACTCACGTGCAAGTGTGCACAAGGCTTTGTGTGGATACACGTGCTCATTTCTCTTGAGTAAATTCTTATGAATGGGATGGCAGAATTCTTTGCTGAGTTCATATTTAACTTCATGAGAAATGGCCCCACAGATGGCCAGAGTGGATTACG
Organism: Hylobates moloch; assembly: GCF_009828535.3. Taxonomy (NCBI): domain Eukaryota; kingdom Metazoa; phylum Chordata; class Mammalia; order Primates; family Hylobatidae; genus Hylobates; species Hylobates moloch. Next base: position 3,982,422 of record NW_026652280.1, on the reverse strand, counting down.
GTTTCACTCACCCGCAAGCAAGGTGGGGGAGTAACAGTTGCTCCACACACACGCCAGCACTTGTCATTCTCCATCTTTTCAATTTTACTTGCACTTTTTCTTCATTAATGCTAAAGGTGAAATGCCAAAATGATTGTCCCAGAAGCCCCGGCTGAAGGCTTGCCTTCCTGTCTCCAAGAGACAGAACTATGTCTTTCCATTTCACAGGACAAACGAGGTGGAATTATCATGATTGTTTCCAATCAATTAAAATGCATGTCGTAGGCCCAAGAGTGAATTTTAGATTCAGTGTGGAGACCTGAACCTAAACAGCCTCTATTAGGCATAAGGGGAAACAGCTCCTGGACAGAGTTAAGTGTCTTTCACTACTTAAAAAAAAAAAAAAAAAAAAAAAAAAGGCCCTTGTATGTAAAAAAGTATTATGTATGTAAAATATAACTATATATTCAGAAATGTATGGATTAAAATGGATATATTTAGAAATGCATATATTTATATATTTTGAAAATGCATATAGATCAAAGGCCATGTGAACCACAGATTGACTTATTTTTTCAATATAAGCACTTATGTATCTATTCATTTTTCATTCAGTGAATACATCATTATTAAACAACTATGTTATGAAAAGTATGAGATGCTAACAGGAAGAGAAATGTGACCTACCGTGTACCACCTAGAAGAGTTAGCACAACCCTGTATGGCTAAGTTTCACTCACCTTCATCATAAATATATAAATGGATGCCAATCTATTTCTTAAATTATTTAATCAAAATGCAGTTTCTAACATATTTGGATTGAGGTATTTGATAATATTCTCTTGAAGGATAGTCCAATCTTCTCTGCCATAAATTGATGAAAATAGTGTTTAATTACCTATTTCTTTTTTTTTTTTTTGAGACAGAGTCTCACTCTGTCACCCAGGCTGGAGTGCAGTGGCATGATCTCGGCTCACTGCAAGCTCCGCCTCCTGGGCTCATGCCATTCTCCTCCCTCAGCCTCCCAAGTAGCTGGGACTACAGGCGCCCACCACCTCACTCAGCTAATTTTTTGTATTTTTTGTAGAGATGGGGTTTCACCGTATTAGCCAGGATGGTCTTGATCTCCTGACCTTGTGATTCGCCCACCTCGGCCTCCCAAAGAGCTGGGATTACAGGCGTGAGCCACTGCGCCTGGCCACCTATTTCTTATATACTAAAAGCTACAGAGAATGAAAATGGCAGAATGTCTTAGAGAATCATACACAGAGAAACCAACACTATTCTAGAGGTGCTGTGTTTGAAGCGTGATTACACTGTATTTTGAAAAAGAAAAAATGTAAAATCAATTATATCAATGATCTTAGGAATTCCATCACTAGTGGATCCCAGTTTCTGCAACCAGAGGTGCCTGCATTCCAGAGGCCGTGTGCACAGTGCAGCAGAGGCACGGGCAGGTGCTCTCACCTCCCACACTGAGGCCGGTGCCTGTTGGCAAGCAGGGTCTGCCCATTTCATCTGGTCACTTTGGATGTCAGTGAGTTGTGGTGATACATACATAACCAGGTGCTGTTCTTAACTAGGCATCATTCTACACCTATTGCTCCTGTAAATCTCAATGGCATCTTAAAGCAAAGGAGACACAGCCGCAGTCACGTTGACAGAGGACCTGGCTATTAAGCTCTCTGCAGACTCCAGAATCAGTGAAATGTTTGACAGCGCAGGGACAAATACCTATTAGCAACACTGCTTAATCCATGTTTCAAGGGCAGAATTTGAAACCATGCTTCTGCACAGAGCAAGCTACGTTGGCTGGAAGGATACTGTCATAAAGAAATGCCAGAGGCCACGCCGTGATGCACCTCCCCAGCCCCTGGGCTCACCAGGCTCCCTTGGACAGAGCGTATCTCATAAGACAAAAGGTGTGGAGCTCTGACATGAACAAAATAAAAAATTTTAAAACTTGATAAAACATTTTTTCAAAGGAGTGATCAGACTAACCCCATGGTCCTGGAGCCCTGTGTTCTTCATTCGTGGAGAAGCAACATTAGTTGGGAAAACTCAATCTGTCCAAACTATGGAAAGGTCTGTTTGTGACCAAAAGTCCGAGGCAGCCAGAAGGAAGGATCCTCACCCAGGCAGATCAGTAATCTGTGCACACACACGCTTGCCTCTGTCCATACACACTGTGACCCTCTTGCATGAAAGTATAAATAAATAAGGAACTCCAAATTTAGCCACTGTCCAGGCTAAAGTCAAACACCACAATAAGACTTGGCAAAGTTATAAAACCATATAGGCTAGACCGTTTTATGATGGACATGTAACGCCATATAATATCTTTCTTTAAATGACTTATTTGTCCTCTCCAAGCCAGTGTTTGGGAGCACTGGCTTCTGTGAAGTTTGTTGGGCATGGACTCCAGCAGAGTGGACTCACTTCCCAGCATATCCAAAAGGGCCGGGGGTGGGATGCCCGCTGCTCACACAGACTGTGCTTCTCCACCTCCACGAGGAAGTTGTCCTCCCAGATTTGGACAAATGATCTTGAAGGCAAAGATGAGATCTGAGTTTTTAAATGTTTTCCTGCAGGATGAGAACAAATTGCAGCCTAACACTGAGGAAGATAGAGGGGAGGTGCTTCTCCAGCCTGGGAGCCCCACATCTCCTAAGGTGCAGTGTTGCCGCTTCCGGGCAAGTACTGATGGACGGTGCCAGCCATGGCGCTGCCCCAGGGGCCTAGTTCTAGACCAGAGGCTGGTGCTTCCATCCTCCAGCCGGCAGGCAGCTGGAGCCCAGTTGAGGACACAGGACAAGCCTCCCCACCGGCGAGCTGGCTCCCCATCCTGCCCTGGTTGCAGGCCTGGTACCAATGCATTTAGCGGCCACACGTGGCCACAGAAATGAGCGAGAGGCAGGAGACTGAGGAATTCTCCCCGATGCTGGTGTGCAAGTGGGAGACACCTGAGCCAGGAAACAAACAGGCAGGTTTCATAAAGCCCTGTTCCTTTCTCTCCCTAGCTTGCTATCGCCCTCGGGAAGATTAAATAAAGAAGAAGCTATTGATCTGTGAAACATAATCTAATTTCAAAGGAAAACTAATTTCAAAGGAAAACTCTCCAGGTGGAGAGTGGGTGACACTTTTCAAAGGAAAACTCTCCAGGTGGCTCATCGTGGGTGGCAGCAGCAACTATTTGGTCAGCAGCCCCAGCTACTTTTCCAGGGCTTAACTGGTCTTTACAGCAGCCTCAAATCCTGCAGATCGAGGCAGGGGGGCACACAGGGACTCACGGGCTGGGTGCTGGGGATCTTGGAGAACAGCTCCCGGATGGACAAACACAGGTCCCTCCATGGAGCCTCCCAGCCAGTCATCTGTGTCAGGGCATTTTTAGGGGTGTCCGTGGAGCAACAGTGAACAGCTCCAGGGGCTGATGGGGCTTCACCTGTGTATTCCTGCTGAGAGGGATGCGGCCCCCTCCTGCCTGCACTGACTGCTTCACTAGCTGCACTGTGGGTACACTGGGGCCTCGCCTGCAGCCCCCATGAACCTGAACACTTGTTTCTGTGGCTGAGGTAGAGACACCAGAAGAAAAGCAATATCCGTAAAGGAGGCATTGCCAAAAACTAATAAGAAACGCTGATAAGGCCGGACGCAGTGGCTCATGCCTGTAATCCCAACAATTTGGGAGGCCGAGGTGGGTGGATCACCTGAGGTCAGGAGTTTGAGACTAGCCTGACCAACATGGCGAAACCCCATCTCTACTAAATAAAAAAAATTAGCTGGGCATGGTGGAGGGCACCTGTAATCCCAGCTACTTGGGATACTGGAGCGGGAGAATCACTTGAACCTTGGAGGCAGAGGTTGTAGTGAGCTGAGATTGCACCACTGCACTCCAACCTGGGCAACAGCGAGAGACTCTGTCCAAAAAAAAAAAAGAAGAAGAAAAAGAAAGAGAGAAAGAAAGAAAGAAAGAAAGAAAGAAAGAAAGAAAGAAAGAAAGAAAGAAGAAAAAAGAGAAAGAAAAAAGAAAAAGAAAGGAAGAAAGAAAGAAAGAAAGAAAGAAAGAAAGAAAGAAAGAAAGAAAGAAAGAAAGAAAGAAAGAGGCTCTGATAAATAGTGGACAGCCCATGGTGAGCCCTGAGGATGTGGCCCTGGACATCGAGTCCTCATCAGCCTGGGAAGGGAAGTTTAAGCACCTCCTCCACAGTTAGCACCACCTGGAAAAGAAGGCATTAGAACATCAGACACAGGAAAGAAGCATCACTCCGGAGTGCATGGCTGTAATTTCAAGATGCATATAAAGGGCTAGCACTGCCCTGTGGTGTGTTTCCTGATGCCAACCTGCCTCCCTCTTGTCCACAGGTGCACTGCAGAAAAACTCTTGCAGCATTGCTGAACCTATTTGGGAAGCTTAGATCAAGTTTGCTAGGAGGCCAGGAAATACATAGAATAACCCATAGAGGTCTCTTCCAGTGTGTGTTTCTAAGAAAAGTGAACAGAATTTCTTGTTTCAGTATTTGTTAAAGATTTTAGACAAGCATCTCTTGAGATCTCACTCAATTAATACAAACTCAACTGAATGTACATCATCCCAAAGAGGCTTGATTCCAACAAGGTCTTTTAAACCCCAGAAATCGAAGCCTTCGTTCAGTAGGCCTCTGCTTCATCTCAAGAAGCTAAAACCTAGAAAGACCCTGCAGCAAAGATCCAAACACTGCCATTTCCTAAAAAGATTTTTGGTGGTTCCCGTTACCTAGGATTAGCCCTGCAATTACAACTCATGAGCAAAAAGTTTTCATGAATCATTGTAGAATTGTCACTGCTTTATGGCCTTTAAGAATAACTGTAGAGATATTTTATTTTTTATCTAGATTCAAAACAAGAACATGGTTTAAATAAAAAAAGGAAAAAAGATAAATCAATAGTTTTGATTACAGATTATTAAAGAAAAAAAAGAATCCTCCTGAAACTTTTCTGGCTTATTTAAACACTGGACAGAATTTTCCGCAGCAAATTCCTCTTCTTAGAAAATCATGCTTTGCCTCATTTTTGTCATGCAAGTAATGCACATATACTATTTTTAGAAATTGTAGGCAATTAAAATTATTTCTCTGTCACAATTCTGCTAATTTTATTGTTGATGAGCACGTTCAAACATTTTGTAATCAACTTAGTAATTTTTGTCAAGACCGCTAGTATCCTTTGGGTCAGCTCACGGTGTCACAGGATGCATGGGGTATTGCTGCACCAGCTGGAAACCTCTGTGGCTGGGCACACGTTCTGCCTGAGTATTGCTCACACCCCCGGGCTTGTTCCGCCCACTCGGGCTGGCAGGCTGCGCTTGGCTTGCACTACCAGCCCAGATCCCATACTTGCCGAGGGCAAGCCAGGCCCAGAGAGGTGAGGGGTGTGAGGACAAGTGAGTGCAGGGTCCGGCCACTGCACACACCAAGCACACTGGCTGCTATGGCTGGGTGGGCAGCTCCAGGTACCGACAAAGGTGCTGGCTTTGTGTGAGGCTGGAGCTAGACCAGATGTACCTCACACAGCTTTCACTGCAGGCACCCGTGTCTGGATTAGGGGAATGCAGTGGCGCCCAGAATCTTGCAGATGCCAGGAGCCACAGAGCTCCAAAGAGGGTGTCACAGCCCTGGCTCAGGGAGCAGACCACAGTTCTTCTCTCCTTGTTGCCCTCAATTTGGCGAGTTGTGGGGGCATGTTTCAGCCCTGCTTGTGTTACAGCTCTTCCAGTCCTGCCATTCAGCAGGTCCTGAATTCTTGTCCCATAGCCAGGAAGAATGAGGTACACAGACAAGTGGAAGGTGAGCAAGGTGGAGAGAAGCTTCATTGAGAGACAAAACATCTCTCAGGAGACCCAAAGTGAGTACCTCCTTTTGCAGGAAGGTTGTCCTGACAAGTGTCCAGCTCTTAGCAGAGAGGAGACCCACGGTGGGTAGCTCCTTTCTCCAGGCAGGTCGTCCCAATGTCTCTGTGGGTCTGGCTGTGTCCAGGGTTTTTAAGAGCTTCAGAAAGGGGAAAGTGCATGTTGATTGGTCCATAGGTGGCCATAGGTGGGCCCAAGAAAAGCACCATAAGTTCTCACTCTGGGCCATGGTCTCCACCCAGAACTGATAGCCCAGCCCCCAGCTTCAGGCCATCCCTGGCTTGGAGGTGAGGCTTCACTGGGGACCTGCCCCTTTCCACCCAGGAGCCTGTCTGCCTCCTGCCACCATCAATCATGTCATCCATGGCTCCCAGGCTGTTCCTGCCAAGCAGCAGCTGTAGGCTTGCACCCAACTGCCCTCAACCCCCTCTTGGCCTCTCTCCCATGCTCATCAGCACTGAAAGTCTGGAGGGGGCCAAAGCAGCAGGGGGCTGGCATGTTAGTGTCTTCCTGAGTGCACACGTACTTGCCAGGTCATGACAGCACCCAGGCTTGACCTCAACTTTGTTCGGAAATAACAGTAGGCGGTGGGAGTGGCGAGAGGCCAGGCAGTGGGAGCAGGCACTTCTGAGTCTGCAGGGGCAGGGGGGCTTACCAGGCCTCCTAAAAGCACAGGGATGCTGGGGTATGCAGCCGCAGCTGGGTGGCTGCAGTTGTGCCCGGGAGCACAGGGCTCTCACCCTGCCAACTCAGTAGGGGGTGGGGATCATTTGTCCCTGACCCCCACTGGCTCCATACCACTCCAAGCATGCAACCCTAGCCATGCCTCCCTCACTGCAGCCAGTGTCTTCACAGCGGCAGCTCCAGATGGACCGCCACCACCATCAACAGTAATTACTCAGTAAACTGTTTGACCAACTAGAAGAATAAGGCACTCATTCATCACTAAGTCACTGTTTTTCTTATCTTGACTCTGTTGAGTTTAGTAAGTGAGAAAGGAGGAAGCTGGGTGGGGGACATAAAATAAGAAAAGAGTCACTATTATTTCTTGGATTATATGACTTTTATCAACAAACTGTAAATCTGGCAAATCCACAGAGAGTTTTTTTTTCTTTCTGGCATGGATGTTGATATTTTCATGGAGTCTTAACTCTAGGGATTTCACCAACATTCAGACCTCCACCCCTCAATATACTTATAACTAAGCAACAAAATCTAGCCCTACAATAGCATCTCTTGGTTCTATCTCCCAATGACATCTCAAGCCCTTCTAATTCTGCTAACCTGTGTGGGTGACCTTTGCCTGTGCTATGATCATCTTGGGCTTGCATGATATCCTGCCTGGATCTTCACTTTCTTTCCTGTCTCCCTCTAATCCATTCTAGACACAGTGGTGGAAATATTCTTATATAAGTCAGGCAGCCATTAAATCTTAGATTTAATTTATAGCTGAGTTCAATTAATTTTCTTTCACAGGACCTAAGCATTTCAGCCATGCCACTGTATTGTAATTCTCTGAATAATATCTATTCATCATCTGGTTTCCCAAACTAAATAAGGAAGTTTCCTTCTGAAAAACTTCACAAGTTAGTGAAGGATAAAGACATATAAATAAAAATACATCCCTTGTGGACTATGGTAGTGATATTACAGAGGGAAAAACAAAATCCTATGAAATATATTCAAGAGAGAAAGAAAAACTTGGACAGAAATTTGTTATCCAATTGATAATCATATTTAGCTTCTAACTCGGGGTCAACCTGAAGATTTAATAAACATGAATTTTAAGTCTTCATTAAGGTCAATGATAAACATTACAAACACAGTGACAGAGAAACATCCTCATGGAAACAATCATTTATCAAACTTCTTTAGGTAAAATAATTTAACCATGTGTGATGCTTTTAAATATTAGAAAGTGCTTTTATGATGGTTTAGGATCACACCAAGGAGTTTCATGGGGGTCGTCTCACCTTGTCTTGACAATTACCCTATGAGTCAGGTGTTATCATTTTCACACAGGAAGCAGGTGCAGGTAGGTCAAATAATGTACAAGTGGTGACACCAGAACTGGAACTCAATATTTGTGGCACCAGAGATGATACCTTCAATCACTGTGTGATTGAAGTCCTTATAGGCTTACAGAAGGTTTAATGTAAATTTTTAATTGGGAAGAATGACATAAACATTATGCAAAAAACCTGAAACCAGAAATATGTGAGATGAGTACCCATTCACTCACCAAGACATCACTCCCTTCCTTTTCACCTTCTGACCCCCACTTTTCCAAAATCCTAGAAACACAGAGGCTTTCATAACTTTAAGCAGGGCCCTATAATTAAAATCCATACCTACAGCATAACTAGCTCAAATAATGCCCAAACTTCAAATTGCCTGTAAGTAGAAATATAACCCCTAGAGCATTATCCACTATTCAATTGCATGCTTTTGTGGAGAAAAAGGAAAGTCCAAGAAAAAAACTTCATGGGGGAGCAAAGAGAGGAGTTAGCTGCAGGCCAAAGATTGATCCAAAATTACCACCAGAAAGAGAAAATCCATTATATGTACAAAATGAAAGGAGTCCTGAACAATCGGATGCTATAAAAAGGAGCTATAAATGCAGTCAGTTTGAGCGGCAGCCTTTGATTGAAAGACATTGCTTCTGGGGGAAGAAAAACTTACAAAGGAATGGTGAGACGTGCTTTGGATACTGGGTATAAAAGGGAAAATAAACAAAATAGATAAATTGATGACCCTATGAGAATACCTCCACTGATGCAAATTCTCTGAAGAAACAACCACAAAGTAAAAGAAAAGTCAACACTCCAAATTGACTAAATATGCTAAGCAAGCATTTGGGGTATGAATGGGGTATGAATAACCATTTGGCAACTATCACAGCAATATCTCAGTCACTCATGACTTAGCCTCTAGTGGATACAAATGCAGGGTGAATGTTTAATGAGTAACAGGACAATTACATGGTCTCACAGTATCTCCCCATAAGACACAGATTACAAAGGTAAAAACAGAACCTTTAGAGTAACTTTGCCATGAAAAAATAGTAACTTCACAGTATATGAACTTGTAGAGTTCCCCTTAACCAGGTAATCAACGTAACATCACCAGAAATGGGACATCTAACATCATGTGCCTCCTGATATAATATACTTTGAAAATATTATTGTTGTGATATTTAAAAAATAGATTCTAATAAAGAGAAACATCAGACAAAACCAAATCAAGATTTATTCTATAAAACAAATTGCCTGTGCTCACCAAAAATATCAAGGTCCTGACAGTCATGGGAAAACCAATGGACAACCTCACATTTACAGTGGAAAGAGCCCTAATGATTGAACACTGCACAACTTTTGGCCCTAGAATTTTTTTCCTTAAAAGAACGTTAACAGGAAAACTGATAGCATTTGAATTAAGATCTGCAGACTAGCTAGCTGATGGTATAACACTAATGTTAATTTTTTACTTTTATACTTGTACCATGTTTTTATAACAGAGAATGTTCTTGTTTTGGGTGCAGAACCCTGGAGTATTTAAGGGTAAAAGAGAACAATGTTTGCAATTTCCTTTCAAATGGTTTAAATATATATATATAGAGAGAGAGAGAGAGAGAGAGAGAGAATGAAAACGCAAACATGATAAAATGTTAACCTTTGAGAAATCTGGGAGACGGATATATAGGTATGCTATGAATTATTTGTACAGCTTTTCTGAAAGTCTATAATATGTCAAAATAAAAAAGTAAAAATTATAAATTAGAACTTATCACTTCCAAGATAACAGTTCAGTCCAGTGATTTATCATTGATTATCCAATAAAATAAATTTTAGATTAAAATAAAATCTGTGAGATTATTTCAAAAGCATGCATATGATACATTGTAAAATATCATTTTATATAAAATTATGTATAACTAACTTCATTACCATGATGTTTTAGACCAATACCAAATTTCCTGCTCTTTCATATTTTCTCTTCCTGGTATTTCTACTTCTAAAACCTCTTCAGTTCATTTTCTAACAAACAAAAGTTTGACCTTTGTTTGATATTTTAAATTTTTCTGTATTTCCAACATCTTTAAGGCAATTGAATGCTTACCACTCTTTATTCCAATTAGTAATATCTCTTTATTCAGTACCATCTGCAAAATTCATGAAGTTTTTGTTTTAGCTCTTTCTATTGGGTCATTAATTAAGACATAAAGCTAGTCCAAATGGCAAATGCAGAGGTAGGCCAGGAGTCAACCTGAGGAAATACGGGATATGTTTGCAACCTCCCTAGGCAAGTATTTCGTGCTTACCCAACGTGCTACTTGTAGAATCATATCAAATCCCTTTCACAGCCATATTTAATAGTCTGATGCCAAAACAAAACAATCATATTGGTATTTCATAAATGGTTTCTAAATTAGTCAAACTGCTCAACTTTTTTTTTAAATATGTGATTACAAGATCGATCTCAAGAACATCTACTCCAACTATTTTACTCATCAGGAATTTTTATGAAGTACCTATCTTGTTTAACATACTTTGCTTGGTGCAAAAATTGAGATGGAAAAAGAAGTGTAAGGCATCACTTCTGTCCTCACAGAACATTCCTGGGCCCCGTACTCTGTAGATCTCTTTCACAACGTTTATCACATTCTTGGTGTTTGTTTCCATTCCTGCCTTTCCCATGAGATACAGATGTGCAGATTTTTGTCTTCTATACCTAGTAACCAGGACAATGCCTAACACTGGCATAAACTCTTAGAAAAATTAGTTTAATATTAAAGGAAGTAAATGCACTGCAGGTCCTACTTAGCTAGATGGAAGGTGAGAAAAGATCAAAAAGAGGCCAGAACAGAATGTCTGTTTGGATGCAGAATAAATGAAGATGCTAAGAGGGTGACTGTGTGGGGGTAAGAAAGGCAGACACAAGCCCCCATGCCTCTCAGCCAGCCCAGTCTATCCAAGGCTTTCCCCAGGACCAGGCATGGTGTGGAGGGCAGCATCCTTCTGTGGTTAAGCAGCCATGATTCACAATAAGGGGTGTCCTGAGGTGGGACTGGAGAGTGAATGGGGGTGCTGTGTGGGAAGGAGGACCAAGTAATGAGAGGGACAACTTTGTATTCTTCTGAACCTCCCCGCATTCTCCACCTTGCCCCCATAATAGAAAAGAAGAGGCAGATAGAAAGCCTACGAGAAATGAAACCCAGCCTCAAGAAGAGGAATAGAGCAAGGCTTTGTGCTCCTGTCTTAAAGAAATGACAGAGACAATAAGTAGGGATGGCCAGCGAGGGACTGAGAAGGTCCCAGAGACAGAACTTTCAGAGCTAAGACCAGAAAGCTTTGGGAAAACCATGGCAAGTTGTGAGCGCTAAGAGTAAGGAAATTGCAAGAAGGGCAGCATCTCCATGACCTGGAAGACCTAGAACAGTCTTCAGATTGGTCAGGATGGGAGCTAAGCACAGCCCTAAAGATGTACTTACACCAATATTAAATTGCAACACTCTTGAGAGTTATCGTTTTTTGTGTTGAGCCTTTCTGCACAATGAGCCTTAGGCATGCAGCAAGACAGATGAGCCCCAAATCACACCATGTTCCAGGTCATGGGGGCCCAGATGGTGGCTGGGGCCTCCACGGGGAGGAGGCCTGAGGATGAGACATGCCTCTCCTACTCTATCCAGCCCTGAGAAGTGGGGGTGAGGCTAAGGGGAGCCCAATGGCTGCTGAATTCCATTTTCTTTCCTTCCTCCATGGGAAAAGTTAGTGTTGCCCAAAGTTGTACAGACTCACAAGCAGGAGTTACCAGAGAATGTCTCTCAAGATCTCATTTCATTCCAAGTTTCTGGGAACAAGGGCTAAATACCATACTGTAAGCAATGAACACTCAACGGCCACTTAGGTCTCCACTGTGACAAACTGAAATCAGCAATATATTTCTTGGATCTAGATAAAAATATAAGCTTTATAATGACTATACTTAATCTTTCAGTGAAACATTCTAATACATTTGATTTTCAAAATAAATAAATCACCTGTAGTGACGATATCCCAAGTTTCATGGGAACTTCTCAGGAACATGACTAAATGTGAGTCAATCCATAATAAACTACAAATATCTTAACGAATTTATTCAGCAAGCTTTTGTTAATTATTCATGTATACAAGGCACTCTGGAACTAGGAGTACAGAAATGAATAAGAGCATATAATTTAATTCAAATATCTCCTAAATTCTTATGTTTTGGGAGATAAAAGAAAATGTATTACATTAGATTTTCCTTAGGTTAAATATACATGTTAAACTGTTCAATGGAATACCAATATATACTTATTTATACATACACACACTCATATATAATATATATAATATATATAATGCCACTATATTAAATATATAATATATATAAAGCCACCATATTAGGTATGTATAAAATATGTATACTATATATATAATTATACATATATATACTGTATATGTATATAAACACAATTACATATATACAATAAAGTTATGTATTATATATACACTATTTCATATATATATATAAAATATATATAATGCCACTATATTAAACCAGTAGAGGAAAAACAAGAGAGGGATAAGGAAAATCTAAATCAAAACAACAAAATCAGGAAAGACAAAAAAAGGGATGTGTAAACATTTTTAAAGTACTACAGAGATGTAGATCTGAATATGCCACAACTAAAACTCAGCGTAAATGGACTGAGCTCTCCATAAAATGGCAGTGTATGTGAGACTAGACTAGGTAATTCAACTGCAGGCATATCTTGAAGATATTGCAGGTTCTGTAACAGACCACTGCAATCAAGTAAGTATCCCAACAAAGCGAGTCACACAGATTTTTTGTTTTCCCAGTGCACATAAAAGTTGTGTTTACACTATACTACAGTCTATTAAGTATGCAATAGCATTACACAATTTAAAAATACTTTGGTGTTAAAAATTCTTATGATTATCTGAGCCTTCAGTGAGTTGTAATCTTTTTGCTGGTGGAGGGTCTTGCCTAGATGCTGATGGTTGCCAACTGATCAGGGTGGCAGTTGCTGCTGTGGCAATTTTTAAAACTAAGACATCAGTGAAGTTTGCCACATCCATTGTCTCTTCCTTTCAAGAAAGATTTTTCTACACATGCAATGCTCTTTAATATTTTACCCAGATAACGAAGTCAATCCTCTCATACCCTGCCAGTGCTTTCTCAGCTAAGTTTATGTAATATTCTAAATCCTTGGTTGCCATTTTAACAATGTTCTAACATCTTCACCGGAATTAGATTCTATCTCACAAAACCACTTTCTTTGGTTATTCATAGGATGCAACTCCCCATCTGTTCAAGTTTTACAATGAGATTACAGCAATTCAAACACATCGCCAGGCTTCACTTTTAATTTTAGTTCTCCTGCTACTTCTACAACATCTGCAGTTACTTCCTCCACTAAAATCTTGAACCCCACAAAGTCATCCATGAGGGCTGGAATCAACTTCTTCCAAACTCCTGTTAACGTTGATATTTTGGCCTCCTCCCATGAATCACAAATGTTCTTAATGCATCTAAGAAGGTGAATTTTTCCCAGAAGTTTTTCAAATTACTTTGCCCAGATCCATCAGAGAAATCACTATCGCGGCTATGTAGCCCTATGAAGTGTATTATGATAACACTTGATATTGTAATACACTTATAATGATAACACAGTTATCGTTATACATAATACATTATAACCTAATACAGTTATAGTGATAACACTTGAAAGTCAAAATTACTCATTGATTCATGGGCTGCAGAATGCGTGCTGAGTCAGCAGGCATGAAAACAACATTAATGTTTTAGTACATCTTCATCAGAGCTCCCAGGTAACCACATACATTGTCAATGAGTAGTAATATTTTAAAATAAATTTTCTTTTCTGAGCAGTAGGTCTCAACAGTGGGCTTAAAATATTCAATAAACCATGCTGTAAACAAATGTTTTGTCATATAGGCTTTGAATTCCATTTACAGAGCACAGACAGAATAGATGTAGTATAATTTTTAAGGTTCTTAGGATTTTAGGAATGGTTAATGAACATTGGCGTCAGCTTAAAATCAGCAGCTACATTTACCTCTAACAAAAGAGTCAGCCTGTCCTTTGAGGTTCTGAAGCCAGGCATTGACTTCTCTCTAGTCATGAAAGTCCTAGAAGGCATCTTCCAATAGAAGGCTGTTTCATCTACATTGAAAATCTGTTGTTTGGTGGAGCCACTTTCATCTATATCTCAGCTAGATCTTCCAAATAACATGCTATAGCTTCTACATCAGCACTTGCTGCTTCACCTTGACTTTTATTTTATGGAGGTGGCTTATTTTATTTTCTCAAACCTCATGACCCAACCTCTGCTAGCTTCAAACTTTCTTTCTGCAGCTTCTTCATCTCTCTCAACCTTCATAGAATTGAGGAAAGTTGAGGAATTGCTCTGGATTAGGCTTTGGCTTAAGAAAATGTTATGGCTGGTTTGATCTTCCATTCACATCATTAAAATGTTCTTCATATCTGCAATAAGGCTGGTTTTCTATCTTATCATTTATATGTTCACTGGGGTAGCACTTTTAATTTTCTTCAAGAATTTTTCCTTTGCATTCACAACTTGGCTAACTGTCACACAAGCTCTGGATTTCAGCCTGTCTCTGCTCTTGACCTGCCTTCCTCACTAAGCTTAATTATTTCTAGCTTTTGATTTAAAGTGAGGGACATGAGATTCTTCCTTTTACTTAAACACTTAGGAGGCCCCAAGAAAGGGAATGAAATGGGAGAGCAGCCAGTAGATAGAGCAGTCAGAACACACATCACATTTATCCTAAGTTTGCCATCTTACATGGGCATGGTTTGTGGCACCCCAAAACAATTACAATAACAACAGTGATCACTAATCACAGATCTCCATGATAACTGATATGATAATAATGAAAAAGTTTGAGATATTGTGAGAATTACAAAGATGTGACATAGAGGCCCAAAGAGAGCATGTGCTATTGGAAAATGGTGCTGATAGAGTTACTCAACCCAAGATTGCCACACATCTTCAATTTGGAAAAAAAAAATCACAATACCTTTGAAGTGCAAGAAAGCAAAGCATAGTAAAATGAAATATATCTGTATATTCTGTTTACATGAGATATACTTAACATGGGGTACTGAAAAGTTGAAAGTAGATGTATTTAAAATACATATCAAGAAAATATCAAAATTGGTGTTGTTTTATTAATATAAATAATATAGATCATAAGGCAAAAAAACAACTTTACTAGATATTGCAATTCACTGGGGAGATAAAAATATTTTAAAATTCATATTCTTCTAATAACATTGTTTTAAGATATATGAAGCAAACTTTGGCAACACTACTGGGGAAGATTTATAAGTCTATCATCATAGTGACAGTTCTAATATATCTCTCTTAGTATATCCATCAGGCAGAAAACTTCAAGATACAGAATATCTGAGCAGCAAAATTAACAAGTTTAACCGAAGGAATATATGTCAGTCATATACTGAAGTTATCACCTGGAGACTTGATATTATTTTCAACAGTGCATCAAATATTTTGAAAATTAACTAAATATTAATTTATAGGACACGGTAACTTCCCTAACCTGATAAAGAGTATATAAAAAACTATAGTTAGTATCATTTAAAATAGTGAAAAATACTTTAATAATTTCCCTTAAATCAAGAATAAAACAGATATGCCTGCTATTTAACATTGTTTTAGAGACCTTAGCAAGAAAAATAAATTAAAAGCATAAAAAAAGGGAAAAAGAAAATAGTTATTATTCCTAGATGGTATCATTGACCACATGTAATACTCCCAAAATCTCTAGATTAATTTTCTGAATTGGGAAAGAGGATTTAGTAAAGTTGTTAGACAAAAATTAATATACAAAAGTAAATTGCATTTCTATACATGATCAAAATTTCAAATGTGCAGTTTAAAAACAGACATCATTAAAATATTAACAAAAAATATGAATCCTAGAAATAGATTAAGCAAAAAATGTTCAACATTTGATAGAGAAAATTATAAATCTTTGTTGAAAGATTAGGTTAACAATTACCTATATAAATAAGTATATAATTACCTATATAAATAAAAGGTAAGGTTAACGATTACCTATAAATACATATATATGTAGACACGTCATATTTATGTATGTATACAAAATTGTTAATAATGTCTGTCTGAATACAGACCCTTCCTGCTTGAAATGTTTTTCATATGAACACATTTTAGTTACCATGGTTTTGTTAAATAAAATCTGTCCCCCAACAACACAGCTCAAATTTCAGTTTCCAGGGCTTATCTACCATAAGTAACTGAATAGAGTGCCAATTGTGCTGCCATTTTTTCAATCCACAGATCACCATATAAAGAACAGATGCACATATTGAGCAGTGATCAATCTTGTCACTTATTTCAAAGTCTGCTAGAAACTAATCACTGCTACTCTGTTACTCAGTTCATGCACAGAAAGAAACGCATTCAGTTATCCCCTTCTCTCCCCATGATAAACCCTTATGTCATCTTACAAAAAATGAACAATGGAAGAGGAAATTGTGCAAGATCAAAGTGTGGTGTATTCATTTCCTATTACTGCTGTAGCAAATGACCATCAACTTGGAGGCTTAAAACAACATGAATTTATTCTCTTACAGGTCTAGGGATCAAAAGTCTAGAACGAATCTTATGGGGCTAAAATCAAGGTGTGGGCAGGTCTGACTGCTTCTGGGTCTGCTGATTCTGGGGAGAATCCATTCCTTGCCTCTTCCAGCTTCCAGAGGTTGCCTTGGCATTCCTTGGCTCATGGCCACATCACTTCAATCTCTGCTCTGTCTTCACATCACCTCCTCTTATCTCCTGCCACTCTCTCATAAGAATGCTTATGATTCCATCAGGTCCACTTAGATAACCCCAGATCTCCTCCTATCTCAAGATCCTTGTCTTAATCACATCTGCAGAGGCTCTGTTGCCATGTAAGGCAATAGTCATACATTCTGGAGACTAGGATGTGTACATCTTGGGGGCAGCTGTTATTCAGCCTACTATATGCAGCAAAGAAACAAAAATGATAACACTAGGTGTAAAATTAGATGTAATTAGAAGATAACTGACCATGAGAGTGTTGGCACTACCACCATTTGAAAGACTAGAGGAATTTAGTGAAGGTCACTAATGAACATTAATGAGGAAAGAGATCGTGATGAAGATATCTCAGAGGAATGGATGCCAGTGAAAAGTTTCACATCAAAAGAAATTGTAGAACTTTGAAAGTTTCTCGAAGAACTAAAAATAGAATTATCATTTGACCCAGTATTCCCATCGTTGGGTACATACCCAAAGAAAAATAAATCATTCTACCAAAAAATACACCCACTCGTATGTTTATCATTGCACTATTCACAATTGCAAAGACATGGAATCACTCTAGTGTCCATTAACAGTGGATTGAATAAAGAAAATGTGGTACATATACACCATAGAATACTACGCAGCCACAAAAAATGACAAAATCATGTCCTGTGCAGAAACATGGATGCAGCTGGAGGCCATCGTCCTAAGCAAATTAACACAGATAGGGAAAACCAAATACCACGTTCTCACTTACAAATGAGAGCTAAATGTTGGGTACACATGGACATAAAGATGGGAACGATAGACACTGAGGACTACCAGAGAGCGGAGGGAGGAAGGGAGGAAACTGTTTTAAAAAACTACCTATCAGGTACTATATTCACTATTTGGGTGATGAGATCAATAGAAGCTCAAGCCTCAGCATTATGCAATATGCCCATATAACAAACCTGCACATATACCTCCTGAATCTAAATAAATAAATAAAATGTTTTAAACAAACAAAAGAGAAACTTGCAGACATATTTTACAACAATGAAAGTACACAGAATAAAATGTTGGAAGCTAACCTAAACTTAAGTGTATGACAATTCTCCAAAAACAGACAGAGAGAGAGAGAGAAGACAATAAAACTCAAGAAAAGAAAAATTAACAAAATTCAGTATGGTGGGTAGTCCCTTACACAGAAGGTAAGAGCAATAGAATCACAAAAGGTATACAAAAGGATAAGCAGTACTGGTAATGTTCTATTCCTTAAGTTGAGTAGTGGGCACACATAGAGTATGTTTCTTGCGTTATGTGTGTGTGTGTGTGTGTGTGTGTGTGTGTGTGTGTGTGTGTGTGTTCTTTATATATAGCACATATATGAATGTATGTAGGTAGATCATATATACATGTTTACATATGAACTTTTTCAAGCCAAAATGCTTTAATGCTTTGAATGCTTAATAAATTATCCTCTTTGGAAAGCATCCTAAATGTAATTATAATGCCAATAATAATTAGTGATAATC
This sequence comes from Hylobates moloch, assembly GCF_009828535.3. Taxonomy (NCBI): domain Eukaryota; kingdom Metazoa; phylum Chordata; class Mammalia; order Primates; family Hylobatidae; genus Hylobates; species Hylobates moloch. The sequence continues at coordinate 3,964,136 of NW_026652280.1, read as the reverse complement.
AAAACACAGTTCTGTGGAGACTGTGCAAAATTTCTTTTCATTTTTCTCATTGCCACATGATGGGAGGACACAATAGAAGGACAACAAACCTCCCAGCAAGTCTAGAATGTTCTGAAGGCCTTCAAAGAGTGTTCTGCCATTAGCTAATAGCCAGTTACAAGTCTCTTACAATTCTAGAGAGACACTTCTTAGAAAGAATTCTGGGCTGTTTTCTTGTTTGTTTGTTTGTTTGTTGTTTATTTGTTTTTGAAGTGCAATTCCATGTGAAACTGTAGCGCTCAGTTAATCACATCTGTGGTCAATCTCACCCATTCAAATTATAAAGTCCTGTAAGATTCAACTTGGAGAAGCTCCCTGGACAAATCTGGGATAATCTGAGCAAAAACAATACAAATGATAGGAATGAATCAACCTGTGGGATAAAATAAAGACCATGAGGCCGGGCACGGTGGTTCACACCTATAATCCCAGTACTTTGGGAGGCCGAGGTGGGCAGATCACGAGGTCAGGAGATTGAGACCATCCTGGCCAATACAGTGAAACCTCGTCTCTACTAAAAATACAAAAAATTAGCCATGTGTGGTGGTGGGCACCGGTAGTCTCAGCTACTCGGGAGACTGAGGCAGGAGAATGGTGTGAACCCGGGAGGCAGAGCTTGCAATGAGCAGAGATCCCGCCACTGCACTCCAGCCTAGGCAACAGAGCGAGACTCTGTCTCAAAAATAAAATAAAATAAAATAATAATAAAGACCTTGAGTTCGTGGTGACGTAAATAACTGAGTAAGTAAATGGAGGAGAAGGAATTCTCCTTAGGGCAGACTTCCAGTTTATCAATGACAGAGGAAGGAGGCAACTAGAAAACCATCATTAGGCAAACAGCACATTGCAGGCACAGCAGATGCTAAAATTACTGAGTGAAAGTATAATGAGAAATAGGATGTTAACATAATGCCCACATCTCTCCTCCTGAGATATTTCATAACAGCTCCGAGAAAGACTAATTTTACAGTGGAAAAGCCTGGCAGACACCACCTTAGCCAAACAATCAGAGTTCACAGCAGCAGCAGTGAGAAAGACCAACATCATGTTCTCCTGCTGCGCTGCCCTGAGGAGTACACCCTGCCTCCGGCAACCTCAGTCTCCTCCAGAGAAAACATCTGACAAACCCAAATTGAGGGATAGTCTACCACATAACTGGCACGTGCTCTTCGAGTGTCAAGCTCATGAGTGAAAGACACTGAGGGACCCCACCTACACAAGGAGACAAAGGAGACAGGAAGGCTAATGCAAAGTGGGACCCTGGATCCCATCAGACCCTGGATTAGGACCAGAGAAAAGAAATTAGTGGTAAAATTGGCAAAATTCTAATAAGGTTTGAAAATAGGTTTGCATCAATGTTAATTGCCTGGCTTTCAAAATTGTGTGCTGCGTATGTAAGACACTTACTTTGAGGGATCCTGTATGGGAGAACGCTCTGTCATACTTTAGCAACTTTTATAAAATACTACACAACAATTGCAAAATAAAAATGTTTTGAAGTGATGCAGAAATTCTAGAAAAGGCAAAACTACAGTGACAGAAAGAGAGGCCAAATCAAGCCGAGGATTTTAAACACTGGCAAGAACTTTGGACTTCATCCTGTGAGCAAAAAAGATGCACAAGAGACTTTCAAAGGAAGCAGAGGACAGGGTCAGTCTTATATTTTGTAAGGTTCACTCTAGCTATAGGCAGAAAGGGAAGGCGAGAGCAGGGCGAGCAGACCACGGGCTCTTCAGGAATGAAGACAGAACTGGAGATCCCCTTAGTGGAGGCGAAAGAAGGGAGCAGACAGGTCTTGGGAAGGGAGCCGCAGAGGTTGGCGACTAACAGAATAAGGGTGGAAATTGGGTGAGAAAAGGCTGAGGAGTCCAAGACAACTTCTGAGTTTCTAACTTTGGCTATTGGTTAAATTGGTTAAATGTGTGGACACAAAACAGGAGGAGGGACAAAGTTTAGAGGGAAAGATGAACTGAATTTTTGGCTTGATGAGTGACAAACAGGAGAGTGTATTTGTATGTTTTTCTTTTGCTAAAGTTTTCTAATTTGGGATCTAGGTCTTGGGGTTTTCATATATATATATAACTACCCTGTATTGTGCATAGATAATTCCAATTTCTTGAGAATTTGGTTGACAATATTTGGGTAGAAAACCGAGGCACCGAAAACAGCCCATTCCTGTGCTGTCTGGAAAGCAGCTCTCGCCTGCATTTCACCCTCTCAGGTCAGAGCCAATCCGGGGCAGCCCTGCCTTGGTTCTTTCCCTTTTGGAACAGAGGGCTGTCCTCTGCATAATTTAGAAACCTCTAATGTTGCCTGTTTGGCTGTTTTTGTAACCCAAAAGATGCAGCTCGCTCAAACAACTGCACTCCCTGGAGTGTGTTAATCCACTTAGAAAAGGTATAATTGATTTTTCAGTGAAATATGTGAAAATGACTCGCTGCTTTCCAACCACAGGGTGGTCGGCCCATAACCACCGGTGTCTGACCTTATCTAGCCAGGCAGGTGATTCTTTCCCCCACATCGCACTTATAGGTCACTGAAAGGCGGCATGGAAGTTCAATTCTGATTCGTCCATTACACGAAGTTATCGAGTGTTTACCACCTAGCCACCAGTTATCCCAGAGGTCAGGGCACGATGAGGCTGTGGCTAAAATAATGGTTGGCCCTCTGCACAGAGCTCCCACACACTTCCTGGAGCAGCCAAGTGGGTTTTTCTGTGTAGATCTCTTCAAGACTTTGCCAAAATAATATTTTTTTGCTGAATGCAATGCTTTGACTTACACGTGGAAATTTTCCTGAGAGTACAGATGCTGAGTCTGGAACACATTAGAGTGAGCACCATCCATGAAGCCTCTTAAAGGTGACACAGCCTCCTCCCCCGTGTCACGTCATTCCTGCAGCAGGCACAGATCTTCCTGCTCCTGACTCTCGCTGCCTCTATTGTCTGTGGCACAGCACCACAGCTTTTAGACTGCCTCCCACAGCTCCTGAGAACTTCTCTGTATGAAAGTCCTGTCTCCCCAGTAGGGCTGGAAACCATGTAATGTAGATCTAAGTACAGCTGCAAAATACTTGCTGACAGTCAAAGGCCTTCAGATTAAAATGCCACGTGACCCTTTGAATGCTCCACAGTAGAAGACATTTGGAAGTCACAGACTCAACCTGCTCCCACAGCCTTAGCAAGGAATTCAGTGCACCAGAGTGGGGTGGGGGAGTCACCTCCCTATGAGAGGAGAGGAACTCAGTTTCAGATCTGATAAATTCCCCTCTACAACCCAGGAGATGCTCAGAGCCACAGTACTTAGAGGCAGAGTGACATCAGGGAAGCCAACGAGACAGCTCTTACAATTGCCAGCCCCATGCCTTTAATAAGTCATTTTATATTCCTGAACCTAGGTTTCCTCATCTGTACAGTGAAGAGGGTGATGCCTATCTCACAGGGAGGGGATTTTACAAGAATTAAGTGAAATGAAATATTTGGAGCACTTCGTTCGGTATTCAGCACACAAGAAGAGTTATCCAAACAGTAATTCTCGCTTGCTGTGGTCTGCACATCTGTGTTTCCCCAGAATTCACATGTGGAATTCTAACACCTAGTGTGATGGGATTAGGAGGCGGGGACCTTTGGGAGGTGATGAGGTTATGAGGGCAGAGTCCCGGTGAATGGGATTAGTGCCCTGATAAGAGGCCCCTGAACACTGCTTTGCCTCTTCCATCATGTGAGGACACGGCCAGAAGGCAGGGGTTAGGAGGAAGCAGCCCTCCCCGGAAACCAGACCTGCCAGCGCCTTGGTCTTGGACCTCCAGCCCTGTGAGGAATACATTTCTGATGTTAATGAGCCACCCAGTCTTTGGTGTTTCGGTACAGCAGTCTGAGGGGACTGAGAGCTCCTGAGTCAGATCCTCTGACTACAGCCGGCGCTCTCCCCACCCCGACAGGAGAAAGGCACTCGTTTATTTTCAATATGTTCGTTCATCCCAGGGTGCTGACGCCTTGGAGAGACTCATCTCGGAGAGCACAGGCCGTTCGGAAGGTGAGCAACTAAATGTGCTGGGTCAAGGATAAGGTAGGACTTTGGATGCTAAAAACACAGGCTCGGACAAGCAGCCACGGACCTGCTCAGAGGGAATTCGCGGAGAGGAGGCCCTGGGAGAAGGACGCAGGACAGCTTCTCATTAGCGTTTCCTCCTGTCTAAGAGGGAAAAGGCCTTTTTCAAATGGCATTAGCCCTGCAGACAGCGGGGTGGTGGCTGGATCTGCGCGTCCGGAAGGCCCCAGGCCTTAGAAGAAGAAATGCGGGGAGACTCTGGGGGCACAGAATGAAACCCAGACCCCAAAACTTTGGTACCAGATTGGCGGTCTAAACCCTAGAGGAGCGTTTCTAAAGACCATGGGTCCTCTGCAGACAGGTTTGCCAGCCACGTTGAGTCCTTTAGTGCTCAACTGTTTGGAGAGCTTGTTATACAATAGAATGTGCTGGGAATCAGAAACAATATCCTGCGTCTCAAACTGACTTTATCACTGAATCTCTCCTCACAGAACAGCCATTTCTGTCACAAGGAACACTAAGGAAAACACTGGCATATCGCAGAGTATTCTGGAAGCAGGGTATTTAAACCATGGGGAGCAAAACACATCAAACAAGAGTATACATGTGTGTATGTGAATGTGTGGGTGTTGTCCTGGGCTGGGGAGAGCAATGGTGCATTCTGTTGTTACCTGCTCTTTACCTTTGAACTTTATGCTGGTGCTAAAACACCTGAATTGTCTCACAATCCGTGCTTTGGACAAAGCATCTAAACAAATGCTGCTATTTAACATATTCTTAACAGCTTCCCTAGAGCCTAGTACAGTTTGAGACATGAGTCCCTCGCCAAATGTGTTTAACTGAAAGGATGTCTTTATACACAAATGGTATAAAACACATAGACAAACACACATACACAGAGATGGAGAGACGGGTCCCAACAGTCTAGAGATTCGATAAATGGAAGATGTCATCCAAAAACCAGGCAAAATGATTTGCATGGAACCGTTAAATTCTACAACCACAGATCTTGAAATATTACTGACAAAGTTTATACCACTGCTGACATATATGGGTTTTCACAGTATTTTCTATTTCAAAAATTGTGAACACGAATCAGAAAAAAAATCTGTTTTTGCTTCTGAACATCAGTGGTTATTCTACTACTGTTAAAGAACGCATTTTTGCCTTAGTTTTCACTTTCCAAATCCACCTCATTTATCAAATATTTATTTCACCTGGCAAACACACAGACCACCCCCATTTTCTTGGTTTGGTTTTCTGCCCCCCCTTACAGTTTTGTTCTGCTTTTTAATTAAAAGAAAAGTTTAAGATGTAATTCACTGTGTCAGTTAAAAAAAAAAAAGTACAAAGGATCCATGAGATGGAAAAAGAAGTCACCTATTTGCAGATTTTTAATGAAGAGGTTTTTAAAAATTTTCTTACATACACAAAGTTAATGCTGCGGTAGGTGAGTTGTAAATGCTTATTTTCGTTCCATAATTATAAGTGAAATGTTTTTTTAATGTGCAATAATAATGTTCAAGCTGCGCTATTTTGCAGCTAATAATTATACACAACAGCGTGAGGCATGATGGCTAGCAGAAAGTTTTCCTTCTTAATGTATCACCCACCTCTCTCCTCTCAGTGCTACCTGCCTTATTTGCTATGACTGTACTTTTTAATCCCCTGTTTATTCTAGGAATAGAAGCACTAGTTAGTTACTTTCTTAAGGAAAGAATGTGAGGCAAGATTGCTGACTGGCTAAAACTGCTCCCATACAAAGTGAAGTCCGTAATAGGCTGGCTTTAAAAAAAAAAAAAAAAAAAAAAGGAAAGAAAGAAAGAAATACACTCTCAAACTACAGCGAAGCTTAAAATGTGCTCGCTGGAATCCTCAGGCTTAAAAGGTTAGAAGTTTGCTGTACAGTTTAACACAGTGTTCTTGAAACAAGGCTGGAAGTTGGCAATGAAAGCAGAGGTCATCAAGCCTTGGCATCAGATATCAATTTCTTCACAGATGGAGGAATAAATTTATCACTGAACAGTCACATTTGTTATTATGGACATGGACCATTTCCGAAATATCTTGGGGTTAGCCAGCTGTGTGTCCGAGGCAACTTCTCCATCAGCGTCTCAACCACAGTGTTCCCTTGAAATTGCTGAATATATTACATGTTTTTCTTTGAAGAAAGAAAGAAAGAAGATGCCACATGTATTAAGAAAAGCCATGCCAGGTAAATTAAGATTTGGTTGGAGACATTTGAGGAAACCAACTTACCTCAAACTGAGTGTTCTAAATGGTTTAAATAAATTAACTTCTGCATAAATTTGAAGAACCATAAAAGGAATGTAACCCGGATACAGCAATTGATTCAGCAGAAAGGAGCCTCCCTGATTTTCCGTACACCTAATGCTCGTTTGGACATTTGCCTGGACTTCTTCAGCCCACATGTAGCTCATTCCCAGCTGCTATAAACATACTTCCTTCTTAATGGCTCACAATAAACTGACCATATGGGTTAATATCAAGTCAATCCTTTATTTTCTCTTGCTATTACTGAACTACGAAAAAGTATTCTTTGGCCTAAAGCTTGTGGTATATGTTCAGACAGATCTGAATAGAATATTGGGAAAAGCATGAATTTCATGTAGTTAAAAGGGAAGTTAGGAATGGAGGCCAGAGGGTCAGCTGTGTTGCATATTTCAGGATATGGGGTCATTTCAAATTTAGGTATAGCATTCTATTCCATACAGGAGAGACTGTAAACATGTACCATGCCACAGTATGCAATCTAGAAATTACTTGTATTTTTTATCAGCAGATATATTTAGGATCTTCCTGAAGCTTCCATAGGTTTATAGCACAACTGAAATATTTTACAACTTAAAATAATAGAATAATATGAAGCTGGAACCCAATGGGACCTAGATATCATGTAGTATCTTCTTCATTTCACAGAACTCCGAAGAACTGCCTCCTGAGAGTTAGAATTCACCAGAAATAAACCATGTCATTCCTGGGCTGCAGGTCAGATTCTAATCATCCCTGTGGCCCAAAGTACTTAAAATAAGATGATTCCAGACAATTAGTGGCCCAAAGCACCTGGCAGAAGTAAAAAGAATTATCTCTAGAGGAAGATAAACTTATCCTATGCCTCATACTATTTCTATAAATAATTTCTAAACACAAACTTGAAGCCTACAATCAAAGATAAGTGGCACATGAGGACATAAGCCCTCATGAGAAAGAGCCAAAAGAAACAACAGGCAACAGAAACAGACCCACAAGGACCACAGATACTGGAATTATCAAAGATTCTATAATAACAACATTCACTCTGTTCAAGAAGATAAGATCTCAATTGTAAATTTGGGATACAAAAGCAGAAAATATAAAAAATAACATCAGATTTTTTCCAACTATAAATTTTAGACATGAAAAAAATTGAAATGAAAAACTCAATGGATGACTTCAATAGCTGATTAGACAGAGCCAGAAAGATGGTAAAAAGCAAATTACCATCCATCATAAAAGTGAAATTAAAAATATATTAAAAAGAGAAGAGGTTTGACCAGGAAAACAGAAATCACTCTTAAATATCTTTTAAAGGAATTTAAGGAGATAGTGAGACCCCCAGAGGTTAACAATAGGAGCTGGGCGCGGTGGCTCACGCTTGTAATCCCAGCACTTTGGGAGGCCGAGGCGGGCGGATCACGAGGTCAGGAGATCGAGACCATGGTGACACCCCGTCTCTACTAAAAAATACAAAAAAATTAGCCGGGCGTGGTGGCGGGCGCCTGTAGTCCCAGCTACTCGGAGAGGCTGAGGCAGGAGAATGGCGTGAACCCGGGAGGCGGAGCTTGCAGTGAGCCGAGATCGCGCCACTGCACTCCAGCCTGGGCAACAGAACGAGACTCCGTCTCAAAAAAAAAAAAAAAAAACAATAGGAAGCCACCAGCTTTCCTCCAAGATGGGAGAGCAAAGGAAAAATGCGGGGTTACTGGAGTCCATGGGCCATGAGGACTCAACAGAAAATGGAAACACAGCATATTTTTCCAGCAAGAGCTAGAGGCAAAGAGCAAATGCAGTTGTTGCAAGAGTTGTGCCCTAAGGAAGGTGAATAGTCTGGCGTTCTTCATGCTTTCACCTTTCAACTTTCTATCAGTGTCTCTCATTTGCCGAAGATAACCCATTTAGAAGTTAACTGTCACAGAAGTCTGGAATTTACAGTCTGCAGTGGTCAGCAACCTTTTGAGATAGAGCATAGCAGAGAAACATTAAGGAATGAATCAGGTAGCAAAATGGACCAAAAATTGGTAGGGAAAAAATTAGAGTCACAGGGGGTTAGAAAAGGTGACAATGTCTGAAATACTGAATTGGCCCACAGAAGGCAAGGAGAAGGGAAATGTAGTAGAGGCAATACTTGAAGTGATAAGGGACAGAAAAATATCAAGATCCCAATACAAGACATCAATCCACAGATTCAACAAACCGAATTAACCCCATACAGGATACATTAAAAAGAAATCTAGCCAGGTGTGGTGGCTCACGCCTGTAATCCCAGCATTTTGGGAGGCCGAGGCAGGCGGATCACAAGGTCAAGAGATCAAGACCATCCTGGCCAACATGGTGAAATCCTGTTTCTACTAAAAATACAAAAATTAGCTGGGCATGGTGGTGCACACCTGTAGTCCCAGCTACTCAGGAGGCTGAGGTAGGAGAATCGCTTGAACCTGGAAAGGGGAGGTTGCAGTGAGCTGAGATCATGCAACTGCACTCCAGCTGGCAACAGAGCAAGACTCTGTCTCGAAAAAAAAAAAAAAGAAATCCACACCAAAGATATCATAGACAACATGCAGAAAACCAAAGAGAAAGATAAAAGTCTTAAAAGAGGAAACAAGACAATACTTTAAAAGGAGTTACAGTTAAATAACATCTGACACCCCACTAACCAAAATAAATAAAACTTTCCAAGATTCTTCAGCCTTTATGAGTATGAATGTACCACTCTGTTCAGTGCAGTGCTGGGGTTAGGGAGCTGTGGCCCTCAGCACTGGCTACAGCTGGAATCTACTGGGAAGCTTTTAAAAACCCTGTGTTAAGGCACACATCTGACCAATTAAACAGAACTTCCAGGGGAGATGCCTATGCATAAGTTTTGTTGATATTTGTTTATTTGTTTTAATTCTCTGCAGCTGATTACAGTGTGAACATTAAGTTTGGGAACCACTGTTATAGAGGCATTCTCACGTAGTCTAAGAAAAGAATAAGCCCCAGCATGAACGAAGAGGCTGATGTGAAGAAATCAAGAGCACTATAGATTCTTTATTTCTGCATCAAAATCTTTAGTATTCACTATGCTGAAATTACAATGGTGTACAGCAGTGGCACTCATTAAAATCACCTGATTTTAAACAATATTTTGTAGAATAACAGACTGTCTAAAAGATAGATAAGGCAATCCCATGGCCCCTTCACCCAGATTCCCCAAAAGGTTACACCTTGCAATACAATATCAAACTCAATAGACTGACTTTGGTGCAATGTGTAGTAGTTCTACATCATAGCGTTTTATGTCATTCTATAACATGTACTTTCTGTAACCACTGCCAAAATCAAGATATAGAACTATTGTTTCACCACAGAAAGGTCTACCATGCCATCCCTGTATAGTCACTCCCATCCCTAACCCTTACAATCACTTAATTGTTATCTAGTTCTATAATTGTGTCACTTTTAGGTATAATATAAACGGAATCATTCAGTATGTCACCTTTTGAGGCTGACTTTTTTCATTCAGCATATTACCCTTACATATAGTTGGGTCGATTTTTTTTACCCCACTCTTCCAATGTTTGTCTTTTAATGGGTGTAGGTAGACTATTAACAATTAATGTAATTGTTGATATGGTAGGGCTTAATTCTACCACTTTGGGTTTTTTAAAATTTTCTGCTTGTTTCTTCCTTCTATTTTTGTGTGTGTGTGTGTGGGGGGGGGGGGTTCTTTGTTTTATTCTTCTTGCCTTCTTGTGGATTACTTGAACATTTTTTAGAATTCCATATGTATTTATCTATAGTGTTTTGAGTGCATCTCTTTAATTAACTTTTTAATGGTTGGTTTAGGTGTTATATTACGTATATGTGACTTATCACACTCTCCCAGTGTCATCAATTTACCAGTTTAAATGAAGTGTAGAAAATGTACTTCCTTGTAAGTTCCTTCATCCTCCTTCATTTATAATTTCCTTAAATATTTTCTCTACATAGACTGAGAACCACATCAGACAGTATTATAATTTTTGCTTCACCTACCAAACATAATTTGAAAATTCAAGAGAAGAGGAAAGTCCATTGTGTTTACCTATATTTTTGCTCATTTCATTGTTCTTTTTACCTTCCTGGTATTTCAGGATTCCTTCTTTTATTATTTTCTTTCCATTATGGGAAACTTATTTAGTGATTCTTTTAGGGTAGGTATACTACAACAAATTGTTACATTTCCTTTATCTTACGAGATTTTGATTTCTTCATTCCAAAAGATATTTTTGCTGATGGTAGAATTCTGAGTTGACAGTTATTTTCTTCCAGCACTGAAACAAAGGTGTGCCATTAGCTTCTGGTCTTCATGGTTTTTGATAAGAAATCTGCTGTCGTTGGAATAGCTTTCTCCTATAGAAAAGATGTATGTTGTTGCTTCAGGATTTTTTAATTTAGTTTTCAGTACTTGCTCTTATACTGTCTTGGTATAGATTTCTTTGAGTTTATCCTGTTTAGGGTTAACTCAGCTTCTTGAACTTGTAGTTTTATGTCTCTGTCAAATTTGGAAACATTTTAGCCATTATTTCTTCAAATACTTTGTCAGGCCCCCTCTCTTTTCTTCTCCATCCAGGACTCTGGTGACACAAATGTTAGAATTTTTGTAACAGCCCTACATGTTCCTGCAGCTCTGTTCGTTTCTTCTCTCACCTGGTTTCAGTTACTGAGTTGGGGTTATATTTTCAATTCTATGATTCTTTCCTTTATTTTCTCCCTTCTTCTATTGACCCCATCTATTATGATTTTTTTTTTTTTTTTTTTTTTTTTTGAGACAGAGTCTCACACAGTCGCCCAGGCTGGAGTTCAGTGGTGCAATCATGGCTCACTGCAACATCCGCCTTCCGGGTTCAAGCTATTCTTCTGCCTCAGCCTCTCAAGTAGCTGGGATTACGGGCACTGGCTGCCACACCTGGCTACTTTTTGCATTTTTAGTAGAGACAGGGTTTCACTATTTTGGCCAGGCTGGTCTTGAACTCCTGACCTCGTGATCAACCTGCCTTGGCCTCCCAAATTGCTGGGATTACAGGTGTGAGCCACTGTGCCCGGCCTATGATTTTTATTTCAGTAATTGTATTTAAAATTTTTTTTTCTCCCATCTCTTTCTGTTTCATTGCTGAGATTTGTGATTTTTTTAATAGTCACGTGACAGAAACAATGTTTCTGTCAATGATGGATAGCATATACAATGGTAGTCTCATAAGACCATATACCGTAGCTTTACTGTACTCGTTCTGTCTTTAGATATGTTTAGATACACAGATACTTACCGTTGTGTTACAAGTGCCTACAATATTCAGTATAGTAGCCTGCTGTGCAGGTTCGTAGTGCAGGAGCAATGGACTCGGTTTGTGTAAGTGCACTCTATGATGTTCTTCTGACAACATATTTCTCAGAACGTGTTCCTGTCAGTAAGCAATGCATGGCTGTACTTCAAGCATGCTCATAATTGTTCTCTGAAGCATTTCTCTTGATGTTTTTAAGCCCTTATAGGCCATCCTAACGTCTCGGCCATCTCAGGGTTAGCATCTGCCTTTTCTCATTTGGTGTGAGATTTCCTTGATTCTTGCTATGATGAGTGATTTTTGTATTGCAACCTGGACATGTAATGTAGGATAGCATGTTATGAGACTCTGGCTATTATTTAAATGTTCTGTCTTAGCAGGCCTACTCTGGCACCCCTTCAATAGAGGAAGTGCCACCTCATTACTGCTAGGTGGGATGGAAATCCAGGTTTCCCATTGGCCTCTGTTGACACCAAAGGATGGGCTCTTACCACAAGGTGGAGATAGGAGTACTCCTTCCCACCAGGCCTTCACTCTTGTCATCCAGGCTGGGAAGGCAAGAGTTACTTCCACCTATGGCCTTCCCTGGGGGTCTAGAGGGCTCATTACAGCTGAGCAGTGGTGAAACCCTAACTCTCCACTAGACATCCTCTTCTGACACTACCAGGCCAGCAGGGGAACTAGAGCCTCATTACAGCCTGACAAGGGTGGGAATCTGGACTCCCCACTTGGCTTTGGTCAAAGGTAAGGGTAGGGATGGGGCCGCAGGATTTTTCTGCTATATTTATGTGGAGCAGAGAAGTTACTGGCTAAAAGTGTTCTGTCTTGCTAGGCTGCCCATAGTCTGGTGCTTTGGCTAGAGAGAAGCTCAGGTTTTCATTGAAGCTTCTTTTTTCTGTACCCATTGGTATTTCTGGGTTTCTGTCTTTGCCAGTACCTAGCCTGAGATTTATGACCCTACACCTCCCAGAAAAAAAAAAAAAAAAAAAAAACCTATCCTGCAGCTACTTGGGCCCCAAGGTCTCTCATGCTACTCACTGCTGTGTTTTCTTTCTCTTTTTCCTTTTTTTTATTTTTTTTAGGTGGAGTCTCGCTCTGTCACCCAGGCTGGAGTGCAGTGGTGGGATCTCGGCTCACTGTAAGCTCCGCCTCCTGGGTTCACACCATTCTCCTGCCTCAGCCTCCCGAGTAACTGGAAGTACAGGCGCCCACCACCACTCCCAGCTAATTTTTTTTGTATTTTTAATAGAGACAGGATTTCACCATGTTAGCCAGAATGGTCTTGATCTCCTGACTTTGTGATCCCGCCTGCCTCAGCCTCCCAAAGTGCTGGGATTACAGGTGTGAGCCACCGCGGCTGGCCCACTGCTATGTTTTCTATTCTCCGTATTTTAGAGTCTTCTCTTGGTTGTTGTATGTATACTGTCCCATTTTTAGCTGTATTTAGTGAGAGAAATAGGAAAAAGTATATCTACTCTATTTTTCCAGACCTGAAGAAATGCCAGAGTCTGTTTGATATGCTGTCACCAAATATCATGGACTGGGTGGCTTATGAAGAACACAATGTATTCCTCACAGTTCTGGAGGCGGGGAGTACAAGATGAAGGTGCTGGTAGAGTTGGCGTCTGCGGGGAGCCTGCCTCTGGGTCCAGATGGCCATTTTCCCACTGCGCCCTCACATGGTGGAAGGCGCAGGAGAGTTCTCTGGGGTCTCTTCTATAAGAGCACTCATCCCATCCATGAAGCTCGACTTTCATGACGTAATCACCTCCCAAAGGTCTTGCCTCCTAATACCATCACCTTGAGGGTAAAGATTTTGATATATGAATCTGGGGGAACATAAATATTCAGAACATAGCAAGAACTTTCAATAAATTTCAAGATATTTCACTGAGTTGATCGGGTTGGGACTCACAACAAGTGATTCTACTAATTTCTAGGGAAAGTTGTAAACCACTGATGTGTCTCAAAATCTTAATTAACTGAAGAGTTAAGAAAATAAACAATTATAGATACATGAATGCATCCATTAACCTGAATTTTACCCTGAAGGGCTTTTGTTATTTCAACCCATGTTGCTGAAAACCTTTCTAAAAGGCAAGTGTTCCTTTGAACCGTTTTAAGGAAGTGAACACCACTAAATCATGTCAATTGCTAACTATTCTGCACTGCCAAGGTCCTTATATTTGAACAATTCTTTGGGGACAAAATTTAACATACAAGGCAGCTAAATGTAGTTTTAAAACATCTCTGGAAGTTTGTACTGTTTTTCTACAAATATCAGCATAATTTCCTTTCTTTTGTTACATTTTATCCTCTAATTCAGGTATAAAATCCAGTTAATTCCAGACTTTGATTTGTTTCATTTAAATTGATTGAAGTATTAATCTTAGAATGATAGTATGGGGATTTTTTAATAATAAAATATTAAATAATGTAGTTTATTTTCTAAAAGTTAGTAGAGTTGGGGGAATATTTATTATATGTTATTCATTCTTGAATGAGGTAATAAAAGACATTATAAATGATTAGCACTAAGTGTTTTTTTTTAAACTAATATTCTTTCTGTGAGTAAGGGAAAAAGTAATAGAGAACACAAAGGGAGGTCTTTAAAATGCGGCGGTTATGTGTAAGTGAATCAGTCAACGAGAGCCAGATAGTACAGAACAAGCAGTGCCTTGAAAAAGGTATGTAAACCAGAAAAGCTCTTACGAAGAAGTAGTCCCCTATTTCCTAGTATTCTGTGATCAAAATTTCATGTGAAAAGTTGTCTGGAGGAAATAAAGGTTCAGCAACCAAATCACTCAGTGGCTGAGAAGTCGACAAGAGGGAAGAAGGTAACCTCAGTGTTGCCGGGCACACTGCAAAGAACTCGGAATTTTGATGGTCTGGGGAGTGACGGTAGAAATGTCAGTCAATAGAATACCCCGCCATTTGTCTGGAGACCCTGAGACTTGACACCATTGACATTTCTTAAATAGATCACCGTTTCTCCTGGGTTAACAAAACAGCATATTTCATTCTGTATTTACTAAAACCCAAATACTGGATTCCAAAATGTTCCCTGGAATGTGGACTATGCTCTAGTACTAAATTGTTTATGTGGAAATCTCTAGAATGACAAATAAAATTCTGTGTGTTCTTGGGAACATCTCTGTGACACTCACTTTCCATGTACATAAACAAGCAATCAATGATGACATCCACCACACTCAGCTCTTAGACTGCTGTGAAGGACAGATTAGAGCACGTTCATGAAAGTATCTCAATTTATCTATTGATGCTTCACAGACCCCCATAACTAAAAATGATAATTTATTAGGATCAACACACTCAGATCCCTGTGTTGAGTGGGCTCATCTGGGAAGTTCTCATTTGGGGTCTCTTACATGGTTGTGTGGAGAGACTGACTTAGGATGGGTCTTTTGAAGCCCCACTGGGGAAGATGTCCATCTGGATTCTTCACTCACATCCCTGGCATTCTCATCTGGGGTGGCTGGAACAGCAGGGCCTGGCCAGACCTTTCTCTCTTTTGTTCTGTGCAGCCCTCTATGTGGCTAGCTTGAGCTTCCTCATAGCATGGCAGCCTAAGGGTAGTCAGACCCTTTGCATGGCAGCTAGCTTCCCCCGTGTGCTATGAGAAACAGGTGGAAGCTTTGAGGCTTCTCATGATCTAGGATCATTTATGCTGCATTTTATTGTTTACATAGGACAGGCCAGGTTGGATGCATAAGAGAATTCAAAAGGGCCTGAGAGGTATGGCTTGTTGTGTGACCCTCATTGCAGACTAGCTACCTCAGCACCTACCAACTTTCTAAGTGCTATAAAGAATGACATACTATTGCATAGAATTACCTGACTTTTTATAGCATTTTACAATCTAACACTTCTGAAGTCTTTTTGGACCTTCTTTACCACCACAGTTTAGTCAAATTATCACATCCCCACTATCATTACTGAGAAATTTCATTCCATATTGTTCCTCTCCTTTCCAGAATAGTAAACTACATTGCTAGGAGTTTTGATTGCCCTGCCCACTTATGTGACTTCCGCAGTGCTATATATTCCACCTGTCTCTGAACCGAATGCTCATGGAGACACTTCCTTCCTCTGCGCCAGAAAACCCTTGTAATGATCAGCTTTATGTGCCAGCATGGCTAAGCTGTAGCACTGCCCACACACACCTTGTTATTCAATCAAACACTCATCTTGGTTTTGCTGTGAAGATACCTGCAGAGGACATTAACACCCACACTCACTTGACTTTAAATAAAAGAGATTATTAGGATCAACACACTCAGATCCCTGTGTTGAATGGGCTCATCTGGGAAGTTCTCATTTGGGGTCTCTTACGTGGCTGCATGGAGAGACTGACTTAGGATGGGTCATTTGAAGCCCCATCCAATCAGTTGAAGGCCTAAGAACAAAACCGAGATTTCCCTGGGGAAGAAGAAACTCCATGTGTGGACTGCAGCATCAGCTGCTGCCTGAGAGTGCCCAGCCTTCTGGCTCATTCTATAAATTTCAGACTGGCCTAGCCAGACCCCATAATTGCATAAATCAATTCCTTGCAATAAATCTCTTTCTTTGTATCTCTCTGTGTGTCTCTCTCTGTCTGTGTGTGTGTGTGTGTGTGTGTGTGTGTGGTTGTGTGTGTGTGTGTGTGTATCTTACTGGTTCTATTTCTCTGATAGAACCCTACTGCTTATATAGCCTCATCAATAGAATCAATAGGATAGAATGAATAGATCAACAGAATAGAATCACCTCTTTAAGTAAGACAGCAAAGGCAAATGTTGTTTTTAAGAGTATCCTGGTAAAGTAGTTATAGATTATCTGAAATGTTAAGTGTTATCTTTAGGAAATCTAGACCTCTCCTAAAAGGATTTAGATATTAGATTGTTAAAGTATAACCTATTTTGTGGGGGATCCATATATTTTGGAAGAAAATGTGATGGGTCACGGCAGGAAAAATCTATAGGTGACACAACAGAATGCAGACGTTGGAGGTCAGACCTAAATGGAAATATCCCAACGTGGAGCCAAGCTGACCGGAGGCACCGAGGTCTGAATCCTAGGCAGTGAGGTGCCAAGGAGTGCCAGGTGGGGTGCTGTGGGAGAACAGGGAAGGGCAGTTCAAATCTGGGCCACTTTGCTGGATCCTGTCTGCTCACAGTCCCTCATCCTCACCCACATTTGGCATGCTGTCCTATCCAGTTGACTTTGGGCTTGACAATGTAACCTGTTTTGAATTATGGAGTGTGAGCAAATACTTTACGCTCCAAGGGTGAGCAAAGCCTAGCATGACTGCATTCTGTGACTGCCACTCCCTTGTTCCTACACTGTGCCGTGAGAGGAAGAAAATGAGATACGAGAGATCCAGGACACAATCCCTCCTTCTCTCTGGAATGAGACTAGATGTGTCGTGTCCCCATGGCCAGGAGCGCAGCTACAGAGAACCACAGTGGCAGACTCAGAACAAGCTCCCATCACATCAGGTTCACAGCATGAGCAACAAAGCAAACCTTGCTGTTACAAGTTACTAAAATGTTGGGGGGTTGTTTCTTAGGCAGCATTTCCACAGCAAAAAAAACAAAAATCTGACTGATACATCTACTTCAGTTTTCTACAAGGATGCCCCATTCAAAATTTTACTTTTCACAACTGCTCAAGCTGAAGCTATTTCGAATGTTTCCTGTGGATCCCTGTACCTAATACTAAGATTTTCATTATCTTAGAGTTTTCAAGGAAAAA
Organism: Hylobates moloch; assembly: GCF_009828535.3. Classification (NCBI taxonomy): domain Eukaryota; kingdom Metazoa; phylum Chordata; class Mammalia; order Primates; family Hylobatidae; genus Hylobates; species Hylobates moloch. The sequence goes on along the minus strand of NW_026652280.1, from coordinate 3,946,714 downwards.
ATAATCTTAAGTTTGAGGAAACAAGCGAGTTCTTCATTTAAAAACAGCTGTGTTAAACATATTGGCCAAATTCTTCTCAAGGAATAATGATGAATGTAGCATTAATATTTCAAATTGGTCCTGCTGAAAGGTTAGTCTTCTAACACCCTTCAAGCTTCCCAATATCCTGCAGGGAAATTAAAGGAAGATTAGATGTAGCAGGACTTGGAAGGAGTGAAATATCTTTAAAGTATTTTTAAGAGATATGACAGACAATATGCAGCTGAGCAGTTAAAACAATCATGCAGGACCTAATACAATAAAAGGCCTGGAAAATGAAACCGTTGCAAAAAGGCTTTGTGGCAAGAACTTTATGATGAAGGAAGTTATTTGATCCTATCCTCATGGCTTTGAATAACCCCAGTTTGATTTTTGAAACTAGAAACTCAAATTCAACCCCATTGGTACTGTGGAGACCAGGGAACCAGAGAACAGATGTTTCCGGGGAAACAAAGTAAATGTGAGTGCTTGCTGCTGAAGCCAGTGGCAAGGAGTGAGAATGTGCATTGGAAGATGATTTTTTAAGGGAGTATGATAATTAACTGGGGATTTAATCTTGATTTTACATAAATTCAAATCTGTAGGATAGTTTCAAGAATAATACAAGAACTTTCACATATCCTTTAGCCCGACTGACCAATTATTTGTTTATTTTTATATATGCATATTTTTTCTATATCAATTGAGAATAAATTGGTAATAATTTGCTTTTTACCCCTAAATACATCAGTGTATATTTCTTAAGAACAAATACCTTTTTTTACAAAAACACACTACAATTATTAAAATTAGAAATTTCAAATGGATACAATACTATAACCCACAGTTCTTATTCAAACTTTTATTCTTACCCCAATTGTGTCTTTTATAACAATTGTTTTCCCAGTCCAGGATCCAATTCAGGATAATGCTTTGCATTTTATTGCCAAATCTCTTTAGCCTCTATTACGCTGAGTTTCTCAGCCTTTCTTTCTTTCATAACCTTAAACTTTTTGAAGATTACAGGCTGGTTACTTTGCATAAAGTCTCTCAATTTGGGTTTATCTGATGTTTCCTCATGATAAGATTCGGATTGTGCATTATTAATGGGAAGAATACGGAAAAAAAAAAATGTGTCTCTCTGAGTTTGGGAAGCCATGATCTTTGTTGCAGCATACATGATGTCAGTTTGATCGTTTGGTTTTTGCCAGGTTTCAGCATTGTGATATTATTGTTTTTTCTTTATAATTTATAAGTCATTTGTAGGGAGATAGTTACTATGTGCATATTCTGTGTCTCATCAAATTTTCACTCACTAGAATTAGCATCCACTGGTAATTTTCTAACTCACTATTCTTTCTACATTTATAAGATGGCATTCCACCGTAGGGAAGAGACTTTTGCCTCCTCCCCTACTTATGTATGTAAATGTGAATATATGCTAGTGTGGTTGCACTGAAGTATATATGCACGTGTACATGTGTGTATATTAGTGTAGAGTTACAGAAACTTATTTGATCCACTGAGCTCATTACGATCTTTCTATGCTTCATGGCCAAATTACCTCAGATCTGGCCAGTAGGAGCTCCTCCAAGCTGACTCATGATTCTGTTGAGGTAAATATTCATATTAAAATCATTATTAACGGCCTCCTTTCTTTCTGGCACCATAGGATGTTCCAGACTCAATTTGTGTTACTCTATCCCAACCCTGGAGAAGACTTTTCTCAAAGATGTCTGGTTCATTTAAGTGGAGCGTGATCTTTAGAAACCAAAAAATAACACAGGAATGTCATTGCTTCCAGGCTTTTCTAGCAAACAGACCTAGGAAATGCAGAGGCACATGCATGCATACTACACACACACACACGCACGCACATGCACACACAGACGCACATGCACACACATACACACTCACACACGTGCATTCACACACACGAATGCACACACACATGCATGTGAACACACACGCACACACACATGCGTGTGCACACACACGTGCATGTGCACACATTCACACACAAACACACACTTGCACACATGCACACACACACGCATGCACACACTAGAGAGAGATTTAGAGATCTATTTAAAACTATGAGTTTATACTGATACCTCAGGTTCCAGCGAAGTACCACAAGCTATAGCCTACTTTTACCCCTTTGCATATTTGTAACTGCCTTCTCCGACACTGAGAAATCTGGCTACCATTACCTTCAATATATTTACTCATTTGTACAAGGTGAAAATATAAAGGAAGTATTACAGAATAGTGAACTCATGCCACTGCAAAATACAAACCCAATAGCTAGAGTTAAATATTAGTTTACAGTTCTGTTGTGATTTTTTTCGAGGTAAAATTTACATACAGTGAAATACACGATCTTAAGCATATAGTTCAATGAAACTTAACAAATGCCTAAAGTCACTTAACCCCAGCTGTTGTCAAGATATACAACATTTTCTTCACCCCAGGACATTTCCTAGTCAATCTCTAACCTTTAGACACAACCACTCTTCTATCACTGCACATTAGTTTTGCCTGTTCTTGAAATTTTTATAAGTGAAATTTAAAGTATTTTCTCTTTCGTGTCTCACTTTCTCTCACTCATCACGTTTTTTCTCTTGATGTATTGGGTGTACTAGAAATTTACTAACTGTATTAATCTTTTCAAATAATTAACTATAGATTTTGCTGACTTTCTGAAGAATTTGTGTTTTATATATTACTTTATTGATCCCTGTTCTTTATTATTTTCTCTCTCCTACATACTTTGGATTTAATTTGTTCTTTTTTAACTTAAGCTGTAATCTTAGAAAATTGATTTTAAGCATTTTTCCTAATCAAGTATTAAAAATTATAAATTTTCCTCTAAGCACTGCTTTAACTGCATTCGTCAAATTTGGTATGTTGCATTTTCCTTACCACTCCATTTAAGTTTGTTTTAATTTATTTGCTTGGATTTCTTCTTTGGCTATTTAGATAAGTTTTTCTTAATCTCTAATTTCGAGCCTGTTTAGATATTCTAATGTTACTGATTTCTAATTAAATCTATTGTGATCAGAAAATACCGTCTACAAAACTCCAATAATTTAAAAGTTTTGAGGTTTGCTTATGGCCAGGATAACCATATTTATCTTATTGAACATTGCATGTGCTCATGAAAAGTGTGCTGTTGAATGTACTACTCTAACAATGTCACCCTAGTCAATTTGGTTGTTCATATTGTTCAAATCTTCATCATCCTTTCTAATTTTTTTGAATATTGTTCTTCCAGTAACTACTACTACTACACACACACACACACACACATACACACACACAGAGAGAGAGAGAGAGAGAGAGATCTATTTAAAACTATGAGTTTATAGTAAGATTTCTAAAATATTTCTGGCTGTAGATATATTTTCCTAGATTTTTAACATCTTAATTTGATAAATGTGTGTTGAGTGAATAATATGTCTGTCAGATGTCAAAATAATACAGCAAAGGAAGAACTGATCAAAGTATTACACCTTCTATCCACCTTGTATACACTTTGTATACAAGATATACAAGTGGGGAAACACTATGTATTACCTGGAGTTCAAATGAACCAATTGGTTTTTTTTTTCAATACCTCAGATTAAGTTTTAAACAAGATCAAAGCTCAAACCCAAAATGAATACACTTCAAAATAATTTTTAAATGTTGAATGGAGACCTCTGAGCCACAGAGAAATGAGAAATGGGAACTCTGTTGGAGGGGTACACAAAGGATGCGTGGATACAAAAGGGGAACAGAGCTGATGACTCAAGCTGCATCGCTGATCAAGTTAACAAGTTGTTTATATGCATTTGGAGGGAAAAAACACAATCATTAGAATTACTAGACAGAAAGATTCATGAAGACCAACCATGCCAAGCTAATTTTCTTTTCCGATATGTTTACTAAACATGTAGAGCAATAGATCGCATCGGTACAGAGCACTTCCGTCTCCACAATTATCACTCTGCCATGATTCATGATAAACCTCAGGTTAACAATCTTGGGTTAATAACACATTGGTTTATGTATTCACCACTGATTAAGCAAAAAATTAGTTATTCTATTTGTATAGACATAAGGAATCACTTACAACCCCAGTGCTCTAACCCCTGAGCTATGGATCCGGCACAGGGAATAGTTTATAGAGGAGTACTGAGAGTTTTCAGCCATATTCCATTTTTTGGTATGCATACTCCAAAATTGAAGGAACTCAGGGTTTTTTTAGTAATCTGGATAAAGATTTGGATCATATATTTGCAGGAATCCAAATTTTGGCTGTACTTTTCATTGTAAAATGTTGAAACATGTAAATGTAACGGAAAAAAAAGACAAAAAATTTGCAATTTTATTAGTAGGCTAGAAACCTAGACTGAATTCCTGTAATAAATTAGGTTAACCATCAAACTTTCTGTATAAAAGAACAGAAGAATCTGATTTTAACTAACCACAAATTTAACTTATTAGTCCGTTTTCACACTGCTGATAAATACATACCCGAGACTGGGTAATTTATAAAGAAAAAGGTTTAGTGGACTCACAGTTCCTCAAGGCTGGGGAGGCCTCACAATCATGGTGGAAGGTGAAAGGCGCATCTTACACGGCAGCAGACAAGAATGAGAACGAAGCAAAAGCGTTTCCCCCTTATAAAAACATCAGATCTCATAAGACTTATTCACTACAGTCTAAGTACAGTATGGGGGAACCGCTCCCAGGATTCAATTATCTTCCACTGGGTCCCTCCCACAACATGTGGGTGTTATGGGAGCTACAATTCAAGATGAAATTTGGGTGAGGACACAGCCAAACTCTATGAGGTATATTAGTTAACTATGACAATATGCTTATGAACAAGGCTCTGGATAATGGCAAATAATAGCCCTGCCCTTCTCGTTTCTTCTGTTCTTAGAGTATTATATTTGATTCTGGGCCCATATATTATTTAATTTGTGTTACTGACTCCAAGAGTGTGTCTAGAGATGAGTAAGAAGGTAGAGAGGACTCTGTCAGGGCTGCTCTCAGAAGAGCACTTTAAGTAATTTTAAGTGTTTGTTGCAGAGAAGAGAGGGCTGGGGAGATCAATGGTCATGGCTTCAAGTATTTGGAGAACTTTCTTTTAGAAAAAGGAGAAGGCTCTTGTACTACTCAGAAAGTTCTTGAGTTAATCATTTTTTTCTCTTTACTATTTAGGGAAACAATTTGTTTTACACACCAAGTCAAAATCCATCACTACCAACCAACCAGCATAAGAACTTTCTAAAGAAAACAGAGAGCTGTCTCAAGAGGCTTTGGACCCTCATGGGGCACATTCAGGCTTGATGGTCCCTTGTAGGGATGCTATGGAAGCCACTCTTGTTTTGGACGTCATAGGGTGAAATGACATCTATGAACTCGTCCAAACCTAATGTCTAATATGGTACGTATTTTAGAACATGAGATCTAGGAAGGACCTAAGAGATTATCTTATGCTCACTGCTGCAATTTATAGATGAGGAGACTGATAAGCCTCTGGCCCAAGGTCATGACCTGTGTTATTAACCATCTCTCTCTTTTATTTTTAATTATTGATATTAAAACATAGAAAGAATGAATAAGACCATTTGATAGCACAACAATGTGACTATAGTCAATAATAACTTAATTGTACACCTTAAAATAACTGAAAGAGTGCAATTAGATTCTTTGCAACTCAATGGATAAATCCTTGAGGGGGTGGATACCTCATACTTTATGATGTGCTTATTTCACATTGTAAGCCTTATCAAAACTCTCATGTACCCTGTAAATATATACACCTACTATGTACCCACAAAAAATAAAAATTACAACCAGTTAAAATTAATTACTGATATAAATTTAAGGGGTACAAGTGGAACTTTTTTACACGGATATATTGCATAGTGGTCAAATCCAGGCTGCCTTTAAAATTTTCTTACCATGGATTAGACCAACAATTGAATTCAGAATTCCAAAGAGAATTTTAAAAGGGTTTGAAGCCATTCCACGTTTTGTAGTAATTACTAGCCTGTGATAGCCACACAACAACAGTGTCTCCCAATATGTGTCAAACAAGTAATTTTTCATTCAAAAATTGAGGACATTTTATTCCACATCACTATAGAAATGTGTAACCATAACTATGAGTCTGAGTACATTCTTAAATGCCTGATATTGTAGGGAGTTCACCCCTATCTGTTTAAAATGATGATGTATCTGTTAAAATAGAAAAGATTATTTTGCAGTAACTAACGGCACCAAGAAAGTTTTTTGTTGTTGTTGGTTTTTGTTTTGTTTTTTGAGATGGAGTCTCACTTCTGTTGCCCGGACTGGAATGCAGTGGCTCAATCTTGGCTCACTGCAACCTCTGCTTCCCGGGTTCAAGTGATCCTCCTGCCTCAGTTTCCCAAGTAGCTGGGACTACAGGTGCCCATCACCATGCCTAGCTATTTTTTTTTTTTTTGTATTTTTAGTAGAGACAGGGTTTCACCATATTGGACAGGCTGGTCTCGAACGCCTTACCTCAAGTGATCCACCATCCTCAGCTTCCCAAAGCGCTGGGATTATAAGTGTGCGCCACCACGCCTGGCCAAAGTTTTGTTTCTTATGCAATTTGCCCAAAGTAGGTGGGCTGTAACCCTGCCCCACTGCCTTCAAACTGGAGCCCAGTGGCCAGCAGCATCCCCTGGAACAGAAGAATGACCAAGGCAGACAGAAGGAGTGTGATATGGTTTGGCTTTGTGTCCCCACCCAAATCTCATCTCAAATTGTAATCTTCACATGTTGAAGGAGGGACCTGTAATCCCCACGTGTCGAGGGAGGGAGGTGACTGGATCATTGCGGAAGTTTCTCCCATGCTGTTCTTGTGATAGTAAGAGAGTTCTCATGAGATATGATGGTTTTGTAAGCATCTGGCATTTCCCCTGCTTGCTCTTCTCTCTCCTGCTGCCCAGTGAAGAAGCTACTTGCTTCTCCTTTGCCTTCCACCACGATTGTAAGTTTGCTGAGGCCTCCCCAGCCATGTGGAACTGTGAGCCAATTAAACCTCTTTCCTTCACAAATTACCCAGTCTTGGGTATTTCTTTATAGCAGTGTGAAAATGGACTAATGCAGCATGCATGACCAAGCACAAGCTGATGCTCAAAGCTGCTGCTGGAAGTGACATTTCCACTCACGTGTCATCGGCCACAGCAAATCACATGGCCACACCCCAGCATAATAGCACAGAGAAGGATCATCTCCCCTCAGGAAGAAAGAGGCCTCAAATACCGTGAACAGCTATACGCCATCTGCAGTGCACATCTGTCTCCAGAGGCTTTAATGCTACACCAGCCACTCACTGCCTCCACCATCCTCCTCTCTCATAGCGGGGTCAGATTTCACACAAATATAAGATGTGCTTGTCTGACGGATATTTTAAGGCACCGGTGGAGTTCTTTGCCTGTCACCCAGAGATTACTGAGTCATGCAGGGATTGGAGTGGAAATACAACAGGGTTGAGAACAAAGTTATAAATTCTACTAGGTGACTTCAAAGAAAGCCCTGTGTGTTAGTTGTGGTTCTCCAGAGAAACTGAACTGATAGTAATGTGTGTATGTGTGTGTGTGTGTGTGTGTGTGTGTGTGTGTGTGTGTGTGTATAGGATTATATATTGATCCTAACAAGGATCAATATAGTATCCTATTATTGATCCTAAATAAGGAATTGCCTTATGCAATTGTGGAGACTGTTGAATTCCACATCTGCAGAGTGGGCCAGTGGGCAGAGACCCAGGAGAGTGATAGTGCAGGTGGACCCAAAGGCCATCTGCTGGGGAGTCCCAGGCTCGGAGAGGCCAGTCTTTTTGCTCCATTTAGACCTTCAGTTGATTAGATGAGCCCCACCACCCTTTGAAGGACAATCTGCTTGACCCACAGTTCACTGATATGAACGTTATTCTCATCTAAAAGCATGCTCTAAATTGATACAGGAAATGAGCCACTACATCCTGGTATAGGCAGGAAATCTCTGTTGCTAGGCCAAGTGGCCCAATCTGTTTCGGTCAGCCTGACCACCAGGAGATATGGAAATAAAGCCTCTGCTTTGGGGAGGAGGAGCTAAAAAGGGAGACTTTTCCCTCCCCAACTTTTCTCCTTTAAAAGACTAGAGGGGGACACTCACTTGGCTCTCCTCACCAAAAAGTGAAAGAGGGGACTTCAAAGAGCCTATGGTGAAGCGTAGGGGCACATGTAAGATGGGAGACTCACATTCCACCTCCCTGCAGGGGCATGTTTGGCCACAAAGCTCACCACTGGCATTCCTGCAGGGCACAGGAAGAGAGGGTATGTGGGTGCTTCCCCATGGACAATGCAGTCCACCCTCATGATCCTCATTTCTAAGATAGAAAAGGAGAATCCCAGGGTGGAGGCTGCAGAGGCCAGCTCCAAGCTCACCAGAGGTGCGCCATGAGGAAAAGAAGGCCACCTGCTCAGAAGAATGGGTGCAAGGCCATCCCAGCAGGGACACAGAGGCTCTAGCAGAGTCGGGGAGCAGACCATCTGTGGTGATGGAGTGGCTTATGGTTGCGTCCCTTGTCAGCTGATTCTTAAGGCCTTTCCTCTCCTGTGTGAACCATCAGTCATGATCTGGAAAAGTGAAGGTGACCTAGAAAGACGAGCCCCTCACCATGGCTGTATGCTCTGGGGAAACCTCTCTCCGCTCTGCTTGTGTTCGTTTCACAGGGCTGCCGTAGCAAAGTATCACAAATTGGGTGGCTTAAAACAAAAGTAGGTGGTTCTCTCACAGTCTTGGAGGCCAGAAAATGAGATCAAGGATTCGGCAAGGCCCGGCTCCCTCAAAGTCTGGAGGAGAGAAGCTGCCCACTGCCTTTCTCTGAACCTCCAGTGTCGCCAGCAGTGTTTGCTGCTCCCTGGCTTTCAGGATGTAACTCCAATCCCTGCCTCCATCTCCACATGGCTGTCTCCTTCCTGTGGGTGTCTGTACCCAAATGTTCCTTTTCTACTGAGGACATGGGCTACGTTGTGTTAGAGTCCACTCGAACAACCGACAGCATCTTGGCTTCATTACATCTACAAAGACTCTATTTCCAAATAAGGTCACATGCACAGATACAGGGGCTAGGACATCAACTTCTCTCTTGGGAGAACAGAATTCAACTGATACAACACTGGAGGGGTGAAAACAAGACAGAGAGAGAGAGAGAGAGAGAGCTGAGGGGCCCGCACATGCCCTGCTCATCTCAGAACTTCTCGAGAAGCAAATCTAACTTGCAGAAACTTTGAGAAAGGCAGGAGAAGCAAAAAAGCAAAATGAGATTGTTTTCATAACTTAAAGAGGCTGAAAATGATGGAATTGGGCTGAGGTGTGTTACAGGAGCCTACACAGCTAGAAGGATAGATTCGAGGTCATGCTTTGAGCAAAAGCCATTAAAATACATACATAACATTGTATCACACTTTCGCCTCTCAAGCCAAGACTGCCTCTAAACTGACTAGCCTTACAAATATCCTAACAGAAAACTATCCCTAAAACCTAGAAGGCCATATTATGCTTCGGCAATCATCTGACCATGTACAACAAATGTAATGAAAACGGTACACCTGAACCAAGGCAAACCCAACAGTTTAATTTAAAAACTCAAAGATACTAAGTATTCCCTTCAACTGGACATTCAGAAACTTCAAGTGGCTATGTTGTATTTCCCCCAACAAGTTGCTTCAGGGTTGTGAAATTCATTGGACTGTGGAGGGCGCCTTAAACCTTTGTGGGAGATTGACATCTAAAGTACCTGAGCTTTTCTGGTTCTGCTGACCCTCAGTCTCCTGGACCCTAGGTAAGTGCCTGGGGGACTACACCCCCGATCAGTTGAACTCACTGTGGAATTGTTGCTTGTGAAAGTCCAAGGGTCCAAATTCTATGTCTTTAGAGAAGAGCATTTTCTTACTTTGAGTCAATGACTATTTAATATGCTTTCTAAATATTTGAAATGTGTTTTGTAATATTTTTGTGTATTTCTGCATAATGAATAATCTCTTCCATTCTATTCCTAACTCATCAACTCGAAAAACACAAAAGAAGAATGAGACCCATCCTGCAGTCTCATCTCTAGAAGCCCAGAATAAAATGAAAATGGTACGGACGAGAAGAGAGAAATCACTGTTGACAACACATTTTACCTAGCAGTCCAACATTGTTTATCAGCATAATAAAATGTGCCAATACTCACCAGCATTCTAAAATATGCACTAATAATAAACAGAGATATAGGGCATAATATGGCCAATGATGAGATATAAATTTATAGCTTCTGGGGGAAAATGATGGGAGACCTCACAATGGGGAAAGTTGGCTTTGGATAAAACTAAGAACTTTTCTCCTTTGATAAGCATCAGATTAAAATAGCATTGATTTTTTTTTAGTTATAAAATCACAATCCCTATTTTGTATGATCAAGAAACAGAAAAAATTTTCCACAATATTACCTTTCAGCTCCTATATATTCCATTTTTTCTTTTGTGCATCCCCTTGATAGTTTAAAATTAATGGTTTTATAGGTAGGATAGAGCTCAGTATCGTACATGCTAATCCTTAACCTGAAACATCATCAACCACAACAAATTCTTTCTTCCATTCCCTAAAGCAAAAAGCAATGAAAAACCTTCAAAGTAAGTTCGCCATTACAGCTTCCTGTAATACCTGGAGTCTCTGCATTTTCCCCAACTAAATGTTCACCCGTATCCGAAGAGACAATGTAAATGTTGCTTATCAGCGACTGGAGACAAGTTCATAGGTCCCAGTTTTCCTTTTTGTTTACGATGGCAAGTTAGAGCCCCTGTGTGATTGGTAAGGAGATGATCTAACCATGCCTGACTTTTATATGAGCATTTAAGTTTGATGCTAAATTTCTTTTATGGTCTCCATCAAAACTTAATATGTAAATATTAGTGTCACATCTTCCTTCCCTCTTAAGAATCTTTAAAGTCAAATTTGAATTTTTAGAATACTGCAGCTATGAGTTATTTTTCCAAATCACATAAGCAGCATGATCATTTCACATTTTACGTTTTGTTTGTTTTCTTTGTACAGGTGAGCTAACTTGCACCTATATCCACTGAACTTAAGCTTGCTAAGTTTTCAGTTGGTTTTCCTTGAAAATGTCATTTGCTAATTCATTATTTATTTCATGTTCTCTCATCCTAATATGGTAAAAAAAAAAATTCTAAGCAGATAGAGAAATCTATCAGTCCAGTCCAATTGGAATCTTTGTACTTTAATAGTTTCAACATTCAAATGTACAATTATTGGTAAAGAGATCATTTTGTTCCGAAACCACAACTAACCATAATAGAACTAACTCCTTCCTAATCTGAATGTATTAAATGCCTTATTTTATTTATCCAAGAACTAAAATGGTGCCTTTTACAACAAAAAGTAATAGCCAACAAGAATAATAGCTAATTTTTATTAAACACTGAAAACATGTCAAGTGCTCTGCTAAGAATTATATGCATTTTTCCTCTTTAATTCTCACAGTAAATGTAGGGCATAAATACTCAATGAATTCTCACTCAGACAGATGGCACAACGTCATTCTGTCGGTCACAAAGATGTTGGTTGCTGTGTGCTCACAGGACATGGGACTTCAGGCTTTTTTTTTTTTGACAATGTCTGGCTCTATCATCCAGGATGGAGTGTAGTAGCATGATCATAGCCCACTGTAACCTCCATCCACCTCCCAGGCTCAAGCCATCCCCTCACCTGAGCCTCCTGAGTAGCTGGGATTACAGGCAAGTGCGACCATGCCTAGCTAATTTTTGTATTTTTTTGTAGAGATGGGTTTTTGCCATGTTGCCCAGGCTGGTCTCAAACTTGTGAGCTCAAGAGATCCACCTGCCTTAGCCTCCCAAAGTGCTGGGATTACAGGCATGAGCCACTGAGCCCAGCCGACTCCAAGCTTTTCTAATGAGGTTTCTGGGCCACAGAATGGAGACGGTCCCTATCCTCAAAGGATGCTACCATGCATTGTCAAAGACCAATGCATCAAAATATTTATGGAAGAAGGTGCCCAAAAGTTTGAAGACAGTTATCTATAAGGGAGGTGTAAGAAAATCACCTTGGAATACCCATTTCGGAAGAACAGGTGTGAATGCCCTTGAATCACTTGGAGAGCTTCTCTTCGATGTTAAATTATTGTAGTATCACCAAGCTTACCACCCAGAATGATGCAGTCAGCCTCCCCTGGAAGGAATGAAGGTCGTAGTCTCCTCTCCATAGATGTGTCTCATTTTCCACTTAAAAAAAAATGTGAATTCAAGCACTGTGTTTGAAAAGTTCAGCAGCAAAACAAATGTCCAGTCCATGTCCTGGGTCCTAGGGAAGGGCAGCAAATGGGCTCCTGGCCCATGGTGTGGCACACACACGCCCTCCTCTCCTGGCTGCCTTGTGCCCAGGCCCAGCCAGAGGCCTGAAATGTGGCCATGTACGGCAACGCGGACCGTGAAGCCCGGAGATCTGCAGCATCAGGCCCCATGCATGAGGGAAGAGAGCACTGACAGCAGAGGATGGTCCTTCCTCTGAGAAACACGGTTCTTACAGGGTTGGGGACAAGAGGCATTCTGCAGCTGGGATCAGCCTCAGCTTGGCAGGAGAGGATCGAGCACCCTGGGGGACTCAGTGTGGCAGGAAGAACTCAGAACTCCATCCCGTGGCTGCTCAGGGGCTGAAGCAGAGGCGCTGCCTTTGGGCTGTCCAGTGCCCTGAGGACTTTGGATACAGTGAGTCTTTCTGCTAATGAGGCATGTGAGGTCCTTGGGCAATTGTTTAAAATAAGAACAGGTGACCATATTTGCACCCCAATATGAGGAAGGGTTTGCAAAGCCTTCCATTATTTCCACAAAACTACAGAAACAGGCCTCATGATTCAGGAAACTGAAGGGACTTGGCGGACAAGAATAAGAGCCAAGTGAATCAAAGGTTTCTTTAAGGGAACAAACATCAGGACGGAATTTCATGATATGGTAACACAACTAGAAAGGAGCATAAAAAAATCAATGCATCCCGCTCTTGTATAATGAAGACCCTGTAAGGGGTAACAAGACTCAGTCAAAGTCAAGTGAAGCAGATGGGTACAAATGCGAGTATTTTGACTTCTCCATTCTATCAGGGAAATTACCTCATTCTAAACCATTAATGAAGGAAGCATAACATAACCTATTAACATCTAACTCTTCTTTCAGAAGTGCTAATCTCTTACTCTAGAGAGAGAGATTCTAGAATTTCTAGAGATTTCTAGAAGTTAGGAAAATTCTAATAGTCCAATTGTATTCAGGCTTCAGAAAACACATGCACTTTAAAATTTTTTATTTTAATCTTTGTGGGTACACAGTAGATGTATATATTTATGGGGTACACAAAATGTTTTGATTCAGGCTTGCAATGCATAATACTACCTTCATGGCCAATGAGGTATCTGTCCCCTCAAGCATTTATCCTTTGAGTTACAAACAATCCAATTACATTGTTTAAGTTATTTTAAAATGTACAATTAAGTTATTATTGACTACAGCCACCCTGTTGTGCTATCAAATAGTAGGTTTTATTCATTCTTTATATGTTTTTGTACCCACTAACCATCCCCACCTCCCCCTAGCATGTACCCACTACCCTTCCCAGCCTCTGGTAACCATCCTTCTATTCTCTACGTCCGTGAGTTCAATTGTTTGGATTTTTAGATCCCACAAACAAGTGAGAACATGTGATGTTTGTCTAAGGCATGCACTTTATTTGGCCGACTCAAAAGTCTTCAGGAGGAACCTGAAGGAAATTCTTGGGCAATAGGACTTTCATCATGGCAACCTCCATTCGAATTAGCAGAGAAACATATTAGAGGATATCTGTCACTTATTTTGCCCTAAAACAACTGGACGTCATATCTGTCATGATAGGAAGGAGTCATACTGCAAGTAAGATAACAGAAGTCAGATTCCAGGAAGGCTTTCGATCCACCAAATTCAGCACAGAATTCAGGTGTGTGTGAACCTGCCCACTGTCCGAGGACAAGGTCTATGGCATCCATCCTTCTCCAGAGGGATTTGCAACCAAAAGAGGTCAGCAGAGGGCACGGACCAGAAGCATTTGTCTTATGACTCCCACTGTGCTTGCCTGTGTCTTTACAAATGGGATACAGGCTTTCATTTTTAAATTCCCACTGTTTATTCTGTAATATTAATTTTTAAAAAATCAAAAACAACTAAAAATATGGAAAAGACAATTTTAATATAAAAATTAAGGCTATTCCTAGGGCTATACAAGAAGGTGCCAGTTTTTTTTTTAAAAAAAAGATTAGGAAATAATAACTAAAGCTGTGTCTTATCTCTTCAGGTAAAAATATCTTATGAATAATATAATCATTGTCTCTGGTTATTGGGTATGAAAAAGATAAGTGTACCCAGCACAGTGTGATGGAGGGAGACATTAACACTTTCACACGGCTGGATACGGACTCGAAAATGAGTTAGGAATCACCAGGTCATCTAAGTGGAGGATTATTCCGTACAGAGGCCCCTAGGTCAATTTAAATTATTAAATTTATCTCAGTGGCCGCAGGGGCCAAGATGTGTTTGTGTTCGCTCTTTATCTTTCTGTCCTGTTAGCATGGGCTTAGCAAAAGGGGATCAGCAATGACAGAAGGAAAAAAAAAAAAGAAAAAGAAAAGAAAAGAAGGAAGATCCAAAATTCCTGCTCGGGCCTTTAGATGGTTAATGACTGAGTTGCAAGGGAATCAACCTATATCATTTCAAGGGCATTTTCCTGCTGAATGGCTTTACTTGTTGCTTTTTACTTCTGTTTTGACCTTGACACACCCATGGTGCCTTTGGTGCTCACGGGCTGTCCATACTTGAGGAGAAGGGATGATGTGGGTCATTCATGGGATGTCACTTAAAATCTGCAATTTCTTGGGATTGCCCCCCACCTCATTTGTGAAGGTTAGGAGAGCCCTATTTTAGGGTCATGCAGGCTGCTGTTCTGTGGTCTTGAGCCCCTTGACTGGCTGCTTTTCCATACAGGTTCCCATGTACACAGCCCCTTGGGCTTCAGTATGCCTGCAGGGAGCACCATGTAAAGAAGTCCTAACAATCCCCTCTGTATGTTGCTCCAGAGGAAACCCAAGCTGAGGCATCACATTTGCGACCTTGTGTCAGGGGAATTTTGAATAGAATACACCCATAATCCCAATGCATTTTAAAAACTTAGAAATCATGATGTTTAATTCTTCTCCTATAAAAGGACACATTTTCAACCCACAACTTTTCTCTGGAATCTGTCCACCTCTCTCTGGGCATGGCGTGGCAGTGAAGGAGGCACCTCCGTGTGTCTCTGGCCCATCTCTTACCGTGGAAATCTCACATCAACCAGCCCTTCTTCGCACCTAGTCAGATTGCCATGGCCTGCAAAAATATGAGGCTTTGTTCCTTTCATTTTAACAGAAAAGTGCAGATTGACTGAAAGACATTTGGCCTCATGTTTTGCCTCTCGCTTTCCTTATCAAGGCTTCTTAGTGGCTCCTTCTGTGCCCTGGACCTGTGATGAGGCCCTCAGATGCACTATCCCATTTATTCCTATAGCAACCCTGTGAGGCCAGGTGTGGGAGCTCACGCCTGTCATCCCAACACTTTGGGATGCCGAGAGGAGAGGATTGCTTGAGCACAGGAGCTTGAAATCAGCTTGGGCAACATACCGAGACTCTATCTCTACAAAAAATACAAACAATTAGCTGGGCATGGTGGTGCATGCCTGTAGACCCAGCTACTCAGGAGGCTGAGGCAGGAGGATCATTTGAGCCTGTGAGGTTGAGGCTGTGGTGAGCCGTGATCACGCCACTGCACTCCAGCCTGGGAGATGGAGTGAGAAGCTGTCTCTAAATAAATAAATAAAACAACCCCATGAACTAGGATTCACTGGTACCATTTCATCCCACAGATGAGGTCCCGAGGCTGGTAATGGTAAGTCAGTGGCCAAAATTCAGAAAACCTGAGCTGACCCATGACAGGGCCTCAGATTTTTGGGGCCCCAGCCAGGTCTGCTGCTCCTCCTCTCCCTCTGCGTGGGCCCAGTTTGCCACACGCTGGCTAGAGCCCAGAACCCTATAGAGAATTCCAAGCCCAGCCTACACCCTTAGGGCCCTAGACTGTGCCACCTTCCGGAACCCATGCAGGTTTGTATTTCTGATAAGCCAGGCACCTTGCAACAGAATGAGGAGTCACTGTGGCCTCTCAGACCCCAAGGAAGTTTAGAAAGAAAGTTTGCTTCAAAACTTTTATGGGCTTACCGACACTCAGGAAAGTGTGGGAACAGGCTGGGCTGGGCTCCGATTCTCCTCCAAAGAGCAAAGTTTCTTAAAGATGTTGCAAACCCTGAGACTAGTGGATTTTTTTCCCCAGTCAACTCATCCAATCCTGTGGCTATCAACACCGTCTTCACATCACCTCTCCAAAATTTCATTTTCAATCTGAATCTCTCGGATTGGCATGTCCAACGGAAGCCTGGAAGCTCCTCTCAGATGCCTCCCAGTGCCTTTCACCTGACGTGACTAACTCAAACAAAGCTCTCGACCTCTCGCCTCAGACCTGCTTCAGGTGTCTCCACTCTGATACTTCCAGGCACTGCCGTCTACACGGAAACCTGGTGGTTATCCCGGAAACTGCCCTCACCCTCTGTCCTAGGTTGAATAGGGCCCCTCAAAACGTACGTTCACCTAGAACCTCAGAACACGATCTTATTTGAAAATTGGATCTTTGCAGATGCGATTAGGATCAGGCCCTAAATTCAAGGACTGGTGTCCTTGTAAGAAGAGGAGAGGACATCGTGACCCACACGAGGAAGAACCATGGGACGATGGAGGCAGAGCGCGGAGGGACGCAGCCACCAGCCAGGAGCACCTGCAGCCACGGGGACCTGTGAGAGAGGCGGGGAAAGGAGAAATCTCCGAGAGGCCTCGGAAGGAGCCGGCCCTGCCCACAACTTGACTTTGGACTTCTGGCCTCTGGAACTATGAGAAATTAGACTGCCCTTTCTCCATTGCCATTACCATGGCCACCATCCGAGCCTCCGTGAATCTTGCCAGGACCTGCCCCACAGCTCGCCGAGGGATTCCCCACATTTATTCTTGCCTCCACCCAATCTGATCTCTGCGGAGCAGACAGTGTGTTCTTGGGAAAACACAAATTGGATGACGCAGATCCCTCGTTTGAATCATTCGGCGGTTTTGCGTTACTCTTACGCTAAAATCCAAGATCCTCGGCACGGCCCCCAAGGCTCTGCTCGCTCCGGCCCCTGCCTGCCTCTCCAGCCTCATCTCACCATCCCTGCTTTGCTTCTCCTTTGTGAAGCTACAACCACACTGACCTTCTTTCCATTTCCACACGGAGCCGGACTCCACCCTGCCCTGGGGTCTTTGTTTCCACTCTTCCCTCTGATGGAGACACTTGCCCCATTTCTCATCAGAGTGATCTCCCCACCCTGCACGTCCGGGATAATTATCACTCCCTCACGGAGGCACTTTACCTCTCACATAGATAAAAATGACAATCTCCATCTCCCTCACGGAGGCACTTTACCTCTCACATAGATAAAAATGACAGTCTCTGTTACACTTTCTTAGTCCCTGTATTTTTTTATAGTTTATCAAAATTATGATGATCTATTTATCTCTACAATTATTTGGCTGGTATCTCTATCCTCTACCATGCTGTACAACCCAAGATGGTGAAGGCTTCAGCATTGTATGTCCAGTACACAACACAGTGCCTAGAATGCACACAGTCACTGCTACAAAAATGTCTGTTGAATGCACATTGGTTGAAAACTTGAGTCTTCTCTGAATTCCACACTTCTACCTTAATAATGTAACTCCTATCACAAGCAATAGAAGGGGAAATGTTTGCTATTCTTTCCAGAACCTTATTTTCTTTCTCATATCTAAAGTCTATGCCAACCAGATCTTCCACTCTTGGCTGCAGGGTTGTGCATGGAGCCCCTAGGTTTTGCGCAGCTTGCACCCTGGGCCTGGACAAGGAGGACCTACCGACCTACCAGTGATGACATCATCGGCCCCACCCATGCCAGACATCTGAGGCTCTTCCCCTTCATCTCTGCAAGTCATTGTGGTTGGAAAATCTTAAGTTGCCTAAATCAAACCTGGGAGATAGTGTTTCTCAAAGTGCCAGAAGAGACAAGTCAGAACATGTAGAAGTGGTTTTCTAAGGAATTAACTGCAATCAAATTGCCATTACGTAAATACTGGGCACTTCAGCCTATGGCTTTTTTTTTTTTTTTTTTTTTTGAGACAGAGTCTCGCCCTGTCACCCAGGCTAGAGTGCAGTGGCACAATCTCAGCTCACTACAACCTCCTCTACCTGGGTTCAAGTGATTCTCCTGCCTCAGCCTCCTGAGTAGCTGGGACTGCAGGCACACACCACCATGCCCAGCTAATTTTGTATTTTTAGTAGCAATGGGGTTTCACCATGTAGGTCAGGCTGGTCTCGAACTCCTGACCACGCGATCCACCCGCCTTGGCCTCCCAAAGTGCTGAGATTACAGGCATGAGCCACCACACCCAGCCAGCCTATTGCATTTTTAAAATTTTTAATTTTCAATTTTAAAATTATTGATTTGGATGTTTTACAAGTGGCAAAGGAGAGGCATTTTACAGTTTTCTGCCACTGAGCACCAATGAGCACCACATGATGACTTCAAAGTCCTTGTAATTAACGCTCCTAATAAAATTACACACCTAGTATAACCATTAAGCTGTGTCAGCCTGTATTCATTGATTCAACTTATATTTATTACCTACTCTAAACCAGGTATGTAACTGCAATGGGATAAGAGGCAACTTACCTCATCTCATTGAGCCTATATTCTAGAGAAGGGAGGACATGAAAAAAAAAAAATCAGAAAAGTCATCTTGAAAAGGTGATAATTGACCTGAGGCCTGATGTCACCAGGAAGCACAGGAGGCTGGTGTGCCCGAGGAGCAGTGAGGAAGCCAGAGAGTCATGGGATGGAGGTCAGGGAAGTGGCTGGGACCATATCATTAGGGGCCCTTGTGCTCTGCTAAGAACTCCGGATTTTTAACACAAGTGCAATGCAAGCAATTGAAAGGAATGCCATGACCTGACTGCCGTGGTTAGAGGACTTCTTGTGCTCAAGCACAAAGAACAGACCATAAGCAGCAGCTGTGATCCAGGGAACCAGATAGGAAGATATTGCCTGGGCCAGGTCAGATAATGCACTAGAGGAGGATCAGCAGAGATGATGAGAAGTGATTTGAGTTTCATTCTTTCAACATATGTGTGATCACTGATTTAAAGTCTGTGATAAATCCAACATCTGGTCACCCTCAGGGATATTTTCTAGTGGTTGCTTTTTTTCCTATATATGGGCCACACTTTCCTGTTTCTTTGTGCATCCCATAGTATTTCTTTGAAAACTGGACATTTTAGATAATAGAATGAGGCAACTCTGGAGCTCTGATCCTGTCCCCTCCCCAGGGTTTTTTATTGTGGCTGTGTTTTGTTTTGTGTCGTTAATTCCATAAAGTCTGCATTCCCTGTTATATGGGACTACTGAAGTCTCTGCTTGGTTAGCTTAGCATTCAGCTAATGACTGGTCAGAGTTTTCCTGAGATGCCTTAGCCAGCAAGTCTTCCGAGAGCCCTTTAATACCATTGTGTGTGTCAAGCACATCTTCAGTGCCCAGACCATTCCCAAGTCTCCCTTAGCCTTTACTTCCTGCTTGTGCAGGTTCTCAAGGTCAGCCAAAGGTGAGTGGTTGTGGACTCCAGGTCTGTCCTGAGCCTGGCCAAAGCCCTGCACATGCAAAAAGCCTGAAGACCTTCTGTAAGAAAAGCACAGCTCTTCAAAGCCCTCTGTGGACATCTTGATCCCCAGAATTTTTTTTAGTACAGCTCGTTATTTTTAACAAATGCTCTGGAGATGAGACTTTTCTCATGGAGCTCTGAGTCAGGTCAAATAACAACAATGCCCTGTGGATAGGGCCTTTCTCAGGGAACTGTGAGATGGATCCAGTGGGGATAATGCCTTGGGGATGGACCTTGTTGAGGTGTTCCAAATCCACTCTGCCCTGCCCAGTAGCTGTGAGGCTGTTGGATTTTGTGATTGCTATGATTTTGAGATTCCTGGTTTTCAAGGATACTGTAGGACTGAGGACAGAAGGAGGGGAGTAGGCCAAGTTAAAACACAGCTCTGCTGTTCTTATCAATGTTTAGTCATTTTTCATGAGTAAATGCTTTTCAAGTTGTTGTAAACCTTTGATCAATTTCCGTAGTTCTGGATGTTGTTGAAAAAAGGCTGATGTTGATAATTTTGTCTGTATTGTCATTGCTTTTATGGAGAAATGGATTTATGGAAGTCCTCACTCCACCATTCTGAAGGTCCCTCCTCCAGGAAGTGATTAGATTGTAAAGATACATTTGAAGCAGAGTCCATAGGATTTCTCAAAGATTTGGATGTGAAGAATGAGAGAAAGAAATGAACTGAGGGTAATTTTGAGGCTTGGGTCCTAAAAATTAGAAAAAATTTAATTCCTGTTTATTGAGATGGGTAAAAATGGGAAGAAAGCAGATTTTTGCAGGATGATCAAATGTTTAGCTTTGGACACATTAAATTTGAAGTTCAAATTAAGCATTGAGGGGCACAGGCCAAGTAGGCCATTGGATAGACAAATCCGGACTAGACAGACTGGAAGATATTGCCTATAAATGATAGTTACAGCAATAGAATACAGGCCTACGTGAGAGGAATACATGTACACAGAGGTCCTACAACAAAGCCCTGGGGTGTCCCTACACCCTGGGGCAGGAAAGTGAGGAGCATTCAGTAGAGGGAAGTGAAAATAAGTGAGATAAAAAGAGAACCAGGAGGAAGTGATGTCTCAGAATTCAAGTGAAAACATTGGTACAAAGAGAAGGATGTCATCAACCACATCAAAGCAGCCAACAGTTGAGCAAGATCAAGTCCAACAACCAACCACTGGATTTACCAACATAGAGGCTGGGAAGCACCTTTAAAAAAGCAACCCCAATGGAGCAGTGGGGTCAAATCTGTAAACGGATTCAAGGGAGACTTGTTGGGAAGGCCATGGGGACAGTGAGTGCAGACAGCTTTTCTAGTTGTTCTATCAAAGGAAGCAGAGAAATGGGGTCCCATCACAGTGGTGCTGCTGGGTGAGATAGTCAAAGCAGACCCTGGGCCCCGCTGCCCACACAGAGTATGAGGGTTTTACTCAGGAAGCCTTGGAGAATCATGTGGGACTTGATTTTCACTGATACCCCAGTCAGAAAGTGACTCTTCCACATATGGGAATAACATATAACATGGCTACCCACTTATTTTGGCAGCAAGTGTGTTAGTCTGTTTTGCGTGGCTATAAAGGATTATCCAAGATCTGGTAATTTACAAAGAAAAGAGGTTTATTTGGATCACGGTTCTGTAGGCTGTACAAGCATGGCACCAGTGTTTGTTCAGCTTCTGTTAAGGCCTCAGGAAGCTTTTACTCATGGTGGAAGGTGAAAAGGGAACAGGTAGGTCATATGGCAAGAGAGGGAGCAAGAGAGACATCAGGCTTTTTTAAACAACCAGCTCTCATGTGAACTAATAGAGTGAGAACTCACTCATTACCATGGGGAGGGCAACAAGCCATTCATGATGCAGACAACTCCCACCAGGCCCTACCTTCAACGCTGGGGATCACATTTCAACATGAGATTTGAAGGAGACAAACATCCAAACTATATCACCAAGCATCTGTGCAGCACAGCTCTTCAGTTAGAAAGAAGGATAGGCAAATGCAAATAATAAATAAATCTTGTAGACAGGGCTTTAGTCTATGGAAGGATAAAAGCCTTCATAGAAACCAATTGCTGTCACCTATACCTAAAGTGATCTTCAGGTGATTTGTGTGATTAGAGACGTGGAATAATCAGAAACCACAATTAGGGCTCTGACAGAAGAGGGCTCCAATACCAGAGAAGGTTTCCCAGGACAAGCCTAGTGAGAGACAAGGAAGAGGCGCAGCTTTCAACAATTCTTGCCAATCTCCCATGAAGGGTTTTGGGCTTTGGGCCAGGTTTTGTCTGCATTTGTTTGTCTGCGTGAATTCATATATTGGGTGGGGGGTTCCAGCTGCTTAGTGAAGAAGAGTTGAAATTTATGTCAGACCTCATGGTTCCTTTTTTAGAGTTGCATGCATTTGTGATTACACTCATAAATCATAATACAAAGATAGGCCATGTTGGAGAAACATGCACAGTCCCTGTCCCCAAATACTGAGGTCATCTGAAAACACTCTGAAGTTGTAACACCTTCCCCCAACTATTGGGCCCCATGATTACAGTCAATTCCTGGCTCCTAGATTATGCAAAGCAGGAATGTGGACACCCAACGGACATTGTCTTACTACCTTTTTTTTCCATCTGGATATGCCACATGTTAGAATACCTTAGGTTTCCCTCTTTGTATCAATCATCCTGAAAGCAAATTGCTAAGCCTCTTGCAATTTAGCACTCCCAAAATGTGTTTGATATAATGAATCTTACTTTTTTTTACCTCAAATATTCTTGAAGATGTTTTCATGTATCTCGTCTCTGAAAATTGCGTATCTCTTGCCATGCTGTGAAAGTTTCAGGCTGTCTTTCCTCCTCTCTGCCATCAGCAGACAGAATGGAAGCTGGTAACAACTGATGCACTACCCTCGGTTTTTAACTCCCCAAACACACCTCATTTACTGCCCAATCAAACTCAGTAGTTGCAGCAGTTAGCCAGGCAGGCCTTACCCTGGAGTTTAAAATTCCCTTTCCACAATATATATAGTTAGTCTTAATAAATAAATGACTTGGACCATGCATTATATATCACTCAAATCCACGAGGACACAAATTATGTATAATACATCGGCTGTGTAATTTATTTATTAAGCAAAACGTGAATTTTCCATGCTTGTGTTTGGAGGCACAGTTTGTCACACGCAGCTAAATGATGTATTCTTATTAGTCCCACTCAATTACGAAGTCATCCCTCTGTGCACGGTGTATTTGTTAATGATAGTGCCACGACGCTGCGTCTACAATACCTGTGATTCTAGTGATTCATAACCGCTCACTAAAACTGTGAAAATGATAAATTGACTGCTGTTGATTAAATGCCGCCAACAGTATGTTTCATATATGTTTGTCGCAGTTAGGAGTTAAAGAAACAGCATTGCTCAAAATCATTTAAATATCTAATTAAGCCAAGCCCTCACTAGATATAAAGAACTCATCAGGATACGAAAATAAAAAAATAAAAGAAAGCTCGGTGGCAGAGGAGGGAAGAAACGCCATCTGTAGACCCTCACCAACACAGCCTCATTGATGATAAAGAGACCGTCATAATAACCATTTGAAAGGGGCAATACTCAAATTTTAAAAAGCATGGGAGTTAGCCCCTTCTGCTAACCAGCACAGCTGCCGGGCCATCTGATGACCGGCCCTCATCTCTGGGATTAGTCTTGGGCAGTAGTGGATTTCAATGACGTATTTGGAAGCCCTGGGTGATAGTCTTTGAAACTGGAGCACATTCACAGAGGCTTGGAGGGAGGGAGACGCGGAGGCAAGAAAAAGGGAAGGAATATTTTCAAGCAGTTTCAAATCACATCCCTTGGCTTCCACTGCAGTGAAAGGGTTTGTTAATGCTTCCACATGACAAATGGCAGCAGAAAGGAAAATATCATTTCAAACAAAGATTAATTATCTTTATGGCTTTAGCTAATTTTTTTCTCCCCTTAGATTAATCCATATAGAGGTCTTGTTGGTAATATTCAAAGCAGTATAGAACAAGCCCAAGCCCAGAGAATGCTCCTGTGCCGGCACCTTGGCTCCTAATTTAGGCTGCTGGAGTGAGTATTCAGGGTAATAAAAATAGATACCTGGTGAAGCTTGGGAATCTTATTAAGACCAGCCAGGAGGTGTTTATTTTCTTTTTTTGCAATTTTGAAATCAATTGAGAAATGTAAGTGAAAAGTGCATGAATTCTTTTGGAAATCAGTCTTAAATTAGACCATGTCTCCAGAATGTTTGGAGCAGAGTAATAACAACAAAAGTGGACTATTTTTAATTTTAAAATTTTGTTTGTGCCTTACACACTTTTTAAATTTTCCTCATAAAGATAAAACTTAGGGCAATGTCCCCATGGCTTTAAAATTGTTTTAAAATTAAGGTGGAACATTGATTATTAACAACCCAGATCTATAACTGACCATGAAGAAAGAACCATGTCTTATATTGTCTTTGCAAAAGCCAATTTCACTTTTAAAACTTAAAACTCAAGAGAGGGTGGTATGCTGAAATCTTAGATCTTTTGAATGGCTGATAAGAACAGTCATGGTATGAACTTTTATAGGCGTGGCAGAGGTCATTTTCAAATTCTACAACAGAACTCAAACCCTAACACATATGTATCAATTTAAACATACTTAGTCTTGAAAGTTGGATGATTTCCTTCATGTCAAATATCCCTAGGGTACCTTTAATGACATATAAAATCGTACTCTCACATCTGAAAGCAATTCCACAGTGTCCTGACAACTGGCATCTTAAGGACCCATTGAACCCTTACCAGTTGCTTGGATGCCTTGTATGGCAGTCACAGAGAGTCATTCCCTCATTTATAAGGGGTTTGTTTTATTTCTTTCGTTTTATTTCTACTGCATCAAGTACAGTTATTCATTTATTTCCTGACAGAACAAACTGACTTGATATGCAAGTTTGTACAGTGATGGCCAGAGGGCACCCAGATTCAGAATCTCTTCTTCTCAGGTTCACTGTAGTGGCAGTGGAAAGATCCTTTGTCCTCATTTTTGTTCTTAATTAACTGCAAAATGTTGGGCAAGTAACTCACTCTCTGCATCTTAGATTCCACACTTCAAAAATGACAAATATTAAGATTGGTGACAATCTGTTTCCATTGATAAGGATGGAATCCTAACCTTTAGATTCGACTCTCCCTCCTTCTCTGGTAGCACCAGGACCTCTGGTTTGCACGTGGCTCTGCATCTATTGGGCAGATCCTGGGTGCAGCCCAGGTCTCCAGCACTCCCAGTGTGTCAGCCCATGCTGGGGCACACGTAGGTGGCACCCCAAGGAAGCATCACTTGGGAATCTTCACCTACCAGATCACATAAATTAAATGGGACCTAGTGTCCATTTCACGTCTGCATGTTCTCTCCCACATCCTTTGCAGATTAAAAGGCCTAAACATTTTGCATAGCCCTATAGCAGGTGCCCTCTGATTACTCCTTCTCAGGGCTCTTTGTGTAACCACCATACCCCGGCATTTACAGGGATGTTATTACGACCAAGAACAAAACAGACGTGGCATGTTGAAGTCATCGTAGGGAAGAGACTAGAGAAACACCAAGCCTCACAGGGGCTGGCATTCTTTCTCAGCCCCCTTGTGAATCAGATCAAGACCTAGCCATATAGGCATCTTCTAGAAACTTCTGCCGCTTCATCAGTGATGTCATGAACCATTCTCCTTCTTAAGCCTCTTGCTTTCTTTACCAAATTTGTACAAAAACTTTTAAATGTAAAATAGCTTAAGAAAAAACAAACCTGAATTCTATTAAATGAAAACCCCAAAAGCACAGAGTGATGGCGTACAAGAGTGCTGTCATTTTCCACAAATAAAGTTGTTCAGGAGCCCTCCTGTGAGACAATCGCACAGCAAAATGGAAATGGGAAATTTCTGCAGGAGCTGTTCAGCTGTAAACAGTAAACCTGTGAACAATCTTTTTACCACCAATGGTATCTATACAATTAGAAGGGGTCTGTTTTATAGAGCAGCTGTGCAGATGAGCAGACATCATGCTCCTGGAATTACGTGCTGATTTTTCCAACAGTAATAATAATCAAAGTCCTTTGGAACAGTCCTTTTGTTAGTCCTGCACTGACGTCTTCAGGTATAACTTTTGAGATGAGCTTTCACATAAAGACCTCTAGTTTCAGACATAAGGGCAGGAAGCCTGGATGGTTTATTATTTCTGCAGTGAACCAGGGTTGCAACAGATGGGCAGGACTGAGGGTTCTCAGCACTCTGTCTGAAGGGGCTTTGATGCCACCTCTGATGTTTCATGGATAGGGTGGAGACCGAAGCTCAGGTTCTGGATGGCAGCATCCTGGGTGCTGCTGGTCTAGGCACAAGACCTGCCCACATTGGAGCCAGCTCCCTCCCCCTGCACGGTGGGACTGACCACACCACCTGCAGCTGGGACTGGGAACAGCTATACCCTGAGAAAGCACCCCTGGTCAAAATGCCTTTTTTTTTTCTTTTTTTTTTACTTCCATGATTGGAAATTAAGCAATTTCTGTTGGTTTGTTTTCAAATGTCTATTTGAAAGTACAAATATTTCTGGGAATATTAGCCTGCATTAGTGGTCATGTATCTCTTAGGATGATTTAGTTTAGAACAAAATTTTCTCCCTAATAACCAGCTGATACGGTTTGGCTGTGTCCCCACCCAAATCTCATCTTGAATTGTAGCTCCCATAATTGCCATGTGTTGTGGGAGGGACCCAGTTGGAGATAATTGAATCATGGGGTGGTTTCCCCCATACTGTTCTGGTGGTAGTGGATAATTCTCATGAGATCTGACGGTATTTTAAGAGGTTTCCCCTTTTGCTTGTCTCTCATTCTTTCTTGTCTGCTGCCATGTAAGACATGCCTTTCACCTTCCACCATGATTCTGAGGTCTCCCCAGCCACATGGAACTGTTGGGTCCATTAAACCTCTTTTTCTTTATATATTATCCAGCATCAGGTATGTGTTTCTCAGCAGTGTGAAAATGGACTGATACACCAGCTGAGATCTTTGTACTTGGAGAAAGAAAAAATGTTGGGAAGTATGAGGGGCAAGACAGGGTAATCTTGAGGGATGGGGCTCATTCTAGGGAGGGGACAGAGAGAAGTGGGCAACTGTTCTTGATCCAATGTATCCTATAGACAGAGTTCTACTTATTACCTGTAAAGAGGTATAGTATCACCATTTAATAATTTTAAAAGACAAATGAAAAATAGAAAAACATTGAGATAGAAAAAAAATCAATCAAAGTCAGAGGCAGAGGTAATACCAAATTTCAGGCCTCGTGATTTGAAGGACGATGGTTTTTAATGATAGGTAGAGACTTACAATGTAATTGTACATGTGCTAGGCCTTTTACAATTGGCAAAAATGGTATCCTCGAATTCCTTGTCAACTTTATGCTAATAGTAATGTACATGATACACAATGCTCTGTATTTTCAAAAAAATGAGAAACAAAACTCAAAGCCAGACTACAAGACCAAGCAATGCGAGCAGTTGGAAAATATCCCATCCATTGAGATAGGCGAAGGATGGGGGAGGCACCTTGGAAAAGCTATCATGATTCATCTTTATTGCTGGGCAAAATAACACAGCATTCTGCATCTGAAATGTAAGAAAGTGAAGAAAGATAGCAGAGATTAAAAGGAAGCAGATCTAGGCATAAGGACAGGATCCTTCTAAGTAAGCACCAGCCAATGTAGTAAGATTGTTTTTCACTTCTTTGTGAGTTCATCTTTGAAGATATGGTGTTTGTAGAGCCCTTGGAGGTCAACTGTACTGATGGTAAAAATATTTTCAGATGAAGCAATACAGTCCGGGATGTCTAATAGGGTCAATGAAACTTAAAATTAAAGGGAGACTGTGTAAGAAAATCTGAGTTATGTGATCACTGCCAGTATAACTTGTGTGTTTTCTTCTTATGAGGATTTATCATACCACACATAACCAGCTGAGTGAGGAATAATAGAAATATTAAAATTATAGTAAAGAGAAACAATAAGAGACTGTTTTAAATTCAGAGGAAGAAGAAAGAATGAGAAGGGGAAGAATGAGGGAAAAGAGAAAGAGAAGAAAAAAGAAGCGTTTTTAACAGATTGCTTGTACAGCCATCAGCGGGCCAGATGGGTTATGGCTCGTGGTGAGGAAAAGGGGCAGAGACCGAGAAAAGGTGATGTGATTCTGAGGATGGGGACGAGAAGACAACCTTGGGTTTGAAACATGCCAGGCAGGAAAATCTGAAAAATTAACTGAAAGCCAGGGAAGTCCTTGGCAGAAAGGCATTTAGGAACAACCGCACATCCCTGCTTTGCTTCCAAGGCCCAGCGACATCTGCTCAGTGTGGAAACAAAACTGCTGGTGGTCAAATAAGCAAGGAGCATGAATTCACTAATTCGAGGAGCAGAAGATCATTTTTAAAGGGCATTTAGAGTTGGAAGTGCCTCACAACATGTCAGGCCTGTAGGCATTTTTAGACTGAGAGTGCAAAGGGGAGCCTACTCCCTGGTCTCTGGGGCCCAAACAAAGGTGACTTGAAGCTCTTGTGTTATCGAGTAGAGTTCGAAGAACATGAAACAGCCATCCTACAGAAAAGGTTCCTCGAGGACTGTGGTGTCGAGAAGAGATTAGAGGATCAGATCCCCATTAGGGGATCAAAGGGTAAAAAGGAAGGATCCAGGAAGAAGGGTAATAATTTTAGACTTCCACGAGAAAGACTAGAATATGAAGGTGCTAATGGCATACAGCCGGCAAACAAGACTGCAAATAACTGAATGGAGGGAGAATCATCAGGGTGATATTTACAGTGAGAGAGAGAAGGAAACTAGTGAGCTAGTAAAGAAGTAGATAGTAATGAGAGGGGAGGCTTGGGCTGGAAGGAGCTTCCAAGAGACACCTTCCCTGGAAACTGAAGTTTTCTGTACATGGTAACCTTGGGAAAGGCTAGGAGTTTGTGGTGGGATCCAGCAGGAATGAAGGAAGGACTAGGAGTGAAAAATAGCAAGACAGCTTTTTCTAATAAGTCAGGCTAGCCCGTAAGCTTGATTGGCAACAGAAAGCAAGATTCCCGTTCTCACTCCTCACTATTTTTCGGCAAGGTTGACTCTCATTTGCTGTGAATGGCCAGTTGAGAGTCAGGTCCACCTCACTTCAGAGTATACTCCACTGCTTCTGCCATTTCTGCATGGATGATGCCAGAATTGAAAGTTCTCTTCAGAGTCTTTCAGCCTCTGCTCTCTGGAGGTACTCTTTTATAACCCTCTTATGTGTAGATGTGGAGAAGGCCAAAGGAAACTAAATGTGTTACAAGAAAAGAGATATGCAAAATAATGACTGCTGGGGTGCACCCTTGACTTAGCGGCTGTAGCTCCCGCTCTCTGGAAAATGCTTAGCAGCCTGGAAAAACATCCTTGCTCCCTAAGGCAGCCGCAAAGCATGAAGTCTGGCAGAGCCAGTCCAGAAAATGGTGCCTTGGGTGCAGTCTTACCTGTCACCTACAGTGCAGCTGAGTCCTCTCTAATGGTATTCAAGCTCCAGGAAGATTTTTTAAAAGTTCTTTCATCCCAACGTCCCCACACTGCATTCATAGACCCTTTAATATTCGGAAAGAGGAATGGCAAAATGCCTCACCTACTTAGGTGAGTGGTGGGAGATGGCAGATGGAGGAAGAGGTCCTTGTTGGCACTGGCCAGGGACACCCGACAAGGCGACAGCCAAGCAACTGTGCAGTGGAGCAGGCAGTGCTCTGGCCGGTGTGGTCTGCAGGGCCAACATGGCAGAAGGGAGTTGAAGGCTCAGTGGAAGAAGACCTTAGCCCTGAACATGCTCACACTCCCCCGAGACCTTTACAGGAATAACCAACTGAAGATGGCAGTGGCTGCCTTCCTTATAGCCTCAACACAGCGGTCAAATGGAGTGAGAGATAGAAAAACACCTTGGAAACAGGTTAGTGCGGTGCAGCTGGGTGTGCGAGCACGACAGTGATGACCCCAACCACCAACACAAGAGGCGTGAGAATGGACCCCTTCTCACCTTACACAGTTGTCCGAGATGTGTACTGAACAAATCCAGCACTCTGATGCCCCTCGTCAGCCAGCAGGGACCCTCTGTGGTTCTCTCCAGCAATGTGTGTCCACTTCTCTGGTGGTGATTTTGGTGATTTCAGTGCTTATCAGACTGAGGAATTATTACAAAACTAATCAACATCAAAATTTCTTGTAACCCCTTTTTAAGAAAGGGGTTAAAAAATAAGGTCACCAGGCAAGTAGGGAATGTTAGAAAGACAGCCAGCTTCCTAGACAGTGTTAGACCAAGTGCTGGGTGCACCTCAAGCCAGGACCATCAAGGACGAGGACTGGTCTTAACATATCCTAGAAGAGGCATTTTGTCGGGGGCTTCTGAAGATGAGCTAAGTGCCCAATAAGACTCTTAAACCGTCCTGGGAATGTGACTTGATTTAACATACTACAATGTCAGACTGTATCACAGCAGCAAATATATACTACATACGATTTTACTATGCACACCTACACATAACATTCTAATAAAGCTAACAGCATTAACATTACAGATATCACCGTATCATAGAACAGAACAGGTAAAACCTGCAACAGAAGACTTGGAGATTTAAAGAACTTAACTAATACATCAGTGTGTTTTATCGCCATCATCACCATCACTAGAGAAAAAGAACGGCAGTAGCCATGCTAACATTTACCTGACATTTACTGTATTTTGGTGAGGGTGCTAAATCCTTTAACGCATATCTAATTTAATCCTCAGAACGACCCTACAAACAGAAAAACTGAGATCTACAGAAGTTTATAGAAAAGCGCCCATGATCCCACTGCCCATATGTGGCAAACCTGAGGTATTCACCGAGGTCTGTCTGACTCCCAAGCTTCCAATCACGGTTTTACACTGCCTCGTACTCAAACGATTGTTTTGTTAAAACAAAGTCTATGCAAAGTCATCTGTGAAACCAGGTCTTGTTTGGAATTGTAAACCCGACTATGTTTTCTTATCCTCTCCCCATCCAGCTATAGATACCAGGCTTTACAGAAGCAGAATCAGGGTGTGGTTGCAGAAAAAAACAAGAACAGCAAAAGACACGTGTGGCATCACATCTCCATCCTGCAGGAACTGGCAGCCATGGTCCAAGCCAACACCTCTCGAGGTGGCCTCCTCGTCCTCTGATGTGAGGGAAGGACTCACCAGGGGCTTCCCTGCTGGCAGGGCTCAGAGATGTTACTCTGATGTTATTTAATAACAGAGTTACTTATTTGAGTTAAATAACAGAGATGTTATTTAACTCCAAACCCATCGCCATCACCCGAGCCTGAGATGCAGTCTTGTGTGCGGGGCAGATGGGCAGCTGTCAGGGAGGACGTGAGCACTTCACTTACAGGGACCCGTTCTGACCCTGGAGCACGCAGGGTGCGGCCTGGCGCGGGGTCCTGTGTTACTCACCTCAACATGTTTTCATGCTGTTTCCCCCTTCCCATTTGATAACCCACCTCTTCAACAAATGACCTTCGATATTTGAGTGGCAACAGAAACAGAGCCACTGTGGCAATAAATTGCTCAGAAGCTTGGACAGAAACATCTGCTGACCGTGTTAGAGCCTTGACTTTCCCCACGTCAGGGAGGGGAGATTCCACTTCCCATACAATCATCAGTTGCCATTCTCAGCACAAACCTGGGAGACTTATTTACAAGACCGTTATTTGTTTTTCCTATATATTCTGCAAAATGGCTCAACATAAACCAAGTGTGCTGCACCCAGAGGAGTTTTAAGAAAGAAAAGCCCCAGTCTGGATTCCAGGGTGCAGTCCTCCAAGAGGCCCCGGTGGCAAGGGGCCCACCCTGCACCTTCCCACGAGGGTGGTCCTGTTGCAGAACCAGCTACAGGTCATGCCTTCTTTATTTTCTCCTTCTTGCACTGCTCCTTGCCTTTGAAGAAGGGACTAAAAAGAAAGGAGAAAAGAAGCCGCAGTGGCAACGAGAAGCGCTTCCCCGCGCCTGGGGCGCCGCGGTGGCCCGTCCTCCCGTGTCCTCCGCGTCCTTCCCAGGCCCGGAGTCACGCATCACTCATCTTGTCACATTGAACTCCGGATGCTCCTGCCCTAGAGAATGCTCTGACTCCGGCAATTTTTCTTCATTCTCACTAACAATTTGGTAATGAAATATTGATTTTTAGTTAGATTCATATTGATGCTATTAGGTTTGCATTGATAAATCATGCTGGCCTCCTGTCTGGAAGGCTAGAGAGTGCCACACTGAGCCCTGGAGATTACAATCAACTCATTGATGTGTTAATTTGATGGATTTTTTCGTTCTCTTAGAAGGAGTGGGAGGGTAAATGAAGATTTTTCAGTGCGGCGTTGTAAAGTTTTCACAGTGAAATCAGGGACAGTAATTGCAGGCTTCACGGGATACAATCGCCTCTGAAGAATCCTTGGGCTGATTTGGCCAGGATGTTAAAAGCAGGACAGGTGTGGGGCTGGAGGGGGAGCGTGGGGTGATGTGAGTGAGGGCTGGGAAGATATGACACACCTTGTAAACACTGTTCCAGATCCCACACGGGGAGGGGAAATCGCGCGGTTAAATCCTAATTAAGCCATTTACAGGAGTCATGAAGAAGCATCTCCCATCTCCAGGACAGCTTTGCACGTGAAGACTGCCCCAGTGCCAGGCAGGTGTGCCCTGGGCTCTGCTGCCGCCCTCCACACTTGCTGGCGACACTGGTGCGGTTCTGGGGGCATGTCTCTCTGCTTTCTCCTCTGCAAAGTGCCCCTTAGGAAGTTGATGTCCTCTGCATCTGCAGCCTATTTTAAACGGCCTCTAGATGTGATTTATATTTCTGTGCAAATGTAATGCCTGTCATTAGGGGACAACACTTGCCCACACCCAAGGATCATACTGTGATTCCCTTCAAAGGCCCAGCACTGGCGGTGGGGCGGGGGGGGGCGGTGCTGCAAGCAGCCCAGGAAAGAAGGGGCTTTCAAAATGCTTAGGTAGGAATGCATTTGGTTGTTTTTTTTTAAGCAAACCTATTTCATGACCAAGCATGTGTGTTTCACCTCTGCGAGCTTTACATCCCCTTTCTTCTGATGAGCACAAAATGACAACTGCACAGAACCAAGTCCATCCAATTAAAATCACCTATGAGAGGGTATGCGTGTGTGTGCGCGTGTGTGTGCATGTAAAACTGCACGGCCTGCTTTCTAAAATAGATAAAATGCACACAGAGACACAGGCACACACACACACACATGCGCACACACGCATGCCATGTGTGCTGAAGGTAGCCTCTGGTGGAGGGTAATGGGATGAGGAAGGGATGTTTGCATCAGCTTTTTTCCTCTTAGCAATTTGCAGAGCTCGGATGACCAGCCAGCCACACCGATGGGCCGCATCTTAGCACACAAGCTTCCCGAGCGGCAACCCGGCCTCTGCAGCCTGCCAGCAGGTACTCCCGGATGATGGCACGGAGGGGAGCCTGTTGTTAAAGCACAAGGCACGGAGCTCCCATGGATGGAAGGTCATCGTTCACCTCTTGGCCACTCTCATAGGAGTTGGTATTGTCCCTTCTCAAGGTTGAAACTTTCTATATACTTGGCGTATCTGGCTGTCTGTCCCTGCAGGGGGAGGGCGGGGAGAGAGAAAGAGGTGACTGATTGTAGCCTCCTCATTATCACTCCAAAGATATTTTTGGCAGCAGTTAGTAAGGCTTGGGAAAGCAAGAACTTCATATAACACAAAGCTTTTCAAGAGCACATAAGAAGTCACCGTGGTAAGTTTCCTGCGTGTAGTCACCCACTCCTAAGCTCTCAACAGCTCACGTGGCCAGTGCTGTCCTTCCTTTCTGAAGATTCATCCCATGTCACCCCTGGAAGGAACCAACTCCCTCTGGGACAATTCCTGCACCCAGGCCCCATGACACCAGGGTCACAACTTTGATTCCAGCCCCCAGGTTGAGTACGGAGGAGGGAAATGAAGTCTTCTCTGTGGAGAGCATTTGGTCCACTCTAAAACCTTAGGCAAGCTGGAAGCTGTGTCCTAATTAGAGAAACCCAGACGGTGGGGAGGTGGAAGCCTTTCTGGAGCATGGGCTCCGGCAGAACACACAGTGTTCGGTACCAGGCATTTGGGCATCATGTCACAGGCCGGGCCCTATAGGATTCAGCAGCTTATGTCTCAGGTGGACCACAGGGCGCATTTACCCCAGGGAGGACCCTGAGTCAGCCATGCTCAGGACAGTGCTTGGACCGTGGCTGTGGGCATCCAGGTATTGGGGCCACTTCCCATCAAGTGATTTTCCATCTAGGTCGCAGCCCTTCCCAGTCTCAACAGATCTTCCCTTGAATCTATGAGTAGCTCTACTTAGACATCACCCCCACCTTCACAACTACAACCCAGGCCTACTCCAATCCCAGCCAGTCCAGCCCCACAGGGTGGCCCAGGAGAGCAGGGCTCACCATGTAGGAGCTGCCACTCAGGTCTGCTGACTTCCGGCTGCCCAAGTTCAGCTGACTTGAAACCACAGAGGCCCCAGCAAGGAATGACATTCAGGTTAATCTCCATGAACCTCGCAGTCAAAAAGAACTCTCTAGTCAACCTTATGAAAGGCTCCTTCATTGACTTTTCTGTCACATCTTAACAGTGATGCTAAACACACACACGCGGACATAACCCTGACCTCCAAATTTAGGATCACTGGGGAGATGCACCGTCTACATCAATAACCCCAACTCAGTCTGCCCTCCCCCAGGTGAGTGCCCATGCGGGAATTGCAGCTGCACACCTGCGCTCCTCCCATCTCTCTACGTCCCCTACCTGCTCTTTGTGTTGAAACTGAGCTTGCCTGTTAAGAGATCATCTGCTAGCCTTCCACCTTGGAGTCTTCCCCAACCCTCTCAGGAGGGTTATCCCCATCTGCCTGGGCCCTGCAAAATCAGTGTGGTGCTTGCTGCAATTCCCCAAAGCTGCAGGGATGCCTCAT
This sequence comes from Hylobates moloch, assembly GCF_009828535.3. Classification (NCBI taxonomy): domain Eukaryota; kingdom Metazoa; phylum Chordata; class Mammalia; order Primates; family Hylobatidae; genus Hylobates; species Hylobates moloch. The sequence goes on along the minus strand of NW_026652280.1, from coordinate 3,911,763 downwards.
GTGACATCTCCACTCCTGGACTTCTAGTGTCCCAGAGCGGGAAACATGGGGGACCCATTCCACATCCCCAGGGCTCAGCACACCACAGGGCCTAATCACGCTGGTTGAGTTGACAAGTGATCCAAAGTGTGGTGCCCCTTCAAAGTGGAGGGGTGACCACACCCAGAGAGGTGGTCTGAGATCTACATAACAGACAGGCTCCAATAGTGGGGAGCAGAATGAGAGGAAGGTGGGTGGGGCAAGCAGAGGGGCTGGGGAGCCCATGCCCAGGGAGGAAGACGCACACTGTGTTTTGGGGCTATCAGTCCCTGTGGGGCTGGAGCACAGGAACCCAGGGAAAGAAAGCATGACTCAAAATGTGGCCTGCTGGTGTGTGGCACAGCTGAAGCGTGGGTGCAAAGCAGTAGTGGTGGGAAATTAGTGGAGGGCTTGGAGTAGAAGTCGTTTGCTTGGAATATTGTTTTAAGAACAACTAACTTAGTATTGGTTGTAAATGGATTTAGGTGCAGAGGAGAGAAAAAAGACAGGCAGGCCATTGAAAGATGACAGGATCCTTCTGACAAGAAACATTGAAGGCCTGAGTTTTTAAAAATTAAGTTAAATCAGAAATCGAGGCTTTCATATGTATTTCTTATGTCCCCTTCCTCATAGCCTGGGATAAAGCGTCCCATAATCCTTATTGAGACTTTGTTGTTTCTATGCTTCTTATGAGTGTACGGCTTTGCAAGAACCCAATCTAAGAGAGAAGAGCTCCTGGGAAGACATATGCAAATCCGTGTTCAGGGAGGAAAGAGGAAGCATGTTTTAAATTTACCAGAGGCATTTCCTGCTTAAAAGAATGTAGTAATGCTTTTCTATTCACCATGGGTTCCCTTCCCTTTCCCTTCCATCCTCTGCTGAGCCAATGCAGGAGTGCAGGGAGAAGACATTTTCTATCTAGAAGGTATTTCCCATCTAGAAATGACCCAACATGGAGGTCTCCAATGCACTCATAAAGCAAGTGTTCATTCAGAACCTGACATCCTGCGTACACACAGGCACCCACAACATCAGTGATTTTACTTAAAAATTCCACGTTCATCACACCACGTTCAAAACACACTCTGTTTTGACTTAGTAACCAAAAGCTGAAAGGGTGCTTCCTTTCATTTATACTAATGATCTTTGGTGTGATCAGGAGCACAAACAGAACGTGTCAGCTGGGACTCTAAGCCCTTTGATACGCAGGATGAGTCTGATAAAAAAAAAAGCCTTGTCAGCGCTTTTGGACCACTATTCAGTTATTTCATATTTTGGTTTAGAGAAAATAACACACTCATATCTATGGAGAAAAAGACAACATGTGTAGTTTAAGGCTGTCTGTGTCATAACAGACATCTTAAACACACGTCATTATTGTTAAAAGAAATCCCCAGCCAGATTTTAAGTCAATTTAACTTCTCTTGTGTCTAATTGAATCTGACTTTGAAGTTATGAAATCTCCAGCTTCTGACTAGGAGCTTCACAAGTACTAATAAACTAGCTCCACGCTTCTCCCAGAACATTGACAAGCAGAAAACATTCCAATAAAAGAAGTAGAGAGGAGAAAATAATCCAACGTGAACTCACACTTCCCACATTGGTTAATTCCTTTCCCTCTTTAAAGACACTACCTTTTAAAGGGAGGCAGACAACACCATCACCTTCATACAGCACACATACTGGTCTGTAAACATTGTGTACCCAGAGGCATAAAATATGGGTGCCATGGAAGGGTCTCTAAACGCCATGCTCCTTGATCCGGTGAAAGCATGGTTTCCTGCTTCCTACCAGGGTTAGACATACACTGGAACTCAAACATTAAAATCCTACATTGCTTGTCTCTGAAGGCATTGCACTATACAGAAGCCAAAGGCAAATGAATATTTTTTTGATATTGGAAGCAGTTTAAAAGAAAAACATTATGTCACTTACTTAAAAAATATCTTAAATTCCCTTGGATAACAGCTCTAAGCATAAGACCACCATGTCTTCAGGAAATACCTTCTCTCGGAGACTCCTGCACTGGCTCAGCAGAGGACGGAAGGGAAAGGGGAAGAAATCCATGGTGAATAGAAAATCATTACCACCTTCTTTAAAGCAGGAAATGCCTCTGGTAAATTTAAAACATGCTTCTCTTTCCTCCCCGAACACAGATTTGCATATGTCTTCCCAGGAGCTCTTCTCTCTTAGACTGGGTTCTTCCAAATTCAGACTCTCAGACAGGACTTAGGATCCCAGGAAGCAAGGGAGGGAGGAGAGGAGTGAGTTGGGGAGGGAAAGGCAGCCAGTGGCATGTGAACAAGGAGGTGACCCCTCCCGGGGCCCCTCTGAGTTGACCATGGAGGGAAGACCCACACAATTGGGCTGGTATCTAACAATCCCCACCCTCGGGTTGAGGGCTGCTCCCAGAGACTTGCTCCTTTGCATCTCCAACCTCTCCATGCTAGGCCAGAGAACCCTAGAGGAGAGATCCTGTGCAGTGGGTACCCCAGGGGTGGGCCAGGTGGTTGGGAGAAGGCACACAGCATCTGCAGTGCCCACTTCCCCGACAAGTGGACTCCCTATCCCTGCTCAGTTGTCCAGGGAATCACCCTTCACACTCCTCCCTCAGTGAGTCCCTACACCCAGCGTGTCACCTGGCTGCTGTCTTCCGGCTGCTTCTCCTTTTCCATCACCATTACAGGCCCAAAGCATCTCCTCACCTATATCACAATAATTTCCTCCTCGCTGTCTTCCAAACCTCACACCTCCCCTTTCCCCATTACGTTTATACCATGGGTGCATCTTTCTTAAACATGTTTCAATCTGTTTTCTCAAAAGTATACATCCAAACCCCTCCACCTGCCTTTAAGACCCTCATCTTAAGGATGCCCTATGGAGGGGCCTCAGTCAAGCTAGGCTGAGGGGCTGACTGAAGTGGGCCCACTCTTGCATTGCTCTTTGGCTTTGTTTCTTTAAAGGGCCTGAGAAGTGTCTGCTAACCTCCAATAATTAACCTTCCGAAGTAACAGAACTGGGCTTATCCTAATATTCCTATGACTGGGGAAGTCTATGATGGTAATAGCTACTTCTTGACTCACTGCTCTTTTTCAAATTATAGGGAAATCACTTTCTAAGAAGCTTTAAAAAGAAAGAAGAAAAAAAAAGTTCTGCTAGATGGAGTGTGCACTTTGACACCACAATTCAGCACCCAAAAGTAGACATGTAAGAGATGTTGATGTCTGCAGGTCTTGGCGGACGATGTCAGAGGATAAATCATGAGCAAACAGGAGCTTCCTTGGAACTCTGTCGGATCAGCAGTTCACAAAGAGGGGGTTGTCCAGGGCTTCTACAGACTCTCCATAGACACCACATGAAGACTAGCCTCAGAGGGGCTGCCCGTGCCGGCGCCTAACAGGAGAAGAGCTAGAGAGGTAGAGGCAAGTGCAGAGTCCTCCTCTGCATCGCACGTGTGAGGCTGAAGACTGGAAGTTGCACTGATTCTCTTGTGGACTGACCCTCATAGTTTAGGACCCAGGTGGCAACCCAGGGCCCATGGACCAAGCGTGGTCAGCCATGCTTTGTTTCATCTTCTAGTTCAAATGTGTAGACACTGTTCAGACATTGCTAGATTTCTCGCAAATACTCATACTTGAATTCTCTCAAAAGCTTGGCAGAGGGTAGGGCTTGGAAACACACTCTGGAGCCAGATGGCCTGGGGTGACATCCCAGGGCCACCAAACCCTAGATGTGCAATTTCAGGTGACTTCCTCAGGCTGTCTGTGCTTGCCTTACAGAGAGCATGAAGATCATAAAAATACTTACCTTACAGTGTCGCTGTGTCCAGCCAACGAATTCATATGCATGAAGAACGTAGAACAGGGCCTAGGACATAAAAACCCTCATCTATGTGTGAGCTATGATTTATTATATTTTTTTCTGACAAGGTAGATCAACGTTCCTACTTGGAAACATTTCTAAAGCCCCAGATTCTGCCTCCTTTAGATGAACCGTGTTCTTTCCTCCCCAATACGGTGTCTACCACTCCTGCCATACCCAGCCAGGGCCACCTATCAGCATTTCTCTCCCAGCCATCGTAGGCCATGGAATACACTACCCCGAACGTTATAGGTGAGGCTGAAGGTGACTCTGGTGGGAATATCACACCAGGTATTGGTCAGCAACCCAGTGGGTTAAAGAACAAGGCGTGGTGGAAATGGAGGTGACAGGGGCGGTGACATGGGCTAGTGCAGACACAGGCAGGGAGGAGGCAGAGCCTGGCAGAGAAAGAGGCAGGCGGTAGCAGAGGTCAGGGAGAAAGGCAACCTGAGCCTTTGCGATATCATCCCACGCTGGGTAGAGAAGTTAGCAGGCGGTGGAAACGTAGGGAGCCGAGCCAGTTCAGAGATCTGAGAATCAGGAAGAGGAGGCACCAAGAGAGAGAAGGGCCAGCCCACGGGCAACCCGGCACCAGGGAATGACGCACAAGGCCCACAACTCAGCCCCGAAGACACGTAGGAGTAAATCACCAGGAGAAGGTCAGGCCCCAGTGTTTTGACCACTGATCACAGAGCAGGGACAGCCTGCCATCCCCCTGGTTTTATGGTCCCTCCTCCCGGGATAAGCTGGCCGAGAGCGAAGGCCAGAGGAGGCCACCACCCCGATACAGGCTGTGTGCTGGGGCCGCAGACTCACGACTAAGGTTTATAAAGATTTATAAAAGCATGCCTACCTAGCAGACACCACACAGATTAATTCAGGCATCTAAGCGATTTCTTAATCAGCCACAGACAATTCCCAGGTCTGAAGCACTTATTTCTTCTGAAACACAGCAACAATTCCAGCCAATGCATTTTTTTTTCTAAATGGAACAATGAGCAAATACAATTGCTATTCAAGTCCTGGGGCTAAATAGTGGTTACCAAAATAATTGACCCTACTTAGAGCACATAAGAAAGTCATAGAAATTGCAGGCGATTTTGTGTTCAGTGGAAAAGCAGGATTCCTATTCCCCCTGACTTTTGGTTTCACCCACACTCCATGAAGTTTCTAACTAGGTGAAGGAGGATAAAGTCTCTCCAATAAAACTTTTCTAATTGAAAATCATTACCAAACTGCTTTCTTCTAAGACAAATGGGCTCCTGTGCTAAGATCTCCTGCCCCTTCTTCAATCACATCTTTCTGCAGCGTCGCTGGCAGGGCCAGGTCAAAGGAGAACAACAATGGTGGATTTGACTTCAAGGACCCACTTACAATTCCCTCTCTGACAAAAATAACTTCTTTCATGGGGAATTTGAGAATCTGAAAATTGGTGAGCCTTCTCTGTGGGAGACCAGCACAAAGCGAGGGCATCCCATGAAGGCTCTTTCTTCTAAGGGCCATAAAACCCAAGAAACACCTTTGGATGTTTCTGCCCCCACCTTAGAGCTGTTCTTTAGGCAATCACAAGAAAAGGACTTTGTCCCCGAGAACAAGGCATCTCTCCTTCCGTATCTATTGTATTTGGCCCCTGCACGCACCTGTCAGGATGTTGACAATATTTCCAGTGAGGCGTTTTCCTAATGCATTCCCTCCCCTGGAAGGAACCCTCTCCTTGACATCTGTGACAGCCCCATAGATTAATCATTTCGTGAAACAGGGCCTTCAACGTGAAGCTTTCACTCTGATCCTGACCTCACTTAATTGTCTATGTCTTCAAACGTCCAGGTTGCACTGGGGCCACAGTAGCACGTGAAGGCCCCCCGTGGGCAGCTGGGGCGGCAGGTTATTCTGCAAGTTGTGTACTTTCCACAAGTTCCTTTGCCTCCTGGGAACTAAATTCAAGATGGTGGTGAGCAATTCAAATTCCCAGACAATTTGGATCTTGGCAGCCTCAGCAGTGAGTTCTTTACCTGGTAATTTAACAGCAATTTTCTATCCCCTAGAGAAGCCTGGCTGTGGATGGAGGCACAAGTCTGTACCTAGCCCATGGCCCACCTGACATGAGAGAAAATAGGCACTGCTGGTCACCTGCTGTCATCACCTTCCAGTCCACTGACCGTGTTGACTTCCCCCAGCCCCTGTGCCAGCTCTCCTTTGTCCCCTGGAATTCTTAATGCTGAAATTCACCAGAGCCCTGTCCTTAGTGCTCTGGTGTCTACTCTACCCTCTTGGCCTTCCAATCCCATCTCAATGGGTTTAAACGCCATCTGAAGGTCAGTGACTTCCAAATCTCTCCCTCCAGCCCAGACATTTCTCGTGAATTCTAGGTGAATTTAGCTCATTGCCTACCCTCCATGGCCACTGGAATATCTAATTGATTTGCAAACTGAAGGTGTCCAACCTGAACCTGCTCCTCACACAGACTTTCCTAAGTTGAAAGAAATTCAATTATTTAAGTTGCACAGGGAAAAAAATAATAACCTGTGCATAATCTTTGGCTCTTCTCTTTCTCTTGCCCTTCCTTAAATCCACAAACAAATCAGATTGACTCTGTTTCAACGTGTATCCAAAGATCCAATCCCATCTCACTGTCTACCCTTCCAACACCCTGGGTGCATCTCCAGCCCTCTCTTCAGGCTTGCTGCTGTTGCCTTCTCACTGCCTTCCCTGCTTGCATCTTCATCCCCATCCCCAGTCTAGACTCAGCACAATAGGTAGTTAAAGGGACTCTTTTAATACCTATTTCACTCCACAGCTCTACTCTGCTCAAAACCATCCAATGGCTTCCCATTTCATTCAGAAAAAAAAAAAATCCAAAATCTTCATAATGGCAAAAAAAAGAAAAGAAAAAGAAAGGCCCTGCTTGCTGTGAACTCCCATCACTTTCTAGGCCATCTTTCATCCCTCTGCTCTCTCTCTCTGAGCTCCCTCCACACTGGGATCCTTGGGTCCTAGGACACATCAAGGACATCTTGCTGGGGCGTCTGGACTGGCTCTTCCTGCTGCCTGGAAGGCCCCTCCTTTCTCTATCCCCAGCTAGATACTCATGTGCTCACCTCCCTTTCCTCCTTCAAGTTTCTCTGCATGATTTACCACCTCACAGAGACCTCTATGACCATCCTACTGTCAACGTGCTGTCACACTCCTCAGCCCCTTTCCTGACTCAATATCCTATCTCCATTACCCAACACCTTCTGACACTCTATAGCATATGTATTTATGGCCTTTATTATTCACCAACTGTCTCCCTCAGTGAGAATCCAAGTGCCCCCATGTCCTTCTCGTGTAAGGATACGTCCCAAGCACCCAGAAGATGTGATACCAAGTGGGTGGTTATCAGAGGTTTGTTAACTGAGTTAACTTTTTTCATTCTTTTTTCACTTGTAAGTTCAGGTAAACTTGTGTTCTAGGGGTTTGTTGCACAGATTATTTGGTCACCCAGACGTTAAGCCTAGAACTCATTCATTACTTTCCTAATTTCTTAATTTCTTACTTATGCCTACCACACTGCTAAAAATGAACTCGACAGTTTGTGTCCAAAGCCTCACTTCAATATTTTTAAAAGTATGACTTCTGCTGTTTATTTTGTAACAAGAGGATGGGAGGCAGTTTATTCGTGTCAGAGAGGATAGGCCCCAGTGTGTGTTGTTCCCCTCTTTGTGTCCATGTGTTTTCATCATTGAGCTCCCACTTATAGGTAAGAACATGCAGTATTTGGTTTTCTGTTCCTGCATTAGTTTGCTAAGGATAACAGCTTCTAGCTCCATTCATGTCCCTGCAAAGGACATGATCTTGTTCTTTTTTATGGCTGCATAGTATTCCATGGTGTATATGTACCACATTTTCTTTATCATTCTTTACATGTTCACTTCTCCTTCCACCTTGGTCTGTGAGCCCTGTGAGGAAAGAAAGGAGGTCTTAAACTGTGTCTCTGCCTTTAGTAAGGGGCGTAGTTCAGAGCAGGCAGTCAGAATTTGATAAATAAGTGAACGAATAAACAAAGAAACTAACATGCACATGCTATCTCCAGCACTGACATCATCCTCTTCTTCTCTTACATACAGAAACTATTCTGCCTCCCATTCTCTCATTTCAAAAGAACAACAAAACTCATACATTTTTAAAATATTGAACTGAGGTTTTGGACACAAACATTGAATCCATTTTTAGTACTGTGATAAGTACGAGCAGGGAATGAAAAATAGACCGCTACACTGGAGTTCTACCATAGGGTCTTACTTTTTGGTGGTTTGCTATTTTGCAATGTGTTACGTGTTTTCAGCTGAACTGTGTCTCCCCCAAAATTCATATACTGAAGTCCTAATTCCTGCTACCTCAGAACACAATTGTATTCGGAGATAGGGCCTTCAAAGATATAAGTTAAAATGGGCCCACTTCAGGAGAAACCAACCCTACTGACGCCTTGACCTCAGACTTCCAGCCTCTTAAACTGAGAGAGAGTAAATTTCTGTTGTATAGGCCACCCAGTCTATGGTATTTGGTTATGACAGCCCTGGCAAATGATACACAGTGGTGCTCCCAGCAGAGCATGAGATTTCAAAAATCACACCTTCAATTATTGATTGTTCAGAAATCAGAAGGGTTCCCTTTTGCCTTTCTGGTGATACCGTCACGAAGAAGATTCATGCCAATAAAGGACATCCCATCATGCCAAACCCTGGTAAAAATTCCAAACATGGAGGCTATTTCCATTCTATAGCAGATCATTTGTTTCAGTCATCATTTCTACCATAAAATGGTTTTATCACAAATGGCCATTTCTCCTCATAATTAATCAATCATTAGATAATATTTTGCACTATATGAGTTCTAAATTTTATTTATTTATTCTTTTATTCATTACTTATTTACTTTTCATAGAGAAGCCTGGCACACTTTTTGAGTTAAATTCCTGACCTTTATATGACCCTTGCCAACTATTCAAACACAAGAGGCCATTTAAAAAAATTATTATGAGTCAATTTAACAGAAATCCAAAAATTCTCTTCTTTTTTTTGTCCTAGCCACTGAAGAAATACCAGAACGACATATATAAATTGAAAATCATTTCCCACTTGCAAGCATATCTTAAATTGATATGGCCAAGAATATTCCTTGTAATTGTTAAATTAGTTTAGATATTCTTGATGTATTGTTCTTTGCATGAAAATCACTCATCATCCTTCTTTGGCTATTTGCCTTTTTTGCAGGAAGAGAGAAAGTTCCACAGGACACTCCAAAGAACGTCTTCAGCAGATGGGGTCTAAAGCATCTCACCACTTTCTGTCCGGTCTCACAACTCAGTTTCCTCTTACTGCAGCAAACACTTCACACCCAAAGCACAACATTAAGATTTGCTACTGGAGTCTTAAAGTACCCGAGAGAGAATGAATTTTCCTTAAAGGAAAATCAAGATAAATAATTATGCTTTTTGTGGGTAGGCCTCCTACAAAACCTCCTCAAAGGCCCAATATCTGCAGCTTCCCCCACTGGCAGGCATGCAGGTATATGAAGCAGCGTTGACTAAATGTCAAGGCAACCCACAAACATTGTAAAAACCTAATAAATCATCTCCTGATTAATTTTAGCTGAGAGCACAGAATCACATTAGGCTCAGCTTAAATGTTAGAAGGAAACTAGAATGATTCTAAAGAAACCCAGCTCTGCAGATTGTTTTCCATTTAAAAACTACGTTATCAAAGCCTGTATTCTAAATACCCTTTCTCATGGCTGCATCAGTTCAATAAATGCTAACCAACCTCAAGTGGTCTGCTGCGGTACTCCACGACATAAGGGTTAAAACAGAAAAGTCACATTTCCAAAATTCTTTGTTTGTTAAGCTTATCTAAAGAGTATCTATTATTTTTTGAAATAGGCCATGGGTTTAGATTTTTTAAGCAATTTGATTCTGACAGATTTTTACTTATTGAATTAAATGAAGTTTACATAAAATGTTTCAAGCAAATCATAATTAAATTTCTTTCCTCTTTTGTACTCCAAAGCACTTTTGCATGAGCTATTAGTATCTTAGTCATGTATCTTTATGGGGCATGTTTGGTTATCAAACCCCAGTGGAACCAGAGCAGTGGTTTACAAGCCAGTGATGCCTCTGATTGGCACCTCTGCCACACCAACTGTCAAATGTTTAGAATTTCATCCCTGTATATACACACACAATAAATATAATTGCTTCTTTTTTACAAGGAATTTTATTTATTGAATTGCAATTTCATTGTCTACCTCAAAGAGCATATCTGTGTTTGTTGGATTCATTTACCCATAGAACTTGACTTCCCATGGATGGTCTGGCAGCCAGCAGTGGTTTTCTGGCTACAATGCTAGACATGTCACATCTCCAGATGAGGGGTATAAGAATTATTCCAAAGGGTACCATCTGCACACTCTGTACTGAGATAGGTTATGCTCTAGGCCATTAGGTAATGGTACGGCAGAGTTCTTTTGTGAACCGGGAACCCTAATGAAAGCAGAGTTATCAAGTATATCAAATTGAAGAGTAGTATTTTTACTTCAAACCAGGTGAGTTTTGACAGAAAGGCCTTGATAGCAAATGGACCAAGCTTCATTATGGAATTAAAGATGAGCAAAGAATCTATGATGTTTTCACATCATCTTGGCCTTCTAACACTCAAGAGTAATTTAACCAAAGGAGTTTCCAAATCCTGAGGGATCTTCTTGCAATTAAGGAGGTAGGGGAGGAATGGACACCTAATTTTGACATCTAACTACTTGGGGCATGAGGACACACGGTGAAACCCATACTGTATGCCTCTGGGGAAAGGAGGTTATTTCACTGTAAATAAGTTTATGGTTTCCTGCAAAGCAACCCTGAAAGTTCCAACTAACTAAATTTTCATGCTTATTTCAAAAACTAATGCTGCCCCATTTCTTTTCTTTTTCATAGACTTTTTTCTATTACCCTGATTCTTCACAATATAATATAAATATGGATATATATTTACATGTAGTTTAAGAAGAATTGTAAACATCCTTTGCATTAATTACATATTTAGTGGTATTCTTAGAGTCTATGAATCCCTGCCTAGATTCTTAAAAAGTTTTTTTTTAATTGGATTTCACTGGCAATCTACCCATTCTTTAATTCAAATTCCGTCTCTTCTCCATACCCAACCACATAGGTTCTAGCATTATCGTGTAAATGTTAGACATTTTCCTTAAGCACAGTTCTAAAGGGCTTCAATAGAATCACACGATCCAGATTGCATAGTTCTGGTCAGCAATGTTCACCTTCAAAAGGAAGAAGTCCCCGTAGTTTAAAGTTTATCAAGTCAGGGTAGAAGTTATTGCTTCATAAAAGCAGAATGGAACTGCCATTATCAATGGAGTATTTCACTCAGGTTTAATTACAGAGCAATAATTCAAATGTTTATTTGAAGAAAAAGATGGATAATAGTAAACTTTATAATCCACTAGCTGTTAAAATCCAATTGTCATTTGACCGTCTTGCCTTATAGTACATATTGTGATGGAATATTGCTAAAATAGTTCAAAATAAAATGTAGAACTCCATTAGATCATCCAAGTGCTCTTTTATTGGAAATTGTGAGCAGAGCAAAAGTGACTTGTTGTTATAACATTTATGAAAGAGGAAAAATAGTTATTAACAACTGATGTTCATTCAGCCCTTATAGTGTGCCTAGCACTGTTCTAAAACACTTGAAATTTATTATCTCGTTAAACTCTCTTAAGAATTGTATAAGGTAGGTGTTCTTTTTATTCCCTTTTCATAGTTAATGAGGTAGGTGTTCTTTTTTATTCCCTTTTCATAGTTAATGAGAAAAGGAACAGAACAGATATAACTTGCCCAAGCTCACATAGCAGGAAAGTGATGGGAAAATGACTTAGACTCCGGCTGTTTAATCCCATATCCTGCATTCTAACCACTGCATGACATTTCATCAGAAACCACCTGAGCACAGGAGGTGCTGCCTAGGAGCCTGTGCTGAGATCTGGAAGCCAGCAATCCTCATTTCCCTTTCTCTGACTCCAAATCAGGTACTTCAGGATAGGTTCTTCCAACCAGTAGTGGAAGGGAGAAAAAAACTTTCTCCTTGGTAAAACAATATACAATATGTTTTATCTCTCAAAAATATTGCACTCTATCAGCAAAGCAGATTCAAAAATAAGAGTTTGCATAAGTAGTATATAAAACAATGAGGATTCTACATCATGTCGTTTCTTTTTATTAATTTTTTATTAATTATATGTTTTGTTTTTATGAGAATGTTTTAACAAGAACTCTGGATATGGTAGAAACAGAGGCTACTTTTCTGAGTAACAGTGACTTGATCAATCAGTTTATGATATTGACAAAGAAATAAGAATGACATTATTAAATATGGGTTGACCAATGAAAGTGTAGTCATATATATAGAAATTGGGGGAGCAAGGCTTTAACCATACAATTTATAGGAGCACCTTGATAGCATTGATCTTTTATACTTATACTGAATTAATATTATTCTAGTCTCAGACAATAAGCCAGAGTGCTCAAAATTTCTCAGAACAGTTTAGAAGCATCCTTTAGTTAACCTGCATTGGCCATTGGTTACGGTTATCAGCAGATGGACAGAGAATGACCAAGTCATAGATTACCTTTCAAAGAGTCAAATCTGCGAGTTCTACCCTAAATCAGCACCAAGGGATGCCAAGAACAAAAGCATTAATATCGATACTTTGTGCCCACAAACATCAAGTATTTATTGATCATACACACTGCATGCCAATAACCTCTACAAGTATTTACTGATTTAATCTTCACATCAGTCCTGCAAGGAAGATACCACTACCCCCCACTGTGCAGATTTATACATGCCTTTATTCAACGACTTTTCCTTCCTTCACAAGCTTCATGCAGTTATGTCACTTGCCCAGGGTCACATAGTTCTGTAGGCAGCATACTTCTTTAAACCCAATCAGTGTGACTCTCCAACTAGCACTATTTCTGGTACATGTGTGGTTTCTAGATTTTGTATAGCCCAGACCCCATGGCCTCAGTTACAGAAACAAAGAACTTCCTTCTATTGGCTCCTTAACTCCAACAGAAGGAGGTGTATTTGTTCATTCCCATACTACTATAAAGAACTACCTGGGACTGGTAATTTATTAAGAAAAGAGGTTTAATTGGCTCACAGTTCAGCAGGCTGTACAGGAAACATGGCTGGGAGGCCTCAGGAAACTTACAATCATGGCAGAAGGGTGAAGAGGAATAAGGCACCTTCTTCGCATGGTGGCAGGAGAGAGAAAGAGAGCAAAAGTGGAGGTGCCACACTCTTTCAAACAACCAGATCTCGTGAGAACTCACTTGCTATAACCAGAACAGCAAGAAAGAAATCCATCCCCATGATCTGATCACCTCACACTAGGTCCCTCCTCAACATTGGGGATTACAATTCAACATGAAATGTGGGTGGGACACAGAGCGAAACCATGTTAGGAGGCATAGATGAATAATTAGCAGACAGGAAGTGTGTACAATGTCCTTCAGTACACAAGCCATGACACAGCAGGATGGCTTGTCCATACTTCTCCATCCATACCTTCTAGGTGTCTCTTGGTGACTTCCTTGCATTCACCTGCCCCTTGCTTGAAGGAGGTATCCCAGGCTCATGGACAGAAGTGCATGACACTCAGGGAGGGTCCAGCAGACCACTGAAAGCAATGGTGCTGAGCAGCCACTCATTCTTTCATTGAACAGATTTCACTGAGTCCTGTATGGGTCGGGATGAGCAAGACTCTGCTGTCAAAACTAAGCCCTTATGAATCTTCAGAGGTTTAAATAAAGTGGAGGTTTGTTTTTGCTTGTGTCACAGTCCAGAATGACTCAGGAAGCTCCCACTGGAATCTCCTTCCATCCTCTTGTGGTGCTGCCGCCTCACCTACCTGGCCTCCGTGATCACAGTGGAAAGGTGGACAGAGGAGGAGAGTGGAGCAGAGGTTTCTTTGGCCAAGCTAGAAGTAGTGTCTGTAACTTCTACCCACACTCCATTGAGTAAAGCTGATAACCTAGTCCCAACCTAACTACAAATGCAGCAAGAAAATGTATTCCTCCTATGTTCTCTAAATGGGAAAACTATTTGATGAGTGTGTGGTCCATCCCTGTGATACATGTCTACCGCCTGACTGCAGTGTAACTGGGAATATTATAGCCCCTACATCCAGGCCCCTATAGCCTACAGGGAAGTCAAGCAGTGACAGGCAGTGACAGCTCAGTACAATAAATGCTCTTATGAGAAAGGTGTTTTAGGGGCAACTCCACCAGATCTTGAGGGTCCAGGAAGGCTTTCTGGAGGAAGAGATATTTATCTAGAGACCCAAAACATAAAGAGGAGTTAGCAAGGCCAGAGAGAAGGAAAGATTTTCCAAGGAGAAGAAAGTGCCTGTAGCCAAGGTTGGAAATGAGAACACCTGGGTGGTGCTCACAACCAAGAAAATGTCAGTGTGGCTTGAGCACAGCCCCGGGGAGAGTTTTACAAGGTACTGGGGGAGACTTGATTGCTGTGAGATGCTAGTGGAAGCATTTAAAATTATTTACAAGGGCCTGCAAAGTGTTAGTCTTCAGTACCGGAACTGTAGACACTGCATATGTACAATTGGATCAAGGGTTCTTTGTTTAATTAGATCTGAAGCTCCTCATATATTTTTCCTTTGAATAAAAGTCCATTTTTAGCTTCAACTGCAATGGCTCCTTCCATGCAATTTCAAACTTCCTTGTAAAATACTTTGGAAAAAATGTATTGACAATTTCCTCTTCTGATGATATGACCGTCTGGGACTCTGATCTCAAGTGTGACAAATCGGCTCACTCTGATGAGACTTGAGCATGGTTTCCTGATGGTTATGGATGAAGGAGCTGTAGCTCACACACAAAGCAGTTTCTAGCCACAGCTCTGCACTTTGTTCTCTGAAGGAACAAAGGATGGCCCCAACAGCTTTGGATCAACTCTGCAAAGCTACTGGTAAAGGCTTCAGCAATGTAATAATTTTACTTTTGAAATCAAAATATATGAATATTTGATCTGCTTTGCTTCTGCAAATGTACCTTCAAGGACTTCCTGTTCTCCAGTTGGGTGGGACACAGTGAAGCACGTCTTTGAGCCCCACCATCAGTCAGTGGCTCAATGTATTTGTCAATGCCCTCAATGTTGTTTCTCTCAAGATATGGCAAAGGCCGCTGAGCACACATCCATCAGGAAACACGTTGACCAACATCAAACTCTTCAATGTAACCCCAACAGCCAAGTTAAAGGTAGCATTCACTCCCACTCCTAAGTGAAGCTGCCTTTACATGGGTACCAGAAGCATCTGAAGGCGCAGCTTCACTGCTCACTTGCTGCTGTTTTCTGAGTGAAAGGACCTATCCTCACCAATAAAAGTGAGCTGCCAATGAGCACAATTTCAAACTGGCCTTAATTGTCCCTGTATTCACTTCTATGAGGGTCAGTGGAAACCCCAAGACAAGCTGTAAAGGGCACGTCCCAGAAGGTTACCTGCTTCCAGAGGCACACACCTCCTGGGATGTTTCTAAGCTGATCGTTTCTTCCTAAGCCATGTCATCCTAGAGTCAAATATGGGCACTTAGTAGGACTAAGAGGAAAGAACCCCTCAAGGTTTCTCATAATTCATCTATGGGAGGATCCCAGGCAGTGCTCAAGAACAAATGTTTTCTACATTTTGAAATAAAGAGTGTAATTGGATTGTTTGTAACTCAGAGGATAAATGCTGGAGGGGATAGATACCCCATTATCCATGATGCGCTTATTTCACATTGCATGCCTGTATCCAAACATCTCATGTACTGGCCAGGCACAATGGCTCACACCTGTAATCCCAGCACTTTGGGAGGCTGAGGCAGGTGGATTACTTGAGGTCAGGAGTTCAAGACCAGCCTGGCCAACATGGTGAAACCCCATCTCTACTAAAAATACATAAATTAGCCAGGTGTGGTGGCCAGTGCCTGTAATCTCAGCTACTCGGGAGGCTGAGGCAGGAGAATCGTTTGAACCCCAGAGGCGGAGGTTGCAGTGAGCCGACATGGCATTCCAGCCTGGGTGACAGAGATACATTTGGTCTAAAAAAAAAAAAAAAAAAAAAAAAAGACAGGAAAAACAAACAACAACAAAAAAATCTCATGTACCCCATAATATATACACATACTATGTACCCACAAAAATTTTAAAAATAATAATAATAAATAATAACTGTTTTCAAGATGCACCAATTTTCAAGAGTTCTGCAGCTTTGAAATCTGTGGAGGTGTCTTGCAGTGCTCTCAATAGCCACCGTGAACTTGTCTTCCTCTGGGCATCATAATTTCCCCCAGGACTCAGCCCTGCCCTCCTCAGCTCTGCATCACTGAGCCCCACTGCTGGTGGTTGGGCTGTCACCACAGGAGCTATGGAGAAGGCTCATCCCTTGTCCCTTGGATCTAAGTGGCTAAGAAACACTGGTTCCCTGACTCTCAATGGATTGGAGCCATGGAGTGTTCCATGTAGGATTTGGGAGAATGCCTCTGCCTCATTTGTAACATGGTGTGATATGATTAGGCTGTGTCCCCACCTAAATCTCATCTTGAATTGTAGCTCCCATCACACCCGCATGTCATGGGAGGGACTGGTGGGAGGTAATTGAATCATGGGAGGTGGGTCTTTCCCATGTTGTTCTTGTGATAGTGAATAAGTCTTATGAGATCTGCTGGTTTTATAAAGAGCAGTTCCCCTGCACACGCTCTCTTGCCTGCCGCCACGTAAGACATGCCTTTGCTTCTCCTTCACCTTCTGCCATGATTGTGAGGCCTCCTCAGCCATGTGGAGCTGTGAGTCCATTAAACCTTTCTTCCTTATAAATTACCCAGTCTCGGGTATGTCTTTATTAGCAGTGTGAGAACAGACCAATAGATGGTGTCAAAAAATTCTTCCCCTCAGGTAAATTATTACATTCTTACACATTCTTGCACTTAAAAGTATTTTAATGTAAGTAACTTTCTTGAATTTTATTAGAAGGATCCTACCCTACTTCAAGCTCAGAAACAAGTGCATGGAAGATGGCAGATAACCCTGAGTCACAGACACGCATCTGTGTTCAAATGCTATCTTGTGTCTGATGACACCAATCCAACGTATGTACCTGACTCCTCCTTCGGAAAGCGTTGAGATAGACCATAAGCCAGCCATCCTGCTGTGTAGTTATATTGAAATCCAATGTGGAAAACTGCTCAGATTCCCTCACATAAAAACATGTCAGTTTCCTGAATCCTTAGGTCTACACTGGCACTCTATCTACTTAAGTCAATCGGAACCTTAGTACTGAAGCTGGGTTTCTCAGATCCAGCTTTAAAGCATATTCCACCATCTAGAAAGGGTAATTACTTTACAGCAGTTGATGGTAACACCATAAGAGCAAAAGGAAAATGCAGAAAGCAAACTCAGTATCCAGCTTCACTGATAAGTCTTACGGGAAAGAGTCTCCCAGACTGAAGATGGTAGCTCATATGCAAGTTATCGCAAGGTACAACTCTTCGCAGCAATTAGCAGGACAGTGGGTGACTCCAAGTGCAGCCTCTCTTGGCCAGAACCCACAGAGGAAGTCTATGTTTCAGCATCTGTTTTCTTTGCCTTTTTTCCCCTCTTCATCTGAGCCTCCTTCCTCCCCCACAGATGTCCATCCTCAGTAGGAATCAGCAAACAACCCGTAGTAGGTATTTGTCTCTAGGGGTGCTGACATTTTTTGCTGAATTCAGTTTTACTTTCATTTACTGCCTTAACTTAATGTGTATTTTAATTTTTTCTTTTTATTTCTGTGGAATGAAATAAATTTCTTTTTCTGCTATTGGTAAAAGAAATGCTAGGAATCTGTAAATAAGTAGATAAATATTTGTGGGGGAACAAATTCCTGCAGTAAGTTTGGATTTCTTTTGAGGGAAGCTAATGGTCTTGCATTTCAGGACCAGCAGACGTGGGTTCAGGTCTCAGCTCTCATTAGCTGTACCCTAAACCTCTTGTGTCTGTTCCCTACACAGAACACTGTGGTTCACACTGAAATTACGTGATTGTTGAGACAATGCAATGAGATAACGTGTTTGATGCTTAGAAAGTACTTAAATGTTATTTGCCTCTCTGGAGAACTCAAAAGGACACCAGTCCTGAAGTGAATAGTTGAAAGCGACTTTGGGGGGAATTGTGAAATGAACCAGCTCTGCACAACCTCACCCCAGGTCAGATGAGCAGGAGGAAGGCTATGTCCAGGGCTCCAGGAAGGCGACATCCATGGCTTACTGAGGGTGGCAGAATTGATGAGCTTCTCATTGGCTTTTCTCCAGTTTCAACAGCATGCTCATGTCTAAGCACAGCTCTGGGGCAGGACAGTTCCAGTGATGGCCTCTCTGTGACCCCTCTCCATACCTGAGCACAGGTTAGAGCTTCCAGCCATAGGTGCCCTCCCGTGCACACATCTGGACCTGACAGCAGGCTGGCCCTCTGTTAGTGGGTTCCTCATGAGTTTTCAAGTCTCTGTCCTTGGCTTCATCCCTTAATTGATAGGTTTGACTGTGTCTCTCTGCTTTCTATGTTATTTTTACTTCTGTAATATGACTTCAGAAAAGTCATGACTCATTAGAATGCAGTGGTTTCATTAATAGAAGCATTGCTATATTTTCAATGTGCATTTACACCAACTGATCTAAATGGAGTTTAGTGTTAGATGAAAGGGAGGAAGCCATGGCTGGAAAACAACCAAAGAGGAAAAATGACTGCCAGATTGGGTTTCTTTCACTAGTGAGGTAGGAAAGTTGCAGATGATCGGAGTTGCCTTTCACATTTCTTTTCTTAGATTTATATGGTGCTTCTACTTCAAAGAGCTCCATTCAAGTGCCCACGTCCTAAACATCTTTTAAAACAGAACAGACATAAGTGAGCTGAGGTGTAGCCCTGCAGAGAGGAAAGAAAATGGTCTAAATTGGCTGTGCAAGTTGGCCTGGGTCTGTGTGCCTGCTTCTAAGGGAAGCCATCAGCAGATGCAGGAGACGAACCTTCCAGAGTATTTGTTTCAGTTTCTTTACCTTATTTATTTGGGGAGTGGAAAAAGAAGCCATGTTTGAGGCCAGGGGAGAATGGCAGTTTGACCAACGGAGCTGATAAACAGTTGAGAGCTGTTTAAAAATGGCCAATTGCCCCAAAGTGCTGTGGAGCCCGGGACCGTCACAAGGACTTGCCTGCTCTTCTCTGCTGTGACTTTTGCAACAAGCAAAGATATGAACTAAGAAAAACTTGACTGAAGGCCTAGTATGACCCAGGAACTAGAATAAGGGACATGCAAGTGGCAAAGATTATCTTTCAAGAAGTCAAATGGGAAGGTCCCTCTTTAAAAATCAAGCAGCTTAGTGCCTCCCCCACACCCTACTCCAAACCCCTCAGCGGAATGCAGGTAAAACCCCTAAGAATGGAGTACGGTTTGAATGTGTAACATCACAGCATTAGACCCATCTCAGCGAAACTGAGTGTGACAAGATAAACAGTAAACGCTTATTCATTTGACAAACACTTACTAGTTGTCACCTTCTATGTACCAGAGATTAAAAAAAGGTCCCTTCCCTGAAAACAAAACAAAACAAAAAACAACCAACCAACAAGCAAAAGCAGCCAAACAGCAATAACAACTCACAGTTTCTGGCCTCAGTCTCAGCAAATTAGAACCCATTATGATTGGTGCCACGCTGGTTTTCTGCACGAGCGGCAACAGGAAAAGTGGAGAGACGAACAGACAGTGCATCTTTCCTGTGGACGTCATGCTGAGGAGACGAGCAGGGGCCCATGCATCAGAGTCAGATGCACTGGGACATATGTACGATGACAGATTTATTCTAGGGCTACGACCTTATGCAGTTGTGAGCACTGCTTATGCTGTGTATGAAGCTGTGGCTCCTGATGCACCTGAGGTCATAGGAAAGATGGCCAGAGGTGGGAGAGCAAGGACAAGGTGGGGCCGCAGGGACAGGAGAACCTGCAACAGTGGACTGGGGCCTTTGTGGTCTTTCACACCTCCTGGCCCCTGACCACATGGGATATGTGATCTGAAGGGGACGCTGGCCTCCTTTCCCCCAAGCATGCACCTAGCTAAGCAGCGGGAAAAGCTGCAGAGGAGCCTGTCAGGGAGGAGGGACTGGGAGGCCCGCTGCTGACACAGGAGCATGGTGAGCAGCAGGTCTGCTGCACCGCAGACACAGCAGCCGCGCCACTGCCACTCTCCAAACACTGCACACACGCCTCTTTGGGCCCTGCTTTCTGGGAAAGATGCAGCCAAGGGGATTCCAGGAAGAGTCCTCCCAGCTTATCTGAGGTGACCCAGTCCAAATGGACCACACCAAGCACAAGGGCCCAATATGCTGACCTGCTCACAACACAGGGTGTGGGATCCCCAGGTGAGTGGGACCAGGTCCAGCCTCCTGCTGGCACAAAGCCTGCACTCTGGAGCTGTGCTGCATGTGCCCAGGTGGAGGGAGTCCTGTTTCCAGGGCACTCACAGGCCCTGCAGGGGCTAAATGCATGCTACAGGCAGAGATGGCCACGCTGAAGAACTTGTGGGATCATTGCTTCAAAGCAGAGGGAGCACGTGCTGGAAGACACCCCTTCAGGGTAAGGCCAATGAAAAAGGAAGTCCTTTGGACATTGTCCAGTAGGCGTCGCTAGTTTGTGCACAGCTGCCTTACAGGAAAGTGACTTTAAAATGTTTCTGTAACTTGGTTTCATTTATTTCCACAAGATTTTTAATACCTAACTGCCCTAAAATCAATTGCAGAAACACTCTTCCAGATATCCAGTGGGCAATTTATATGAGCAGAAATAATTTACATTAAAAAAAACCATTTCTGTTTTTAGAAAATGAGACTGGATACTTTTCAAAGAAAGGCACTGGAATTATAAGCTCCTTAAAGGCAGGACTCTGTTTTTGACACTAGGACTTCTCCTGCGTATTAGAATCACCTGAGGAGACCAATTAAAGCAGAGTATCTGGGGGTGGAGGGAGGAGTGGAGCCCCCGGGGTGGAGCCTAGGCATCGGCATTTTCTAAAGTCTTCCTGCTGATTCCAAAGTGCAGCCACCAGACAGCACATTTTAGCTGAATCAAATCGAGGCGTCAGAATGTCTTAGACAAACTGAAAATGCCAACTCAAGATTTAGTTATTGCACAGTTTTGCTCTTTTGTTCCAGCACTACTAGCATACAGTTCTGCCAGTCAAAGGTACAGATCATATTTACTTACAAAGGGTAATCATAATAGTAATAAAAACAACAAGATAAGGCCAAGTATGGTGGCTCACACCTGTAACGTTGGCACTTTAAGAAGTTGAGGTGGGAGGATCACTTGAGGCCAGTAGTTCAAGACCAGCCTGGGCAGCATAGCTAGATCCTTAAAAAAAATTAAAAAGAAAAATTAAGGCAAGTTGGATTAAGCCCTACTTAAACCCACATGACCTCAGTGTTTCAAAGTAATCAGAAGTATGGAATTTACTCCCTCTCATCTGTGCCCTTTAACCTCACCTGTTAAATTCCTGCCTCCTAAAAAGATAGTTAAGGACCATAAGGGATTGCAGGAAATCTCACTGGAGGTGAACGAAGTCTATTTCCTTCATCCTTCACTGCGAACCTCTCACTCTTAAAACCAACAACATGCACAGGCTCTGAGGAGACCAGCTTCAGTACGAGTGAAGAACAAAAGCTATGAATTTCAAATCCTAGCTTCTTCAATAACTTAGCCAATAAGCATCATGTAAAATTGATTCCTAATAAGGAAACGAATAAACACTACTTATTAGCTTTGGTACATATATAGATGTGGAGAAATTATGGCCTAATCAATGACTTCTGTGCCTTCTCCTCCATATTCTTCGCTGCAGAGAACGCTACCCACATGGCAGTTGAACAGCCTGCCTCTAACAGCCCACCAGTGACCCGCCTCTGCCTCCTCTCGCACAGCAGCAAAGGAACAGCTGCACTAGGTGCCAGCTCTGTGATCTTTACAGATAGGTTTCCATGTCCCTTCTGTAAAATGGGACTAAAACTAGTGCTTCCATCACTGTATTGTGAAGATTAAATGAGATCATCCCTGTTGAGTCCTAACACACGGCATTAAAATGGCAGCTGACACTTCCTTGCAATGTTGTCTATGAATTTCATGTTGCTCCAGCACACCCTTGCAGGCAGACACTATTTCATACTTCTTATTTTTTGCATCCTCCCTGCAGCTACAAAAGAGGTGTTCAGTAAATCTTCATTGCATTGAATTGGCACTGAATTTTTAACTAACTAGAGATTATTGTTTTAAATAATATATCATTTTATTTTCTAAGGGATTCAAGCACTCTCCTTTCAAATAATTTAATCAAGTGTCATATTTTTTGTTATTTCTATGTTACTTTGTAAAATTATTAATAATACAGTACAGAAAGAATTAGTCCGTATCATCTCTGTTGCTTAACCTTCAGTTAAAACATTTTTGGTTTAATAAAGACTGGGACTAGTAAAGAAAGCCTGCAGTTTAATGGGGATTCTGGTCTAATGAGAGTCCTGAGCATGCATCTGTTGACCTCAGTGCCCAGACACAGCAGAAAACGGATGAATCCCCAAAATCAAGATGTTAAGGCAAAGTAAGTCGGGAAGAGTAAAGAGAAAAGCGAGAGAGGTTTCTACTCCTTATGGAAATAAACAATGCCTAAAAAGTGAATTAAAGCTTGTCGTCATCAGCTTCTTCTCCCCAGGGATGGATATGTGTATAATAAAGATTTCCAGAAACGTCAACCCATATGGCTTGGTGAGCATGTTCTGAATAGGCTACTTTAAATTCTAGTAGGAATAGACCAAAGTGATTTAAACTTTTACGTTCCTGTTGTAAATGGGTGTTTCATTTTCTGTGTAAGGTCATATGATTTTTCTAGATTTACAGGTGTATCAAAAGACAACAGTAAACATTTATTAGTAAGATGTCTGGGCTGAGGTTTAAAATGTGAAGAATGTTAAAAATGTTGAAGTGTCAGCCTTCTGCCTTTGCCTGAATGTAGTCATTTCTCTTACAACATAAACTTTCATCAGGCAAATTGGATATAATTGATCTAATAATTAGAGAACACAGGTTGAATTATTGCAGCCCTTTATTGATTATGAAGAACCCATACCTAGTGCCCAGCTGAGGGAAAAGACATTCCAGGCTGAGGGAAGCTCTGTTGGAATGGCCAGTGCTTTGTTTGAGGCAGGCAAAAAGCTGTGAAAAGCACTGGGTTCACGAGAGTTAGGAAAAGCCTCAGGTCTTGAGTTATGAACTAAAATGAGAGCTGGGAAAAAGATGTAAAAAGCATTGTTCCTAAGAGTTAGGGGGAAAAAAGTACTTTCATTGTGTGCAATGATTTTATTTAAAATCTACTCTAAATATTCAGAGATATTTATGTTTTACAGTGTAACACTTATAGCTATGGAAGGGGCAAAAAAACCTTTTTTATTGAAATTCCTGTAGAATAAACCAATTTGTTGTATACAGTTTGAAATCCATTGTGGCAAAACCTCTTTCCAATAGGAATACATTTCATGTAGGAATTGTACAGGGTTTTCCAAAGAAAGGCAACTAACCAGCTACAAAAGCAAAAATTTTTTAAATGACAGATTTTACTGTTCTTTATTGAGTTTGATTCAACAGGCCAAATATTTCCCAAAGAAACAGGAGTTTGTGGTTTTTCAGAGCTTGGCCTTAGCACCTATTTCTTTGACTTGGCCAATATCGGGCAAAAATCTTAATCTGCAGAATGCAATGCCCCAGACCTTCCAAAAACTAGCCATTTTGTCTCACAGAGAACCGAGTTTAAACATCCTTCTGAGTTTAAACACCAAGACACACGCGTGAATCGGAAGGAGACGAGGATCGCCCCTTCATGTGCCTGGTGTGCACCAGCTTCTCTGGGTGACCGCAGTATCCAATCCACACACAGAAGAGAACGAACAGTGATAGGAAAGCCCTCGTCTGAGGCTAGGAGGCAACTTCCTGAGAGAACAGCCTCTTCCTCCTGTGCTTCCCCCACCTGGAGATGCCACGATTGCCTCTCCTATTTGTCATTCTGGAAATGTGCCCACCATTTTTCCTGCCACCAGCAGTTCATCTGTGCTTGGAGTTCTGATGGTCCCTTCCTCCGCCCGAGCTCCAGCGGCCACTGCGTCTTCTTCCATGGACTTCAGACCTCCCCTCAACACAATGACGTCCCTGCAGAATGGTGTGGTCATGTGAGCAGTTCAAAAGCGTGTCCTCTTTTTTTACTTCTAGGTAAGGAGTAAATTCTAGAGAGATTTTAGCCAAAAAAAAATAAGTGTATCTCTAGTTGGCCAATGACCGCTTAAGCTCCATGGCATAAATTAATACAGAATATCATATTTGATTATCTTCAAGAGGAATGATGCAAAGAAACCACTTTGGTAAACAGGACAACTTAGTGCAATTCAGAGACATTATAAAATCTCAGTAACTTCTGTCTCCGTTGCCTGAATTTGGTTATTTTCTGTAATTGCAAGAGGTAGACGTAAACTATTTGAAATACGATGAGTTTGGAACTTACTATGCCTTTACCCAGATTTCTTCTGAGGAAATGTGTTGGCCATCATTTCTTCAAAGTACTTGCAGTATATAAAAAATCAAAATGAATGATTAAGAGCTAAGGCTTAAAATCATACAGACCTGGCCTTTCTGCTGTTTATTCTTCCTTCAGAAATAATGATTGAATTATTGAATAGTGATTGAACATGCCACCTATCCCAGTTCTGACACTCAGTAGATCTTTGATTTGGGGAAAGCCATTTAACATTTTTGAACTTCACTTTTATTGATTACAAAACTGAGAAAATAACACAATCTCCCTAGATTGTGGTAAGGATGCAGTGAGATAATGAATGTAAGCATTTGGCATAGAGCAGCACTCAATAAGTAGTAACTATTGTTATAGCTGTGACTAATGAGCATTTCATGAAGAAAATATATTCTGTGCTCACATTGGCCTAAGTGTGACTTCCTAGTAAATGTTCTAAGAACTTGATCAGCCACCCTCCTCTCTAAGCCCTGCATCTTGCAGGCTTAAATAAATCACTCATACATCCAGACTGAGCTGACAGATAGCCTTTAAATTCAAGCCAAAGAATTGAGTGCATAATTTTACAAAACTATTCCTCTGTGGTCTGGGTTTGGTGTTAGAAACATTTGCAAATGCATGTTTGGCCTTTTGGTAGTATCCTTGGAGAAGGAATGGACAAATGAAGGGGTGTTGGCAGTGGCTTAAGTCATTAGCTCTGTAGTGTACTCTGGTGCAAACGCATGGGGTGACGATGGGAAATCCAGGCAGAGAGCACATGATTTTATGCCACACATCAGCTTATCAGATTACAGGGGATGGGGGCAGCAAAAAAGGCAGTGGGAAATAATTTAACATTTTTCCTCTTATCCTGTCCTGTATACAGAAAGATACAATATTATAAGCTAAATTGGTTGGCTAAAGTGTTTCTGAAACTGCTGACATAAAATTGGAAGTTTTCGAAGGCCAAGGATTGCATTTCCTTCAGTCTATGTTAATCCATGCCGCATTACACACACAATAATAAACTTACTGATGAGGAGAATGGCATGAATTTCACACACCGTTTCACAGACCCACAGATGTGGAGTTGCAAGGGTATTACATGCCACCAGCCCAGCACATCCTTCTTCCCTCTACCTTCCATCCCTCTACCCTCCACTATTCTACTGGACCTCCTCACAATAGAAGAACAATTATTGCTCCTGAGAACATGCATTGAATCCCACTGGATGCCAGGCACTGTCTGATCTGTCTTCAGGGATGAACTTATTTATTCCTCCCAAACTCTTATGAGGTAGCTACTCTGACCCCCTTTTTAGATATGAGTAAACCAAAGCAATAGGAAGTAATTTATCTCAGGTCATTCGGCCTCTACAGAGCAGACATGTACTCTGCACCCTGACAGCCAGGTTCTGGAGCCTGTGCTACAGTTGCTATTTGAGGCTGTGATACCACCATGAAGGACCCAGTCAATCAATTATTACAGCATTTCCTTCAAAACTTAGTGAAGATCATTCTATGAGTCAGAGGCTCTTCAGTGTCCAACAAATGGGTGCAAACTGGCCCTTTTCCTCTGAGTCGCTACTTTTCCACGCAAAGTTTCTGTAGTTGCTTTGATTGGTCTATATTCATGCCCACCCCCAGACTCCCCTAAGCTCATTTGTAAGCTGATAAAGTCAGTTTGAAGATCCTCATCTAAATAGCCACTTTTACCTGTGAGTGTTTAATGATGAAAAAGAGAATGGGTAGTGGTGTTTCACTGTGACCAGTCATCTGGGAAAGATATCTGGAGGTTCCATTAAAAAGGATGAAGGTATTAAAACTGAGGAAGAAACTGAAGTGAAAACAGATTTTGAGAAAGAATCTGAAGTGAAAACAGATGGAACATATAAATTTTCTGCAGATGATGTGTTAATAGTGCTGAGGAAAAAAAGGGGGCTCTGATCTAAGGGGAGTAGTCACATATGTACTGCCCAGGACCAAGCACATAGCTCAACATGTGCTGGAAATCACAACTGGTGTAGGAGGTACAACAGGAAAATTAGTGCTTAGCAATTAATGCACCTCCACCTTCGCTCAGATTGAAAAGTAGTTTTGCATAATGAGAAGACTGGGGACTTGAGGCAAACAGACCTCAGTTTGAATCCCTGGTGTAGCACCTCATAGCTGTGTGGTCACCAGCAAAGGCCTTTCTTCCCGAGTTTCAGGTTCTCCTCTGCACATTACAGGGCTGGTGTGATGCCTTCCGGGCAACATCTCCTAGTTACCATGAGCTCCATTAAGAAGAGACCAAGTCAGTCTTGTTCCCTCATTAACCATCCATTGGCACGGTACCACGTCCTGCCCTCAAATATGTGCAGCTGAAGGACGTTAAGGCTTCTAGAATAGAGCCCAGGGTTAGGGCTCCATGAATGGTAGCTGTCACCATCGTAAGAATAGTGGGTTTTATTCAGAGTTCAAACTCCTTTCATGTGTGCATGGCGTAGTTTTCTGTATCTATTATAATAAGTAGTACAGATTTGGATTTAAATTTAAAGTCAAATCCTTTTTATAACACAGGCTGCTTCTTTTTTCAAAAGATCTTGTCATCTGAATTAATGTGCTTGGTCATGCATACATGCACATATGTGTGCATGGGACACTGTGCATGTGTGTTTCTATGATGTGTGTCTGTGTGTGTGCATGTGTGCCTTCGTGTGTGTATGCATGCGTATGTCTCTGTGTGTGCATGTATGTAATACTGTCAATCTAAATAACAATAGACAAAGGATCTCTAAAAATCCACATTTACTTGAAATTAGGGCATTGTAATGGAAATACAAGTACCATAGTAAGCTGTGTGTATATTCAGGGAGGTAAACGAAGACAAAGGTTTCTAAAGGAAAAATGAGGAAGATTATATGTGTTGAGATAATTATCCTTGGCTATGAGGATCAATAGCAAGGACAGAACCTTTCTGGGATTGGACAGGAAGCTGCTGGGCCAATGTCCTCACAGAAGTATTTTTTGTATGATTTTGGGGATGGCCTTTGAACAAGGATGTGGTTTTTACAGAGTCTTTGGTGATAGTTTTGTTATCAGGCATTTATGCATGAGAATCCTCCCTTCATGGCCTTCCCCAGCTCCACTGGGCAGGGATTTTTTCAACACAAGTGATCTCTTTCAATTCTGGCAACTTTCACATTTCCTCCTTTCGATCATGATCTCTCTCCAGAAGCACCGATGATCAATCAGTGACAGGCTTTGAATGTTCCTTGTCCTGGTTGCTGGTCTGGTCTTGTGTTGGGAGTACGTGGTGGCTCAGAGTCAGTGTCAAAGTTGTTTGAGCTGCATTCAAGCAACGAAGGATCTCTAAAGGGAAGGGGTCTCAGGCCAAGTCTACCTGGAATCCATTATTAGTTCAATTTTGTCTATTCTGTAGTCTTTTGCTATCATTTCAAAGTACTAGGTCAGCATTATTCTGTTAGGAGTTGTACTTCTACAAAAAATAAAAATGTAACAAGTAACAGATACAAAGTTTAAAAGGGGAAAACACAAAATAAAATTGATAGTAATCTGATAATTCCAGTTTGCCTAATGGTTTTCAGCCATTCAACCTAGTCTTAAAGGCAAACAGGCGAACAAATCAGATAACCATTATTCTTTGCAATGAAAAGAGTAGAAATTAAAAGGGGTGAGTACCTTATTATGATTTGGAACCTTGTTCTGACATCTTGGAAAGTGTATGAAAGCATCAACTTCTTGTCCTGGCGTACCTTATTATTATGATTTGGAATCTTGTTCTGGCATCTTGGAAAGTGTGTGAAAGCATCAACTGCTTGTGCTGGCTTGCAGTTCGGATGCCTGTGGCAATGGCTTTGGGTGATTTGGTGAACTTTCTGTGCAGCCCATACATCAGACACTTGCTCATAAAAACTTCATCTAGTTTCAGCTTATAGTGCTTTAGGAACAGAGGAGTTCGTTTTTTTAGTAATTCCATGGAAGGAAGTTGGAGGAATCTAGAACTCAGAGATCTAAGTTAGTCTATAAGTAGATAACCAGAACTCAAAAACAGTGCACAGAGCTACAATCTGATAATGGGTGTACTAGAGCATTTTTTTAGAAACGTAACTTTATCTTTCCACATTAATCACATAAGAATCTCAGATTTTAAAACCTGGTGAAGCCAAATCGAGGCAGACTTTAGATTTCATCTACAGTTTTACGATTTCTGGTGCTGCTAAGAATTGACAATTTTACTCACCACTCTAAGACTGGGAGAACTTGAAGCCAGGCATTCTATGCACATTCTCAAATATGGCATTCCATTCAAAGCATTGATAATATAATCAATGTTTTTAATTGTTTCCTGCTATAAATAGAGGACTTTTTATAGAACTTATGCAAATAACTATAGTGTTATAAAAAATACAAATAGTGTTTGAATTTTGAGAAATGATGTAGGAAGAAATAGCAAATGCTTTCACCTTTGTTAACAAAGTATTTTTGACCAAATTATTGTTAGCTATAGATTAGCCTAAGAGAAAACATTTTCTTACACCTGAAAAATAAAACATTTAAGTAAAGAACCAATAACGCATCAAATAAAATTCATAAAAACAATAATCTTCATCAGCTATTTAATCTCATATGATACATTTTTGTTCCACTTGATTTTCATTAGCAGTTTTACGAATTTATTAGATTCTTCTTTAGCATATTTAAAATGTTTAATTTAGCCCACTGATCTTTAAATTATTAGAGACTTGTATTTAAAAGTGCTTGTTGGTGTCTTTTCCATGAAACTGATTGCAAGATGCCTTTAGAGAAAATCGAAACTGTGGAAGACAGAGTCTTACAGTAACCACAGTTAAGAATCGGATGGAAGTTCATTATCATCAGCAATTAACAATAAAATATGGTTATTTTGTGGCATATAAGATAATCAGAATTATGACTGATATATGAGATTTATATGAATTATAATTTCAAACATTCATATCAATAACATATGATAAATGTAACTGAAGACATAGTATCACTTATCATTTGACAATATTTTTCTACACAATTTACCAGATAAGCCTTATCACTTCATATCTCTATAAGATGAGAGCTACATTCTTTGAGACCACCCAGGGATCCAGTAGGAAAACTGCAAAGTTAATTTTAGGTCACAAAGACTTAATTTAGAATTTTGATATTGGAGAAGCCTGTCAAAGATGAAAAACGGTTAAAACACTTGATCAAAACAGGATTACAAATCACTGTGAAATCACACTCATTCATTTAGCCAGAGTGATAAGAGACTTCAAAAGTAATACAGAAGGTTACATGGATGTAAAAACCTTAGCCTTTTAAAGCTCAATGTTCCTAAGTAATCGAATACCTAATAAAAGCAACATAGAAAATTATCTTGCTAAAACGTAAAATATTTGTTTCTTAGGCCAGTTTCCAAACAGGGAGAGAGAAACCTTCATAATGTGATTGCTTTTCCATACAGGAAGCCTGTTTCAATAAGCTGAAAGTTGAACCTGATGAAAACACTACTTGGATTTAATCAGACACAGGAAAAGTGCATCCAAGGTTATGAGTGTGCCCCATTCTAGAGGAAAACTAGTACTCTGAGCAGGAGAATGCATGGCTTTTAGTAACAGCATGGGACGTTTCCTGGTTACATGGAACAATTCAGACACAATGAGAAAATCCAAGTACACCCTCAAGTTATACTGGATAAAAAGGTTGCTTTTCTAGGCCTTCAATGTAAACATTTTAGCATCAGGCCATCACAGCAGAGTTAGAAGAGAAAAAAGTTAAAAGAGAGAGTTATCATTCCAGTCCTTCTCAAGAGGAAATAGAGGAAGAGCAGAAGGCAATGATGTTCTATTAGTCAGAGTTCTCTAAAGGAACAGAACTAATAGGATGTATGTACATAGGACAGAGTTTATTAGGAGAACTGACTCACATGATCACTAGGTGAAGTCCCACAATAGGCCATCTGCAAGCTGAGGAGCAAGGAACCCAGTCTGAGTCCCCAGACCTCAAAAGTAGAAAAGCCAATAGTGCAGGCTTCAGTCTGTGGCCCAAGGTCTGAGATCCCCTGGAAAATCACTGGCGTAAGTCCAAGAGTCCAAAAGCTGAAGAACTTGGAGTCTCATGTTTGGGGGCAGGAAGCATCCAGCACAGGAGAAAGATGAAAGCCAGAATACTCAGCGAGTCTCCTCATTCCACACTGCCAGCTGATTAGATGGTGCCCACCCAGATTGAGAGCGGGTCCCCCTCTCTCAGCCCACTTACTAAAATGTTAATCTCCTTTGGCAACGCCATCCACACCATCACACACACACCCAGGAACAATACCTTGCATCCTTCAATCCAATCAAGTTGACACTCAGTATTAACCATCACAGTTGTATAACCTGCAAATTACAGGTGATGAGATACAGCAAACATTGAACTTCTGAAATACGAATCTGAGAAGTTTTAAAAGGAAAACTCTACCTTGAGAAATGAAATTACAATTTTAAATGAAAAAGACAGTATTTCTAACCTGAAACTAAGGAAATTAGTGATTATAAAACAGAAACACAGCTACAGAGAATTAAAAATCAAAACCTCTCTAAAGAACTTTTGACTTTTAATTGTACTGAAACCAATATTTTAAGAAAATCTTGTTGTTCTTATAGAGGGAGCCAAATTTTTAGTTTTGAATTACTATATTTTCAATATCAGTGTTTAGAAAGACTTATAAATAATTCCCTTCTAATTATAGCAACTTGAGGACATAACATTTTTTATTAGTTCATCTTTCACAAACCTTTTGTGACCTGCACAAAGCCTTGACATGATGCTTAGGCTTTCTGCTTTGTTCTGTCTTCCTCTTTCTTAAAAAATAACCAGTCATTTTACTTTAAGACAAACATTTACTACACAGGATTATTTACAAGACAAAATTATTCTATTTTTAAACTTTCTTAACAAATATATATCTTTATAATAACTATGACTTCCTTATAACTCCCTCCTTCACTCATTCCTTTTTATATTGTTTCCATTTTCTAATTTTAATTTTTGAAACAACCTTTAAACAACCTCCAAATTAGAAAAAAAAAATCTCAATAAAGAACACATTTTTGGCCGGGCACGGTGGAACGCCTGTAATCTCAGCACTTTGGGAGGCCGAGGCGGGCAGATCAAGAGGTCAGGAGTTCGAGACCAGCCTGGCCAATATGGTGAAACCTCATCTCTACTAAGAATACAAAAATTAGTTGGGCATGGTGGTGCACACCTGTAGTCCCAGCTACTTGGGAGGCTGAGGCAGAAGAATCACTGGAACCTGGGAGGCAGAGGTTGCAGCCAGCCAAGATTGCACCATTGCACTGCAGCCTGGGTGACAGAGGAGCATTCCATCTCAAAAAAAGAACACATTTTTATGTCTTTTTAAAATTTTTCTCATCTTACTTTTTTGGCACACTTTGTATACATAATTACATACATTAACAAGAATTTTAATTCTTAGTAACCTTGATTTTTAGTGAAAATCTAGGAAGCAAGAAATTTTGAACTGTCTGTCACATACTAGTGTTTTATAGATGAGAATCTGTTAATAATTTTGAGAAACATCATTTTCCATAACATAATTTTTACATGTATTAATAGACCCAAATATATGTATCTATAAATTTTTAGAAGCAAAGAACAAACATTTATGTTCAGTAATTTCAGTTTTTATCTTATTTCAAAATGACCCAGACATTTAATAATTTATCATTTTAACACAACAAAACCTTAATATTTAAAATTACATAAAAATTTTATCTATAAGTATTCCATTTATATTTACCTGATTTATTTTTAACAATTTACCCAGATTACTTATAAAAACTGAGATATTAGATAAAGCTAATCATTATTTCAAATTATTTCCCTGTTAAGCATTTTTATAGCCTGTGAATATTAGGTGTTCATGTAAGCAGAAGACTTAAAGTGAAATATAAGAATATGCTGTTAATAACTCAGCAGATACAGCTGTTTTTATTAAACTACAATATTAAATTAAGCTTATATATCAAAGAGTTACACAAACAAAGATTATTCTGCTTTTAGGCTGGGTTTATCATTTTCTGACCTTGAAACATCTTGAAGAGACAAATATAAATCTGTCTAGCCAGTAAACCCAGGCAAAAATGTACGCTGACAACTTTATTTTACTAATTACAAAACAGCTTCTTTATTATTATATATTTTATATGAGTGCTCACTTATCTTTGCCAATTTGAATAAAATTATTTAAGGGATTTCTGGCTAACTATGTCAGATTTTATAATATAGACACAATATGTAACAAAATTCAGTGTACACATGTGTAAATAGACCTAAACATATATCCACACACAAATACAATCTTATAAATTTCATTTTAGAATGTTGGCCATGAGATAGTAATACAAACTCACCAGTTTATAAAAGACTATTGGATCAAAATTACATTTTTGTAAAAATAAGCCTTGTTCAAATGGCTCCCTTGTTCAAATGGTTATTTGCCACAATAGGTATCCTAATGAAGGCTATGGACCAATGTTTTGGGGAAAGTAAGTTGGTTTACAAAAACTTCTTTTGCCCCTTTTTGTTTGTTTTCTTTTTTTAGCTTTAAATGGGTTTGACGTTAAATTTTAAGTTTACATTTTAGCCAGGATTGGCTGAATTGTATAAGAAA
Source organism: Hylobates moloch (assembly GCF_009828535.3). Taxonomy (NCBI): domain Eukaryota; kingdom Metazoa; phylum Chordata; class Mammalia; order Primates; family Hylobatidae; genus Hylobates; species Hylobates moloch. The sequence goes on along the minus strand of NW_026652280.1, from coordinate 3,878,513 downwards.
AAACAAAATCTCTAAGTAGCCTTGAATTAGTAATAAATCCACAATTTGTTTGCTGGTCTGATTACCAATTGAGAGTAATCAATGTAGGTGGAGAGGCATGTTGGCAGGAATTTTTTGTTTGTTTGTTTTGTTTTGTTTTGTTTTGTTTTGTTTTTTGGAGTGCAGTCTCCCTCTGTCACCCAGGCTGGAATGCAGTGGCACGAACTCGGCCCACTGCAACCTCAGCCTCTCCAGTTCAAGCAGTTCTCCAGTCTCAGCCTCCCAAGTAGCTGGGACTACAGGCACACACCTCCACTCCCAGCTAATTTTTGTATTTTTAGTAGAGACGGGGTTTCACCATATTGGTCATTTTTTCTGGCCCCCACATGGCAAACAAAGCAATTTTTATGCATGAGACTGCTACCTTTTATTATTGTGCTTAGCTCAAAATTTTGACCTGTTTTATCTGAGAGCCCCACTTCTATAAACATTTACTTAGTTTAAGACTAGTAATACTTGAATTAACTATTCCATAAGCTTAAGCAATTGTTAGTCAGGCAAACCTAAATTTGCATTTCCAAAAGACGTTTAAGATTGTTGGTTGCCATGAGGCCGTTGTAATTTGTAAAAGCATTAATTTTAAAGTCCTTTAAGACATTTTTTTTAATCTTACCTGGAATGCCATAACAGAGTTTTATGTCAACATCAGTAGAAAAGTCAACAGGTTCAGACTAGGTAGGAAAAGAAGCAGAGTGCTAGAGGATTTAGAAGCCTCTACGTGTTGACTCTACCATTGTATTCTCTTAATTTGGTGCAAAGAAGAAAACAAGCTTGAGGAGTTCAAATGATCCCTGTGATTGCCATTGATCAAAAAACATGCATGAGGAAAAGCCATGTAGCTGGCTGGAGACTCAGAAAATTTGATATGTCTAAATGTTTGAAATTCCTATTTTATTTCTTTTTAATCTCTTCAAAGCAAAGAAAATTCTATCAATCCTATGAAAGAATGTCAGGAGTTTGGATGAGTGTTTTAGATACTGGAGACTGCTCAAATGGATTTTAATTAACCATCTTGCAGCCATCATTTAGAATGTTTATTTTTTTCTCTAAGAAGATTTTCAGCAATCAGCATGGGAAGAGACCCAAATCACTTGCAGACATGCAGAACCAAACCAAAATGAAACCAAGATAAGAGTGATCACAAAAATGTTAACCCAGGCATGCAGATAAAACAAAATACTAAATTAGGCACACAGAAACAAAAGTGAATTCACCAGAAAAGACATTCTTCACAAACAGAACATAAATTCTGTAAAAACCAGGGTACTCAGGTGAACAGACACTTGTCCTTATACAGTAAGGGCTTTCCAGAAAAAAAAAAAAAAAAAAAAAAAAAAAGGCTTTCATCATCCCAAGAGGAATGCAAGGTCCTTGACTCAGTTGGCCTTATAACAAAACAAAAAGTGAAGCTAATGAGCCTCTACCAAAAATAGGGAGGCCTAACCTGAGAAAAGACTCACCAGGACAGAAAAGGTGAGGCCATGGAAGCAGAGAGCTCTAAGGACCTAAGTGAGTACTGTACACCAGGTCCCAGAATTGCCAATTTCTTTCACAAGTGATCTTTCTTCAGGTCTGACTTCTGGACACGATTTTTATCAATGTAAATAATAAACAGAGAGGGGGTCTCTAAAAGACAATGACAGTTATTTGGGAATGAGGCATTTCAATGGAAATATGTGTGCCATAGTAAACTAGGTGCATATTCAGGGAAGTAAAAGAAAACGACAGTTTTTAAGGGAAACAGGAAAGAGGCTACATAACTGCTTCTGAGTGATATGGTTTGGCTGTGTCCCCACCCAAGTCTCATCTTGAATTGTAACTCCCATAATCCCCACATCTTGTGAGAGGAACCTGATGAGAGGTGACTGAATTATGCAGGGGGGGTGTCTTTCTTGCACTTTTCTCATGATAGTGAATGGGTCTCATGAGATGTGATGGTTTTAAACACAGAAGTTTCTCTGCACAAGCTCTCTTTGCCTGTCACCATCCATGTAAGATGTGACTTGCTCCTCCTTGCCTTCAGCCATGATTGTTAGACCTCCCCAGCCACGTGGAACGGTGAGTCCAATTAAACTTCTTCCTTTTGTAAATTACCCAGTCTTGGGTATGTCTTTATTAGCAGTATGAAAATGGACTAATACACTGAGATTATTATCATTAGCTACAAGGATGAATAACAAGGGTGACACCAGTCTAGGGTTGGAGAGGAAATTGCTGGGAAGATGCCCAAACAGAACTATTTTTTGTTTAAAGTTGAGATGGCCTTTGTGCAAGGTTGTGGTTTCTGCAGAGTCTTTTGTGATATATTTTATCAGGCATTAATGCATGAGAATCCCTCTTTATGGCCTTTCTCACCTCTGTTCATCAGGGTTTTTTTTTTTTAACACAAGTGACTTCATTCTGATTCTAACAACTTCTACAACACCAAGACCGTTTTTAGAAAGGGAAGAGGAACATTTGTCTGTGCTGGCCAAGCCTTCAATACATGCAAAGCTTTCAAACCCCAGGCTAGGACTGGATCTGGAGGCAGAACAAAAAAGCGAAGGAACAAATTTCTAATTTAAATGAGAATAATGGCTACTTTTTCTCAGAGCTTCTCAACATTTCTGTGTCTCAAAATAGGTTTCTTCCTGGTATTTAATGTAGTTATGATATGAGAGTTTAACTTCATATTTTGAGGATCATTAGAAATCTTCCAAATGAATTGATGTTTTCATTGGCTTTACATTTTTATTAATTATTTTCCAAAATTGGTATGACCAATGAGCCAGTTCCCAAAAGATCTATGTGTGTGCATACTATTCCATATTTATATTTCTACAAATTTATTTAACATATACTTGTCATGTGGAGTATCATAAGGAGTACTCACAATTTAGAGAACCTAAAATTTGGTGGTGGGAATAAGACATAATGTGAAGAAGGTCTTTTGATTCTGTAATGCAAAATTGCTTATAAATGTGAAGAAAATGTTAAACAACCATAGCAGAGAGAATATGATTAGCAGTGGGGAGACAATGTGGCAGGTACTGCAAAGCTTGCTTAGGAAGAGCAGCTTCATGGGCAGGTGCCACTCAGACAGGGCTGTGTTTTCAGGAAGTCAGTGCCAGAGGGAGGTCAGAGTCTGAGGGACAGCCCCAATGGACCAGCCAGGAGCCAAACAGCCCCACAGGAAGAGTTCAGCTCTAAGGGGGGAGTGTGGAAGGCAGGACTAGATGAGAAAAATTCCAGCAGACAGGCAACACAAGTCCCAGAAGAAAAGGTGTTGACAAAGTAGACTGCTTGTTGGTTAGAAGTGACCATTCAGAGGTGCCCAGATTCAAAATCAGTGCCCTGAGGCCTCCAAAAATAGAGCTGAGAAGAGCAAGTTATTGCAGAACCAAGGCATGGGGCATGTTTCTAAGAGGGATCTGAACAGGTGCATTCAACTGGAGCACAGTTGCTGAAAGAGATGGTACATTTTGAGAATATGTAGCCCAGACACTACAATAAGGGCTCAAGATAAGAGCAGAACCTGCCTCCAGTGTAGACCTGACATTAGATGCCTAACCTAAGCCCCTAATCTCCTCTTAAATCCTTCTGGAAGGACAAAGAAGAGATATCAGACCCAGAGATGTGTCAGGGAGCTGAGGAGGTAGCCAAGTCCATGGTGCTGGTAGATGGTCAGGACCCAGGTACATCAAGAACATGGTAGATGACACCCCAAACACTCAGCCCATGGGCTGAGCACTTTAAACTTTCATTTTAAATGTTTTTTTCTTTATTTTTTAGGTTTAAAAATTATGTGGAAATATTGCTTACCCTAATTTCCTAAAGCGTTAATAAGGAAAATTATTAATCACATTTATTGTTAGTTCTGATAGGGTTTCAAACTTTGTATGATACACATATGCAGACTATGAAAGGGTTAGTGAGAAAGTCCTGCAGGCACTTTTGTGTTTCATGTCATGCAGTTATTCTAAAGCTCTCTTCCTCCACTACACCTGGCAGTCCTACAGAGCACAGTTTTAAAGTGAGCAGTGTTCTAATCTACCTCACTTCACTAGCTTCATTCACATGCTCACCTGATCCACAGCAGGCTCTAGGATTGTTGTTGGATATGCTCACTCACATCAGCTTTGAATGATTCATCTCAAGTATGCAAAGCAGTTATCATAAGTAAAAGGACAACAAATTAGAAAATTAGAATTTGTACCACATGTAATCAGGGTGTTGTTCAATTACTCTCTTATTGCATGACGCAATGCTAAGTTTGTCCTCTCACAGGAATACTGTGTGTCAGGTTCTCTTTCTGTCACATGCATGTGTGTGCATGTGTGTATGTGTGCATATGTGTATGTATATGTGTATGTGCACATGTGTACGTGCCTTGAATGTGCACATGTGAATATGTGTATATGCACATGTGTCTTTGTGTTTATACATAACTCCCAAATTGGTCCTGTGAGGTTGGCATTTTTTATCCACGCTATTGTGATTTTGAAATGTTAGGTGAATATCCTGCCATTAGTAACTGACAGAGACAATTTGAACCCACAGCTGCTTGATCTCAAATCCCATGTTCTAATTCCAGAAAGTAGCTGGGACTAACATGCTTCTGAGTATGGTGAAGAAAAGAGTGGAGGTCAGACACATGCTCAGGATAAAATAGGCAAACCTTCAGGAAGAGTTAGCCGTCACCCTGCATCAAGAATCCCTGACATCCTGGAAAGACATAAAAAGGCAGTTAGCCCAAGATCCAGAATGTGCTCACACCTCTTCAGCACTTCTAAGCCTGTGTGTGTGTGTGTGTGTGTGTGTGTGTGTGTGTGGTGTGTGTCTGTGTGTATACACTTGTTATGGTTAATGAATCACACACAATTTATTCCTGTTTGTAGATTTAGCTCTTTCAAACCTATCCTTTCATTTTTTTAATAAGTCTAAAAGTAAAATAACCCTTTAAGGGAAAAAAAGAAGTCTCTATGTTTGTGTGTGTGCACACATATGCAACATGTATGGTGAAGCAACAGAATTTTTTTCTGGCTTTATCAAGGTATAATTGATAAAACTTGTACATATTTATGGAATAAGATGTGATGATTTGATATACATGTACATTGTGAAATAATTACTACAATCAAGTTCATTACCATGATCACCTCACATAGTTGCCTTTTGTTTTTGCAGTAAGAATCCTTAAGATCTAGTCTCTAAGCAAATTTCAAATATATAGTTGAGCATTATTACTCATAGTTGCCACATAATTGTACCTGAGATCTCCAGAATTTACTCATTTTGTAACTGACCATTTGTACCTTTGACCAGCATTTCCCCATTTCCCTCCCCCACCACCTCAGCTCGTGGTGACCATTGTTCCACTCTGTTTCTGTGAGTTCAACTTTTCTAGGTTCCACATATAAGTGAGATCATAGGGTATTTGTCTTTCTGTGTCTGGGTTATTTCACTTAGTGTGATGTCCTCCAGGTTCATCCACGCTGTTGAAAAAGGCAGAATTCCCTTCTTTTAATGGCCAAGTAATATTCAATTGTGTATATGTCTATACCACATTTTGATTACCCATTCAGCTATCAACAGAAATTTAGGTTGTTTTCGTATATTGGATATTGTGAATAATGCTGCCTTGAACAGGGGGATGCAGATATCTCTTCAAAGCACTGATGTCATTGCCATATTGGGTATATGCCCAGAATTGAGATTGCTGGGTCACCTGACAGTTCTATTTTCAGTTTTTTTGAGGAACCACCATGCTATCTATTCTCTAAGAGCTGTACCAATTTACATTCCCATCAACAGTGCACAAGAGTTCCTTTTTCTCCACACTCTTTCTAACACTTGTTACGTCTTCAATTTTTGATAATAGCTTTCTTAACCGGGTGAAGTGATATATGATTGTGGGTTTTTTTACTTGCATCTCACTGACGATTAGTGACGTTGAGCCCCTTTTCATATACCCATTGTTCATTTGTATGTCTCTTGAAAAATGTCTATTCGGGTCCTTTATCTGTTCCTTTTGCTATTGAGTTGCATAGTTGCTTATGTATTTTGGATATAAAACTCTTATCAGATATATGGATTACAAATAGTTTCTCTTATTCTATAAATTGCCGTTTCATTTTATTAAATGTTTCCTTTGCTGTGCAGAAGTTTTTAGTTTGATGTAATCCCATTTGTTTATTTTTGCTTTTGTTACCTATGCTTTTGAGGTCTTATACAAAAAAATTCTTGCCCAGGCCAATGTCATGAAGCACATCCTCATATTCTCTATGTTTTCTTTTAGTAGTTTTGTAGTTTCAGGTCTTACATTTATCTTTAATTCATTTTTAGTTGATTTTTGAATATAGTGAAATAGGAATCCAGTTTCATTCTTCTGCATATGGATATCCAAATTTCCCAGCACCACCATGTACTGAAGACATTCTCCTTTCCCCAACTGTGTTCTTGTAGCCTTTGTCAAAAATCAATTGGCTATAGATGCAATGGACTTATTTCTGTGCTCTCTATTTATTTTCATTGATCTGTGTGTCTGTTTTTATGACAAAACCATGCAGCTTTGGTTATCATAACTTTGTATTATGTTTTGAAATCAGGTAGTGTGAAGTCTCTAGTTTTGTTTTTTGGGTTTGCTTTTTGTTTTGTGTTTTTCCTCAAGATTGCTTTTGATACAGACAAGAAGCAGGGAAATACTAGGTAGAAAAGGGTGGGGTCCCTGGCAAAGGTTCCACCCTCAGGCCTGGACCCGTGGTCCTAAATGAGAACTTCACCTCCCTGTTTTCCTGCCTGAATGTTGCTTTTTGGCCCGCCACACCCCCTATCCTGTGCCCATAAGAACCCCAGACTCCAGACTCAGGACACACACACACAGAAGAGAGAAGTGCCGGAACACCGAGAGAAGAAGCAACTGGACATCAGAAACTGCTCAAAGAGGAGTTTGCCCAGGGATGGTGCTAGAGGAGATTGGCCTGGGACAGCTGAACTCCAGGGGAAGACTGCCTTCCCACTCCATCCCCTTTCCAGCTCCCCATCCTGCTGAAAGCCATTTCCACCATTCAATAAAATCTCCACATTAATTGTCCTTCAAATCCATGAGACCTCATTCCTCTTGGGCACTGAACAAGAATTAGGGATGCACTGGGTGCAGGAACCCAAAAAGGTTGTCACACTGGCCTTTTGCCCTCGCTGGTGGAGGGCAGCCACCCCATACCACAAGGCAAAAGGCCCACTGAGCTGGTAGCATGTCCTCTGGGGCTCCAGGTGTTGCCAGCACCCACTCCCAGACAGCAGAGCTAAAAGAGCATTGTAACGTGCTTGGATGCTGCCATGGGCCCACACAGGGCCTGCTCCTACCAGAGAGGAGCAACTGGCTGGTTCCAGCATTCATTTACTTTGGTTCCCACACTTGCCCACTCGTGTGCTCCCTCCTGTAAGGGATTGAGCATGGCAGCTTAGTAAATGAATCACTCCCTTTGTGAGTCCCAGGAAGGGGTCAAGGGAACTCTCCCATCTCACTTTGGCTATTTAGGTCTTTTGTGGATTCATACAAATTTTATGTTTTTATTTTCTATTTCTCTGAATCTGTAGATTACCTTGGATAGTATGGACATTTTAACAATATTAATCCTTCTAGTTGATAAACTTGGAATATCTTTCCATTTTTTATGTCCTCTTCCACTTCTTGAATCAGAATTATATAGTTTTCAGTGAATAAATCATTCACTTTCTTTGTTAAATTTATTCCTAGGTATATTATTTTTGTAGCTATTAAAAGTATGATTGTTTTCTTGATCTTTTTGAGAATTTCACTGTTAACATACATAAATATATATATGCTACTAATTTTTATAAGTTAATTTTGTGTTCCACAACTATACTAAATTTGTATATTAGTTCTAATAGTATTTTGTTGGATTCATAAGGTTTTCTATATACAAGATCATGTCTTCCAGATAGACAACTTAACTTCGTCCTTTCTGATTTGGATGCCTGTTATTTCTGTATATCACACCTAATTGCTCTGTGGGATAAAAGTGTTGAGAGTGAACACCCTTTTGTTGTTCCTGATCTTAGCGGAAAATATTTCAGCTTTTAATCAATCATTGAGTATGATGCTAAATGTGTACAGTCTCTCTACACCTAATTTGTTGACAGTTTTTATCATAAAAGGATGTCAAATGCTTTTTCTGCATCTATCAAGATGATTATGTGATTTCTTCTTCACACTGTTATTGATTTGTGTATGTTGAACCATCCTTGCAACCCAGCAATAAATCTCATTTGATCATGACATATAATCTTTTTAATGTTCTGTTACATTTGGTTTGCTAATATTTTATCAAAGACTTTTTCATCTGTGTTTATCAGAGTTATTGGCCTATCATTTTCTATTCTTGTAGTGTAATGTCTCTATCTGTTTTTGGTATGAGGCTAATGTTGGCCTCATAAAGTGAGTTTGAGAGCTTTCCTTCCTCTTCAATTTTTTGAACAGTTTGAGAAGGATTGGAATTAATGCCTGAGAGTTCACCCATGAATCCATCTTGTCCTGTACTTCTCTTTGTTGGGAGGTTATTTCTTTAATTCAATCCCCTTACTCATTATTGGCCTGTTCAGGTTTTCTATTTCTTCATGATTCAGTCTTGATAGGTTGTGTATTTCTAGGAATTTATTCATTTCTTCTATGTTATCCCCTCTGTTGGCATATAATTGTTTATAGTAATCTGTTTTGGTCCTTTGTATTTCTGTGGTATCAGTGGCAGTGCCTCTTATTTCATTTATAATTTTATTTATTTGAGTTTTCTCTGTTTTTTCATAGTTAATCTAGCTAAAGCCTTGTCAATTTTTATTTACCTTTTCAAAAAACCAAGTTTGAGTTTCATTCGTGCTTTCTATTGTCTTTCTAGTCTCTATTTCATTTCTTTCTGCTTTCATCTTATATAATTGCCTTCACTCTGCTGACATTGAGCTTAGTTTATTCTTTTTCTAGTTTCTTGAGGTGTAAAATTGTTTATATGAGATCTTCATTTTTTATTAATGTTGGCATTTATCACTTTAAACTTCCTTCTTAGAAAAGTTTTGGTTATATCTTGTATGTTTTGGTATGTTGTCTTTCCACTTTTGTTTATCTCAAGATACTTTTTACTTACCTTTTCATTTCTTCTGAGCCACTGATTATTCAGCAGCATATTGCTTAATTTCCATATAGCTGTGAATTTTTAGTCTCCTTCCGTTATTGATTTCTAGTTTCATAACATTGTGGTCTGAAAAGATACTTGATATGATTTTAATATTTTAAATCTGTTAAGACATTTTTGTCACCAAACACATGATCTGCTCTGAGGATATTATGTGTGCACCTGAAAATAATGCATATTCTGCTGCTGTTGGATGGAATGTTCTGTGTGTTCTGTTATGTCCTTTTGGACTATAATATTATTCAATTCTTCAATTTCCTTATTGATTTTCTGTCTTGATAATCTCTCCATTGCTGAAAGTGGGTAGGTATTGAAGCCCCTTATTATTATTGCGTTACTATTTTCTCATCAATTTTCCTAATTTTGCTTTTTCTTTTGATACTTCCATGTTGAGTGCATATATATTTACAATTGTTATATTCTTTTGAAAAATTGACCCCTTTGTCATTATACAGTGACCTTTTTATCTTGTAACAGATTTTTGACTTAAAGTCTACTTTGTCTGATAAAGTATAATCATCTACACTCTCTTTTGGTTACCATTTGTATGAAATACATTTTTTCATCTCTTCATTTTCAGCCATTATGTATTTTTAAAATCAGAGTCAGCGCCCTGTAGGCAAGCTGTTGTTGGATTCTTTTTCCATTTGGCTACTCTGTGTTTTTTTTTTTTATTGTACTTTAAGTTTTAGGGTACATATGCACAATGCAGGTTTGTTACATGTGTATCCATGTGGCACCCATTAACTCATCATTTAGCATTAGGTGTATCTCCTAATGCTATCCCTTCCCCCTCCCCCCACCCCACAACAGTCCCCGGAGTGTGATGTTCCCCTTCTTGTGTCCATGTGTTCTCATTGCTCAATTCCCACCTAGGAGTGAGAACATGTGGTGTTTGTTTTTTTGTCCTTGCAATAGTTTACTGAGAATGATGATTTCCAGTTTCACCCATGTCCCTACAAAGGACATGAACTCATCATTTTTTATGGCTGCATAGTATTCCATGGTGTATATGTGCCACATTTTCTTAATCCAGTCTATCGTTGTTGGACATTTGGATTGGTTCCAAGTCTTTGCTATTGTGAATGGTGCCGCAGTAAACATACGTGTGCATGTGTCTTTATAGCAGCATGATTTATAGTCCTTTGGGTATATACCCAGTAATCGGATGGCTGGGTCAAATGGTATTTCTAGTTCTAGATCCCTGAGGAATTGCCACACTGACTTCCATAATGGTTGAACTAGTTTACAGTCCCACCAACAGTGTAAAAGTGTTCCTATTTCTCCACATCCTCTCCAGCACTTGTTGTTTCCTGACTTTTTAATGATGGCCATTCTAACTGGTGTGAGATGGTATCTCATTGTGGTTTTTGATTTGCATTTCTCTGATGGCCAGTGATGATGAGCATTTTTGCATGTGTTTTTTGGCTGCATAAATGTCTTCTTTTGAGAAGTGTCTGTTCATGTCCTTCACCCTGTTTTTTGATTGGATAGTTTAACCAATTTACATTTAAAGTAATTATTGAGAAGTGAGGACTTACTACTGCCATTTTGTTGCTTGTTTTTTCACTGTTTTGTAGTTCCTGTGTTTCTTTCTTTCTCTCTGGCTATCTTATTTTATCATAGGTTGATTTTTTTTGTAGTGGAATGAGTTGATTCCTTTCTCTTTATCTTTTGTGTATCTACTAAATATTTTGCTTTGTGGTTACCATTAGGCTTACATAAAACATCTTAGAGTTGCAACAGTATATTTTAAGCTAATAACTTGATTTAAATCACATACAAAAACTGTAGTTTTTCTCTCTCTCCCACCACATTTATGCTATTTATGTTACCCTTTATATCTTTTTATATTGTATATTCATTAACAAGTTATTGTAGCTATAGCTTCTTAAATATTTGTGTCTTTAACTGTTATACTAAAGTTAAAATTTATATACTACTATGACAGTATTAGAGTATTCTGAATTTGGCTATATATTTACCTTTACCAGTGAGTTTTATACTGTCCTATGTTTTCATATTTTCATTAGTGTCCTTTTGTTTCTACTTGAAGAACTTTCTTTAGCATTTCTTGTAAGACACACCTAGAAGTGATGAACTTCAGGTTTTGTTTGTCTGAATATCTCCTTAGCTCTTCTTCATTTCTAAAGGACAGCTTTATGGGTGTAGTATTCTTGGCTGCCAGTTGTTCTATTAATTTTATAACTTTGAATGTATTATCTTACACCTTCCTGGCCTGCAGAGAAATCCACTGACAGACTTATGGCCACTGCCTCGTATGTAACAACTAGCTCTTTTCTTGCTGCTTTCAAAATTCTCTTTGTCTTTCACTTTTGACAATTCGATTATAGTGTGTTCCAAGGCCATCTTCTCTGCATTGATCTTGTTTGGGGTCCTAGGAGCTTCATAAATCTGGGTATTCATATACCTCCCAATATTTACGACGTTTTCAGCCATTATTTGTTTAAATAAGTTTTCTGCTCCTTTCTTTCTCCTTTCCCATTCAGCAACTCCTATAATGGATATTTTTTGCTTATTTGATGGCGTTCCATAGACCTCACATGTTTTATTTATTCTCTTTCATTCTTTTTTCTTTTTGTCCCTCTAGCTGGCCAATTTCAGCTGATCTGTCTTTAAGTTCACTGATTCTTTCTTCTGCATGACCAAATCTGCAGTTAAAACTCTCTATTGCCTTTTTCAGTTTTTTCATTGTATGTTTCAGCTCCAGAATTTCTCTTTAGTTCTTTCTTATTGTTTATATTTCTTTATTAAAATTCTCAGTTTATTCATGCATTGTTTTTCTGATTTCATTATTTGTCTGCCTGTATTCTGTTACATATCATTGAACTTCATTAGATGATTGTTTTGAATTTTTTGTCAGGCAATTTATAGATTTCTATTTCTTTAGGGTTGATTACTGGAGCTTTATTAGTTTACTTTATGGTGTCATGTTGGCCTGACTGTTTATAGTCCATGTATTCTTGCACCTATGTCTTTGCATTTGAAGAAACAAACACTCTTCTTGTCTTCGCAGACTATTTTTGCCAGGTAAAGACCCTCTCCTGTTAGATCCCCAGGCTGATGGAATTGCCTCTGAAATTGCAGTCAAGTAGGTTTGGATCTAGGTCTTCTGGCTGTTCCTGGGTCTACATTTTATTTTGTAGTTGGCACGCCTGTTACTGGATTCTGTCTGGTCCCTGAGTGGACTGGACGACTTCCAGGACTTTGGTCAGTAGATCTGGCACTGGGACAAGGATCTGTTTTCACACCTATAGTTGGGTCCACAGACAGCAGGCCTGCTACTAGGTGTGCGGATGAGTGTGGATCCTGTTTATCCGTGGGATGATTCAAACCAGGTCACTAGGTGGGCCACTGGATGAGTAGCACTGGCCCCAGGCTGTGGCTAAGAGGGACTGGAACTGAGTCACAAGGCCATTTTAGGATCTAAACTCAGTCCAAAGTTGGTGGGCCTGCCTCCATGGGCATGGACATGCAAGTTTTCTGGTTGGTCCCTCTGTTAGCAGGACTGCTCCAAGACTGTGGCAAATGAGGAATGGAGCCAAACTAAAGGGCTGTTTCAGAATCCACAGTCAGACAGCCTGTCTCTAGGGACATAGACAAGTGTGTCTTCTGCCAGGTTATTGGTGCACAGGACTCCTCCAAGACCATGGCTGGAAGGCCTAGGGCTGATTCATGAACCACTTCAGAGTTTATAACTGGGAATGAGATCAGTGGGCTTATTACCAGAGGCACAGGTAAGTGTGACTCCTCCTGGGTCCCTTGGTGAATGATCCTGGTGGAAGACCAAGGTCAAATGGGGCTCTAGCTGAGTCCACAGGAAATACAATGTTTCAAAGTCTGCATATTGGACCATGGAGAGTGAATTTGCCACATGGGTGCAGAACTGCCTTCTCAAAACAGCCCTCTTTGGTTGTGGACTCCATAGGGATTTCAAAACCTCCAGTCTGGATCTCAAAGCTCACACACAGACATTTTTGTCCATTTAGGTAGCTGCCAATACCTGTTTCTGTTGGGGGATATGAACAGAGAACTTTCTGTTCTGCTGTCTTACTGATGTCACTCTCCACAAAAGAATATTCCTAATATTTAAAGAGTCATTACGAAACAATAAGAAAACTTTGAATACAAAATACAACAGAAAAATGTAAGTTAACAGACAATTATTTCATATATATGCAAATAAACATATAGTAAACTCATGAAAAAATAAGCCTCACTAAACATCAAAGAGGGAGAAAATATGATGAAATCTCACTTTTTATTTAACAACCTGGAGTTATGAGTGACTTTATCATATTTTATTTATCTAACCTATTTCTCTATGTTTCAAAGTTTCCATCATGACTATATTATTATTGTTGTCATCGGGGAAAAAATGGCATCACTTTAGGGAAGTGTTTTAAAAGAGGTTAACACTTTAGGTACTACAAGGTAAACTTATAAAACACTGTAGATCAACATGATGTTTTCTGAATCCCCGGGTTCAAGTGAAAAAAGAAGAAAGAAGTAAGCCACATCTCTGTTAGTGCTATCTGAACACAAAGTGCTTCTTGGTGGGTCAATTCCAACATTTCTTTAAAATTGCCAGAATTAAAGTCGCAAGAGATTCTGTAACTGTAGACAGAGATTTTTTTTTTACTTGTACTTTCAGTGTTGTCAGGACAATAATTTTCCACTGTCTTTCCTCAAAGAGTTTAACTTAAAATTTCCTGTAGCCACCAAGATCACAGTCAAGGTTACAAAATCCAAGTATTCTGGGCTGAACACTCTTACAAGCATCCTATTTCTTCCTGGAACTTTGCCATAAGCAGAGGCCAAGGCTCAAGCAGGATTTCCTGCCTTCACCCAAAATTTCCAGACTCTTTGGAGTTGAATTCCCATGCTGCAGCTTTTTACTTAAAAATAGTTTGAGACAACTGGATGAATTCTAAAACCTACTTGTAGGGGGAAAATGAGAGTGGGAAAGAAAGAGGAAGAGGAAATGGAGAGATAGAGGAGAAAAAAAGAAGAGAGAGAGATCCTTTAGCCACTGGATTCAATCCAACTTCTTTATCCACCCACCCACTCCAGAGTAAACACATCACTATCTTTTTCGGAGGGAAATTTCCATGTGCCAATGTCAAAGCTTTGAGAACTCAACCTCTAGACAATAATTGTGTCTTAAAGCAGATAACTTGGCAAATCTATGAGACTCTTCCAATCCCACAAAAGTTACAATAGCTAGTGCATTTTTTCAGGTCTGTGACTGAGTAGACATATATTTATTTCCCAAAACATTCAGCCTAGTGAGCTTAAGGAAGTTTTCATGTTTAAGACAGTGCTCTACCAAGAATCAAATACTCCTTAATTCAAATCCCTGGAAGTGTAGAAATGTGTATAGTGTTCTGTTTACAGTCCTTAAATATAACCTAATTAATGTGTGACCAGTAGCTCCTATCTGCATCCTTATCGAAATCAAAAAGTGTTATAAATTTCTTATTCTCCCTAGGTTTTGAAATCATTTAGAAGGAAGGAAAAAAGATGAAAGAAATGAGTAGAGGAAGATAGACAGAAAAAAAAGGAAAAGGTGATAATGAGAGATAGAAATACTCCCCAAATTGAGGGAGGAGAGTTTCCCTACACAATCCCTTCTATAGCAAGTGCTTGCTTATCCTACCATGTAATTTGATGATATGCTCTTCTGTCCTTTGATATTCCATAAGATCTTGAGACTCAAATATAAAAATAAGGGATGGAACTTCTCTATTGAATTCAAGACTTTTTCTACAAACATTTATGAACAAAGTCTCCAGTTTATCAAATAAATTACCAGTAATATTTTCCAAGACAATCTCCAAATCTTGCCTTAAAATAAACTCTTATAAGTAATATTATGGGAACAATATATATATGAAGGTTTTTAAAGCTGTTATTATATACTGGTACATTTTCCCCCTTTGTCAATGTTAATATTAACAGTATCTTATCTCTGAGATATTAGGTCGTCTTATTTAGAAGCAATATTTATTTGTATATTTTTTAGAATGTCATTGTTCTTCTTCAAGAGTTGAATTTTATGCGATTTAACTTAATCTGAAGTAACTTCCAAAAGAATTAATTCCCAGTGTCATAATGGGTAGCAGTGTCAAAATATGATTCACTAAAATGAAATGTTCCTGGAAATTTTGGCTGCAAGCTGAGTCCTAGGAAGTCATACCTAAAAGAGACCTGAATAGCTCCATCGATTTCATGCTAATGATTTGCATATGGGGTTGTTTTAATAAAGCTTACAGAAAAGACAAAACATAATTCTGGCATTGTTAAAAACTAATCTACCACATATTTAATTCTATGAAAATTATATTTAACTTTCATTGCATCTGAATGCTTTGAATTTTTCTATATTCCAATATTATTCACTTCCTTAATTTAGTAAGTCTGCCACAATGAATCAAATTATGTGTTCCTGACGATTTGTGCTATTGTATAGTTGATGCTTCTTCTGCTTTGGTTCACCCATCACAGCCTTGAATCCAGAGCCATTGTCTTCCTGGTGCTATTTCTGCACTCCCTCAGTATTGTCATGGCTTATGTCCACCTAAATGTGAGGTAGCCATTTAGAATTCTTAACTACAAGAAATTTAGGGAAAAAAATATTCTGAAGATCCTTCAGCTTAATATGCTTAATACTGAATTGATCTTTTAACACCTGACTAACCACCGTCTACTATTCCATCAGTGTTGACAATCCCTGTTAATAAAGCACTGACAGTTCACCCAATTCCCTCTTTCCTTGCCTCTCAAATCACACTCATTTTCCTCATTTCTGACCCACTGTCTACATCATGACCAAATTGCTTTTATTTATTTCCTTCTCTCACTATTTTAGGAAGGACACTTTTATTTACTGTTACATCTGAAACCGCCTTTCCCCACCCAGAGACAAGAGAAAGCATAAGTGAAGGGGATCTCCCCATGACAATCAGCCAGAGACTCTCTTTACCTACTTAGAGGCACCAGGTGGGCCAGCCTGAGGATGCCCCTTCTTCCCCCCCAGGAAGCACTAGCAGGAACTAATCTGAGCCCCAGAAATACAAGATGAACCACACAGACCAAAATGGCACCACAGAGGCTATGAAAATTAAGTTTTCACTGGGACCAGAGCTTAAAAAGTAGGCTAGGCCATACATGCAAAGCCTAAATAAAGTGACTGCATTAAAAAAATAAAATATTTTAAAGAGACTCAGAGACTCCCAACATAATAGTCAAAATGTCCAGGATATAATAAAAAATCACCTGCTTATCATACCAAGAAAAAAAAATTACAGGTTGAATGTGAAAAGTCAATCTGTTGATGCTAACACCGAGCTGAATCAAGATGAAACATCCATCATAAAAAAATATTTCAATAAGCAATTACAATATCTCTTAAGAACAACCTCAGCAAAGAAGTAGAAGTCATAAAAAAGAACCAGAGGGAAAATAGAACTGAAAAGCACAACAATAAAATTTTTTACATAGTAGAGTGAAGACAGAAGATAGAATCAGTGAACAGGATTGATCAATAATTTTTAATAAACTTACCCAGGCTGAGCAACAGAGAGAAGATAGAGTAAAAAAAAAAAAAAAATGAACAGAAATTCAGGGACTTAGGGCCGATAACAAAATACCCAACATTTTTATCACATCCTCTCAGAAGAGGAAGAGAAAACCTGTGGATCTGAAAGAATATCCAAGGAAATAATGGATAAAAACTTCCTGGATTTGGTGAATACTCTAAACCTACAGATTCAAGAAACTGAATAAAACCCCCATAAGATGACCCCAAATAAATCCAGACCCAGTCACATTATAATTAAATTGCTGAATACTAAGGACAAAGCAAAACACATAAAAGTAATCAGAAAGAAATGTCACGTGGCCTATAGGTGAGCATTGTGGTTGTGAATGTTAGTTCTTCCAAAACTGATGTTGAAACTTCATCCCCAGTGCAGCAGTATTGAGAGGTGGGGCCTTTAAGAGGTGATCAGGTGATGAAGACTCTGCCCTCATGAATGGATTAAACCAGTGATGGATTAATAGATTAGCATTTTAGTGGATTAATGTGTTGTTATGAGAGTGGGGATGCAGGCTTTATAAGAAGGAGAACCGAGCACACTCAGCCCCCTTGCCATGCGATGCCTCCTGCTGCCTTGGGAATCTGAAGAGACTCCCCGGCAGCAAGAAGGCCCTCACCAAATTTAGCCCCTCAGCCTTGGACTTCTCAGCCTCCACAACTATAAGAAATAGTTTTTTTCCTTTATAACTTACCCAGTTTCAGGAATTCTGTTATAAGAAACAAAAAGAGGGACTAAGGAAGAGAACAGGAGTTCAAATTACAACAGATTTCCCAGTGAAATCATGGAGGCCAAAGGGAAGTGGCATAACACTTTTCAAGGCTAAAAGAGAAATGTCAACATGTAAAACTATCCTTCAAGGGGAAGTATAAACATTCTCAGAGCTACCTGGGAGGCAGATACAGGAAGATCACTTGAGCCCAGGAGTTCACAACCAGCCTGGGGAACACAGTGAAATCCCATCTCAATAATAATAATAATAATAACAACAACAATAATAATAAAGAAAAAGGGGGAAAGGAAATTCTGATTATCAGATACACTCTTCAGACATGAATAAAGTTAATATTTCAAACAGAAAGAAAATGTTAAAAGGAAGGAATTTTGAGGTATCAGACAGAAAGAACAATGTAAAAAGCAAAAGTATGGGAGCATGTAACAGACTATCCTTTTTCTCATCAGTTTTCTAAATAATATGTTATGGGTTAAACAAAGATTATAACACAATCTGACACTCAAGAAAATGATATTTAAATGTGGAGAAGGTAAAGAGACATAAATAAAAATAAAGTTTCCTCATCTCATACAAAGTAGTAAAATGTTAATATCAGTAGCCTGTGATGTCACACATATATATTCTAACATTCAGAGCAATCCCAAGAAAACTATACAAAGAGATACACTCAAAGATACTATAAATAAATCAAGATTGAATTCTATAAGGTATTTAAGTAATGCACAGGAAGGCAAGAAAATAGGACTTGATGGACAAAAAAAGGAAACAGAATATAAATTACGAAATGGTAGATTTAAATTTTATTATATCAATAATTACTCTAAATGTAAATGTTCTAAATATAACAAGCAAAAGGCAGAGATTGACACAGTGGATAAAAAGCATAGGACCCAAATATATGTTACTTAAAAGAAATTCATTTACAATTCAAATGCATAGATTAAAAGGATAGAAAAAGATAAATCATGCAAACATTTATCCAGGAAAGGTAGGAATCATTATATTAATATCAGATAAAATAAATTTCAGAGAAGAGAAAATTACTAGAGACAAAGAGGGAATTTACAAAATGATAAAAGGATAGGCCAGGCGCGGTGGCTCACGCCTGTAATCCCAGCACTTTGGGAGGCCGAGGCGGGCGGATCACGAGGTCAGGAGATCGAGACCATCCTGGCTAACACGGTGAAACCCCGTCTCTACTAAAAATACAAAAAATTAGCCGGGCGAGGTGGTGGGCGCCTGTAGTCCCAGCTACGTGGGAGGCTGAGGCAGGAGAATGGCATGAACCCCGGGGGGGCGGAGCCTGCAGTGAGCCGAGATCACGCCACTGCACTCCAGCCTGGGTGAAAGAGCGAGACTCCGTCTCAAAAAAAAAAAAAAAAAATGATAAAAGGATAAATCTACCAAAAAGATATGATAATCCTAAATGTGTATGCACCAAACAACAGAGCCTCAAAATATATGAAGCAGAACCTGATATAACTGAAAGGAAAAATAGACAAATCCACAATTTAGTTGTGGACTTCAACATCACATTCTATGCAAATGATAGAACTACTAGACAGAAAATCAGCGTGGATATAAATCTAAGTGATACAATCAAGCAGCAGGACACATATAGAAGACTCCAGCCAACAACAGCAGAATAATACACGGTTTCTGTATGCTTTGCTTTGTTTTGTTTTCAAGCACCCATGGAATAGTTACCAAGAAAATGAAAGAAAATATATATATCCTAACATTCTAGACCATAAAATAAAACATAACGAATTGAAATAATGGAGTGCATTTTCTTTTCTTTTTTTTTTTTGAGACGGACTCTCGCTGTGTCACCCAGGCTGGGGTGCAGTAGCATGATCTCGGCTCACTGCAAGCTCTGCCTCCCAGTTCATGCCGTTCTCCTGCTTCAGCCTCCCAAGTAGCTGGGACTACAGGCGCCCGCCATCACGCCCAGCTAATATTTTGTATTTTTAATAGAGACGGGGTTTCACCATGTTAGCCAGGATGGTCTCAATCTCCTGACCTCATGATCTGCCCGCCTCGGCATTTTCTGATCATATAAAATTCCATTCATAATTTTTTTAATACTCTCAGACTTACATCTATACTCTCAGACTTACATCTAACATCATACTTAATGATAAAAGGCTCAATAACATTCTCCTAAGATCAAGAACAAGGCAAGGATGTCCACTCTCACCACTCTAATTCAACATAGAATTGGCAATTCTGATAACTGCAATAAGGCAAGAAAAAAATATATAAAAAGCGCATCGATTGAAAAGAATGAAGAAAACTAGCCCTATTTACAGATTACATTATTTTCTACATAGGTAATTTCAAAGAATATACAAGAAAACACCTAGAACTGAAAGCTGAGTTCATCAAGCCTGCAAGGTACAATTTCAATACCAAAAACAAAATCAATCATATTTTGAAATATTAACAATATGCATATGAAAATCAGAATTAAAAACCTAGTATCATTTGCAATTAAGCCAAAGAAAATGATATATTTAAGTATAACCTTAAGAAAACACATACAGGCTCCACATACTAAAAATTTTTAAATACACATGAAAGAAATAGAAGAAGACCTAAGCAAATGGAGCCCTCATGTTCTACAAGAATCAACATAATAAGATGTCAGTTCTCCTCAGTTTGATCTATAGCATTAATGCAATTTCTATCAAAATCCCAGCAAGGTTTTGTGTAGACATAGATAAGTCTATTCTAAAATTTACATGAAAAAGTACAGGCTCTAGAATAGCTAAAGCAATCTTGAAAAAAAAATAATGTAAGAGTAATTGCTCTTCCCAGTTTTTTTGGTAACTTTTCCCAATATTAAGCTTCCTCTACAGCTACAGTAATCAAGGCAGCACAGAATTGTCAGAGGGATAAACAGATCAATGAAAAAGCAGAGAACTGAAATGCACACAAACTTACCCAGTGATTTTTGACAAAGGTGCAAAAGTAATTCATTGGAAAAAGTATAGCCTTTTTAACAAATTGTGTTAAAACAACTGGACCACCACAGGCAAAAAAATAAATAAGCCTCAATGTAAACTTCATACAATAACTAAACCACCTCCAACAGATCATAGACTCAAAAGTAAAACATAAAACTATAACTCTTTTAGATAAAAATAGGCAGAAATTTTCAGGATCTAAGGCTAGGCAAAAAGTTATTTGACTTAACACCAAAAGTACAATTCATAAAAGGAAATATTGACAATTCATAAAAGGAAATATTGACAAATCAAAATTTTAAAATTTTTGCTCTGTGAAAGATCTTGTTAAGTGAATAAAGAAAATAACATACAGGCTTGGAGTAAATATTTGCAAACCACATATCTTTTAAATGTCTAGTATATATAGCATCTCAAAACTCAAAAATAAGGAAAAACAATGTAAATTGAAAATGGGCAAAAGTCACGAACAGACATTTCACCCCAGAGGATATGCAGATGGCAGATAAGCACATGAAAAGATTTTCAGCCTCAGGAGCCATTAGGGAAATGCAAATTGAAACCACCATGAGCAATCTCTGCACCCTATCAGAATGGCTAAAAGATAAAAGAGTGAAAACACCAAGGACACGAAAAAAACCTTGATCATTTATACATTGCTGGTGGAAATGTAAAATGTACGGACCCTCTGAAAAACAGTTTGGCAGTTTCCGACAACACTAAACATGCAATTACTATGTTGCCCAGCAATTACACTCTTTGGCATTTGTCCCAGAGAAATAAAAATTTGTTCACGTACAAACCTCTACAGGAATATTCCTAACTCAGATGTCCTTCAGTGAGTGAATGGTTCTGCAAACTGCAGTACATCCATACCTTGAAATACTACTCAGTCATGAAAAAGGAATGAATTATTGATACATGCAACAACTTAGATGAATCTTCAGGAAATTTTGTTGAAAGTGAAAAGCCCATCCAAAAGGTTATAAACAGCGTGATTTCATTTATATAGCATTCTTGAAATGACAAAATTATAGAAATAGTGGGAAGATTAGTAATTGGCAAGAGTTAGGGATGCCAGGGGAGAGGGGCTGCAGTGAAGTAGGTTTGGTTAGAAAAGGGCAACATGAGGGAGCCTTGTGCTGATGGAACTGTTCTGTAGTTAGTCTGTGGTGATAGATACACGAACCTATACGTGTGGCAAAATTGCATAGAACTAGACACGCACGCACATCACACAAAAATTAGTACAAGTGAAACTGAGAAATCAAATTAAGGTCTGTAGATTGTGTGAATATCAATATACTTGCTGTGATATTGTCCTATGGTTTTGCAAGATTTTACCATTGGAAAAATTGCATGATGAGTAAAAAGGATAGCTATGTTATTTCTCGGAGCTGCATGTGCATCTACTGCTTTTGTAAAATAAATAGTTTAATTTGTTAAGAAGATATTGCAAAAGGGAAGAAATAAAGAGAAAATTAAGAAATTGCCAGTAGGATTAGAGAATTAGTGACGGTTCAAGTAATAGAAAGAAGATAATATCATTAGGTCTTAATTGATTTGGACACGGGGACTAAAAAGGAGGGAGAATTGAAGATGGAGCCCGAGTTTCACAGCCCCAGAAATGGGTATCTGCAGGTGCCACTAACCAAGAAAGAACAGCCTGAACATGTTGGATGGGGACTGTGCATTCAGCTGGCAACTGTAGGACAGTGTTTTGAACCCACATTTCTCTATCACTGATGTGTCCCACAGACTCCATGAGTCAGCATAGCCACAATGGAAAGCTGGTACACCACAATTATTTCATCCCATTCCCTCACCTCCCATAACCCCTTCTGATCAATCACCCAGTCCTTAATTCTCCTCCCCAATGCTTCTTTAATCTGCCCATGCCTGTGTCTGTTCAATCACATGCACCCTCAGTTCACACCATCACCCACCATGTAGAGTACTTCGAAGATTCATGGCTATTCTCCTGATCTTCAGATTCAGCCCCTTTCAATCCATTATCCCAATAACAACTAGAGTGATCTTTCTAAAATGTAAATTGAACTGTTATCCCCATTGGCTTTAGGAAAAAATGGAAAGTTCTTAGGTCAGCCTATAAGGAAAGTACTAATAGAAACCATTTTTGAAATATGTGAGCCCCTCTGTATCTATTCCCCTTTCTTGAAGCACCCTAATTTCCTTTTAGGGAATCCCTCCCTGCATTGTGTGCATTTGGGGTAGGACATTAATCCAGGCACCTGCTCTTTTGCTGTGGAAGCTCAGGCGTCTCCTCCAGGCTCCATTGGCCAGATTCCGACCCTCACTGCCTGGATACATCAAAGGAGCAGGCACTTGGCTGAGACAAATTTTGCCAGCCAGACTCCCTCTCTCCTAAAATGTAGCATCTATGGAACAAATGCAAGAAATGAAAACCTAGTGGGCATCAACTCATTCACTCCACCCAGAAGCCCTGGGGGCCATTGGGCAATTCCTGCTACAAGATCCTCTGGAGCTGCCTGGTTTTTATCTTTCCTTTTCTTTAGTCTTCCCTTTAATCCTGTAAGCTTCCCCATATACTTCCAGCAAATACAATTTTAGCTATGTTAGTAAGAAGCATTTGCTGGTGCTGGTGACCACAGAACCCTAACTAATATCATAACCCCTGCCCTGGCCCTTGTAAAGCTCCACTGCCATATTTCATGTTCACTCCCAGCACCACCTTCCCTCAAGTCTGTCTTGCCACTGTGCCAGACAGTTTGCAGCAGTTCTTGAATTTCCTGGATTTTGCAAACACTATGGCTTAACCTTCCAGTCTCAGCTCAGATATCACCCTCTTTGGATAGTCTCACCCAACTAGCCCTCCCACTCCAATCTAACCTAGATTGTATATACTTATCTTCCTATAACATCCTGTCACCATCACCATCATGGCCATAGGCGACTGTGTAATTTCTCGCTTCCTTGTCAAAACCCAGCTGCCAAATAGGAAATCCTTGGGGTCAGGGACTGTGTATTTTGCAACATTGTTTTCCAGGGCCTATCCCAGTGTGGACACAGTGCACATTCGGCATATATTTGTTAAATCCATGTGTCAAGCAAGGAAGAAGGTGGGACTGTCCTATGGACAACTGGGCTATAGAAATCTGAGTTTCAGAAAAGTGCTCAGAGCCAGAGATGAATATTTAGGTGTCATCAGAGTCAGAAACTTTATAACACTCAAAAAATAGAAACAAAAGAAAGAGGGGGCAGGGAGGGAGCAGGAAGAAGGAGAAGTCTTCCGAGAAGGGCAGAAGGGAGGGAGGGAGCGAGGGAAAGAAAGGGTAATACCATCTAGAACAGCAACATATGAAGGACAGGGATGAGGGGAATGGTCTAAATGCCTGAGAAGAAACATGAGAAGATAAGGCAGGAAGGGAGCAGAGTGCAGAGCTCAGGGAAAGCTGGAGGAAGTCAAGCATGTGTGGCCCTTCAGATGCGCCCTGTAGGTAGAGAAGACTGGGTGTCTGCTTGTGAGGAAAGCATTGCCTTGGCAGGTTTGGTTGGTGGAGGCAGGAGAGTTGAGGAGTGACATTTCACTGTCAAGGACAGGAGAGAAAGAGGGCAAAGGTCATGGGGCTAACAGGGTTGTGGGGATTTTCATAGGATGAGAAAACATTGAGGAAACTGAAATGCCGGGAGGAAGGAGCCAATAGAGGATGAGAAACTGAAAACAGAAAGAAAAGTAAAAGGGGATGGTATTATGAATGGAAAAAGGTCTGCGAAAAGATGGGAAGAAAATGGATTCATGCACAAATGAAAGGGAGACACTTCACTGAAAAGAGAGAGTAAGAGGCGAGAGTGGACGTGAACTTGAGGATTGTTGAGGGGCACACACTTCCAGGCATCAACGTTTCCTCTATGTGATCAGTCATTAACGTTTCCTCTGTGTGATCAGTCATTTGTAGAAAGACTGATCTGGGCAAGGTGGCAATGCTTCAATAGATTGGCAAGGTGTTAAAGTTTCAGGGTGAGTAATGAAGATATTGTAATCCAAGGAGATTTTTTTAAAGTTGCCAGGTATCCCTGAAAGTTGAGCAAAAATGCTGTGCCACTCAGCAGGGCTGGGTCATTCTCTCCAGCAGACTCCAGAAGCCCAGGGCCAGGCGTGCAGGCAGCAGAGTGGACTCCCGAGCCCTCAGGATGAGCCAGCACAGGGACGGGCGGCAGACTTTCTGACCCCCCTTATGTGTTTGTAAGGACTTCTGAGCTCTTTGATGTCAGCCAACATCTAGCCAAACCCCCATTTTGCTGTATTTTTGATTCTACACAATCAGTTTCCTACAATGTTTCTAGTATACTAACAAAGCTTATTCATTGTCCTAGCAGCAGAAAAGATTCCAAAATTCATGTTCTCCATAACTCAGACCAAAGTCAGCACCATGGCAGGTGCGGGTAATTTGGCCAACTCGCTGGCCATGATTCCGCACGTTGTAATCCATCATCATTATGAGCTGCATTCACGTTTCTTTCTTTGGCATAACATTTGAAATGCAAAGGGATTGTTAGGACAGAGAGAGATGAACCAATGAGATATCAAGACTCAAATATGTGCTTTGTTAGAAATGAAAATGGAAATATGATTCCAGGGAAAAAAGGACTTTGTCGCAACGTGGTCACACACTCCTTTCAAAACATGAAAAATAAATTCACCCTCAAGAAAAAGAAGAAAAATGAATCTGACAGATTCATTCTCTCCTATCTTGAGGTTTCTCCTCTGAGCCTATGCATCAAGGATCAGTCTGAACAAGCAAGGCCATGCCGTCAGGAAAGATAGCCTGCGCTTGCATTGTTCCAACTGTGTCCTCTCTTGGACAGTCAGTGCTTTTAACTCAAATGTGATTAAGTGGCTTGTCCCAGAAATGAAAAAAAGTCAGCTTCCAGCCTAAACACAAATAGATTATAGACTCTGTGAGTACCACTCTCATTCCCTACGTTCACTACAAATTTGAATTTTCATACCTTTGATTATATTTCTAATGCAGAAGGGAAACAAATATCCCACAGTCGCCCATTAATTACAAATTCTTTCTTGTAGTCTTTTGACGTGTGGCAGAATTATGCATTCTGGACTGCGGTAGAATTATAGAATATGGGCAGAGAATTTCCAGATTATCAGGCAAACGCCCGGAGATCGTAGATGAAGGAAGGGATGTGCACAAGGCCCACAGCTAGGTTTTTCCTACCGGGACAGTTTCCACCACATCACACGGCCCATTAGCTAGAACACAAAGAAATTCAAGCACCTCGATTTAGCTGACATCTGTCTTTGATTGCTTTTATCGGGTAGATTTTTCACGTACCAAAATGTACATATGGATAAACCATGAATAGGACACAGGAGCCACTCAATAAATACTTGTTAAATGCTTCCTGAAATCGGTGCACATGAGAACCCCTTTGATCTCATTGGGAGTCTCAATCACAAATGACTTTCAGACATAAAAGAAATCTTGACAGCATCGCTAAGGATCATAATACAGTTTGTCAATTTGTTACAGAATTATCCTGACCATTTCTGAACCAAATTTTGGAATACTAGGTCTAACAATGGACTTTTCTGATTTATGAACTAATTTATATAAATATTCATCATTTCATTATACTGTTAGTCAATCCTTTTACTGGAAAATTTTTAAATTACTTGGAGTCAGAACTATCTCAGAATGTACAAAATATAAGGCAAGATCACAAGATCCAATCACAAGTCAGAGTTAAACAACTTGAACTTCACAATGCTCATTTTTGAGTCATACTCATCTCCAAAGGCATATGATTTGAAAAATTGCACAGCACTCAAATTTACCATGTAATGTATAACTCTCCATGCATAGACCAGTTTAAAGAGAGAGATCAATGATATAATATCATTATCTTAAGCCTACTATAATTTGCCATTAATTTCGTCTTTCTCTTACATATGGAGAGAAGTAAGGTCCATTCATAATGTCATAGCATTGTGTAATCCCTTCTCATTAAATAGTTTTTAGCCCATGGATCCATTTGTGAGTATTTATCTTGTAATCTTCCAGGCTACACAAAGACTGTGAGGTTTTCCTGATGGATAGCCAGGCCACCTTCTTACCTACGAAAATCAAGTGTCACATTCACTGTTACTCCCCAGATGGAAAGCTACAATACACCTTAACAATTTTAGATAGATTCCCAAGTCAAGACTGTATCAAGATGATATAAAAAGTTTGAAGATGTCTGAAGAAATAATGAAATCACAACATTCTTCTTTCTTTCAAGGTACACAAATCAGCTAATTATTACTGTGCTGAACTCACTGCCCGGTAAGGTTGTATGTCTAGAAACAGAAGCGAGTCACTTGTAACGTAGAAGCTACAGAAAGACTGACTGATTGGGACTGGGAATGGGGGTACTTCAAGCTTATTTTCCAAAAGAAACTCAGGAGGAAGCATTTAGAAGAAGCCAGCTCCACCTAGTTTTGCTACTAACCTGTTACTAGCTAGCTGCTTAAGTCAGATAACCTCCCGCCATGCAGGAGAGTGACAAACTCAGAAGGGAAATAAAATTACGGCGAACTTCCAGCGCCAATATTCTATGGTTTGCTATGTTTCAAATTTAGTGCACAATGTAAAAATGTTATTTAAAACCGATGTTGGTGAAGACACAATAATGGCTGGCAGAAAACAGGCGTCCCACATGCCTATGTTGGAGGAGTAGCCAGTGTGGACGAGACAGGGCCCACAGACCAGGGTGTCAGCTGCTGAGGAGACCCTGAGTGGTCTCCCTTGAGTACCCAGAGAAAACCCCGGGTGCCTCTGGAGATGGGCCCACCCTACACGACGTGACATAAGCGACCATCAGCACATGCTTTCGTCTTTATGAGAAATGCCTTCCCCTAAAACACTGTGGGGACTTCCTACAGGGCTTGTATTTTTGCTGCCAAGCTATATTCGTTCTGTTTCAAATGTTTCCTTCCTCCTCTCTTCTGCCCCCTCCCCCTTTTTTAATTTAACTAAAGAAAATGACATGTTAATTTCAGCTCCACCTCTGCTGGGTCATCGTCAGGTCAGCAGATTAGAGACAAACGGGAGAAAAGAGGCAGCAGCTCCAACGGCAGGGCAGCCTGGCCCGCATCCATCATGCTGTGAGCGCACAGCAATGACAGGCATCTGTCAGAAAGCAGGGGGGCGCCTCATTAACAGCTGCTCACCTGCCCTGAGCTACACCTCGCTTATAATAATATCGATCATTCACTCTAAGGTGTTGCTTTTTTCCGCTCGGTGGAGGAAATAGCAAGCACTCGGTATCCCCCACTCCCCACTGGAGTTCACAGGCTAAGTCTCTTGGAGAAGGGAAGAAGGGGTGGCTGGGGTCGGGAGAAGAGAAGAAGAAGGCAGTCCTGGAAAGGGAAGGATGACATCACAAATGAAAAGAAGGCGTCTCAATCTACTGTCAGAGATCAGCCGATCGATCGGATCACCTGGATGTTGAGCCATCAACATGCAAACCAAGGAAGGAGAGTGTGAGCTCCTGGCTGGAGAATTCCGTCAGGAACCAAGACACCTTCCCACTGTCCTTCACGAGGGATTCCCCTGGACAGAAAGATTCTAAGATCAACGCTTAGCTTTTCGCTTTGTTTCTTGTAAACACGAATAATTTAAAAACAACAAAATTTTGATTTTGATGAGCTTGTGAATCTACCACTACTTGTCTCTGCTAATCACAAGCACTTTTTCTTTCATCGTGTCTGTCTCTAGCTCACAAGGGTGACGTGATCATCTTACATGTAAAAGAAAACCAAATTTCACTTCTGGTGGTGACTGTTGTCTGATTTATCATTACAGTAACCACCCAAGGAAACCCTGCCCACAAAAAGCATTCTTCTGGAGAAGGTTGGTTATTCATACAAAACTAAAGTTAATTATGTTCCCCCAAAGAAGCACTGTCACGAGAGGTGTGTGTGTCTGTGTGTGTGTGTGCGTGTGCACGAGCACATGCCTGGGCAGTCTCTGGTTCTGGGATGGGTGCATTTCCCTTTTTTTAAATTAAATTTGTTGAATAGGTTTTGGGGGAACAGGTGATGTTCGGTTACATAAGTAAGCTCTTTAGTGGTGATTTCTGAGATTTTCGTGCACCCATCACCCAAGCAGTGTACACTGTACCCAATGTGTAGTCTTTTATCCCTCACCCCACTCTCACCCTTTCCCCCAAGCTCCAAAGTCTCTTGCATCATCCTTATGCCTTTGCATCCTCATAGCTTAGCTCCCCCTTATGAGTGAGAACATACAATGTTTGGTTTTCCATTCCTGAGTTATTTCACTTAGCATAATGGTCTCCAATTCCACCCAGGTTGCTGCGAATACCATTATTTTCTTCCTTTTTATGGCTGGGTAGTATTCCATGGTATATAGATACACATATATATATATATACCTGTATACATGTATTATATATATGCATCATACATATGTATTATATACATGTATTATATATGTATTGTATATATACATGTATTATGTATACGTATTATATATGTGTTTATATATACACACGTATGTATTATATATCCATATATATATACCACATTTTCTTTATCCACTCATTGATTGTTGGGCATTTGGGCTAGTTCCATATTTTTGCAATTGTGAATTGTGCTACTATAAACATGTGTGTGCAAGTGTCTCTTTCATATAATGACTTCTTTTCCTCTGGGTAGACACCCAGGAGTGGCATGTCTTTGATGGGCAATGAATAAACCCTTTACAAAGCTTTAATGATAGGCTCAGAGCTTAAACCTGGGCCACCATCCAGAGTTGACCACAAAAGACAAAAAATTATTACCCTTCTACTGTAGGGGAATTAAAAACATGGAGGTGCATGCACATGCACATGCGCACGCACACACACACACAATCAGCCCTTTTTAACTCTTGAAAAAGGAAGCTAACAACATATCTTTTTTTCAGATTGAAAAAGCAACTAAAGACCACTGCAGTTCAAGAGGGTATAGATGATAATACTGGGGCTGAAAGCAGCGAGGTGACCTTTCTGCATTATATAAACCAGAGGACGACAGAGCTGAAGTTTTAGCAGGTCCACAGCTCCTCGGTGTCCGACTTATAAACGAAAGAAAGATACACATCTGTGGCAGTAAAGAGTAATAACAAAACAAGTTGGTGGCAAACACATATGAGAAGGGGATGAGTTCAAGTTTCTCTCCTGGTGACATAGCAAGGCCAGGACCAATCACAGCCATGCTAGAGACAAGCTTCCCACATCCGGAGCCTGCAGAAAGAATTCTCAGCATCTTCTCACACCTTACCTTCCTATGGAGCTGGAGGGGTGACTCACGTGTCCTGGGAGATCAGGTCACATAAAGAAAGGTGCTCCTCTGCTGAAGGGGTTCAGCCCCCGAGGGGAGGCTCCTCCACTGAGGGTAGGAGTTCTTCCCTGGGAGGCCACTGCCCGCAGAAACGGCAGAGCAGCGTTTCTCTATCGAAAAAAGAGCCATTCAGAAGTGCAATCCCCTATCTGCAATTACAAAACCCCAAAAGATTCGAAAACTGAAAATCTTTTCCTAGCCCTTTTTGCAGCAAAATCTGACCTTAGCTGACAGGAGATTCTTTATTTGTAGTTTTTATTTATCCCAATTGGAGTGACCATTCCTACATTTGACTGCAACTATATGCGTGTGTTTGACCAGAACGCTGCCTCTGACTCAACTGGAAGCATGATTTAGGATTCAGTACATGCACCGCATCATTTTTCTAAAATCAAAAAGATTCTGAATTCCAACACTGGTATGGCCTTGATGGTTTTAGCTCAGGCATTGGAAACTCACTCTCTCCGTCACCTCGGATCTGAAGGGATTCTGCACATTTCTGTCTAGACATCTGCTGACATCCCATCATTCCTACAGAAGACAAAACAACTATAAAAAAATACATGGTTTGCATCATCGTGTCTATTTTGTGGTTTCTGGTACCCCCACGTTGGAATTGCCCATCAATTATTGTTGTCCCTTCTTTTCCAGATAACAAATGAAGGTCTTGGTTAATAACAGTTCTGCCAGGAACACTGTGTTAATATAAACTCAGACGGAACAAAAAGCTTCCTCTGCAAATGAGCTAGCTCCTAATGACGCCACCATCAGTTACTTCTGTGGAAACTGCTAAGCTTATTTTGTGGATAAGCTTGTGGGATCCAATGGGAATAGTATCCCCAGAGGAAAGGCAAGAAATTGCATGGATATTAGCTTGGCCAAATCTTCTTGCTTCCTTCTCTGATTTGCCAAAAGTCACTATCACAGTTGCTCTAAGGGGAAAAAATAAAATATAGGCCTTCCCCAATTCTGGTTCCTGAGAATTTAATCTATATCACATAGGATTAAAATATTGATTTTCCAGGAGGCTACTGGAAGATAAGAGGTGAATTTTGATGCAATAGTCTTCTGTGTAAAAGAAAGCCAAATTCCACTCTGGTGACTATAGTCTTATTTACCATCTCCATATTTTTCCCTGCCACTTGCCTCATCCCTTTATGCTTCACAGAAATTATTTTCAAAACTTCCTATTTTAAATCAACCACCTGGATGTCTGAAAAAGATTCTTTCCAATCGCAGGGGGGAATGATCCTTTCTAAAACACAATCCAGATTCATTATGCAGCTCTTTATGTCTTCTTTATGTACAAAAAAAATCGAAAATGCACACACTACACACTTTTTATTTTTTTGATAAGTGTCTCTCTCTCTCTCCCTACATCTTGTCACTCACTCTTCCTTCCTCTCTCCTCTCTCTCCCCAGCTCCCTCTCTCCCCCTCCTTCCCTCTCTCTCTCCCCCACTATCTCTCTCCCCATCTCCCTCTTTCCTTTCTCTTCCTCTCTCTCTCCCCTTCTCCCTCTCTCTTTCTCTTCCTCTCTTTCACTCTCCCTCTCCCTCTCTCTTCCTCTCTCTTCTTTTTCTCCCTCTCTTCTCTGTCCCTCCCTCCCTCTCTCCCTCTCTCCCTCTCTCCCTCTCTCCCTCTCCTTAATTGCCAGGCCTTTACAAACCCATGCCTGCGAAAGAAACACCCGTCTATTGCCTGTCAAACAATGCCTGGCTGGGAAAGCTATTGGGTTTATAGAAGAGACAAACATTTCAGGCATGCCATTCTGGGGTAATGAAGCATGGCAACAAAATATACCTGTGCAACATTTGATAAAGATGAGCTGACACACCAGTCCAAATAGGCTCTTTTGTGTGTCTGCACGTGTCTACCATCATTGCTTTCATCTTAAAACAGGAAGGTAGCAATAACCGCAGCAGCTGGCAGGGACCATAAGGGGGAGAGCAGCTCACACAATTAAACGTCGTTTACCTCTGGCCTTTATTTCACTCCCACTACCTTTAATTTATTATATGTTTTCTCCCTTTCTATGCAAAAAAAAAAAAAAAGTGGCTCAATTTTTCTTTCTTTCTCTTGCTATCTCATTCCTTTTACAGGGCATTGGAGAAGACAATAGGCAAAATCCCTGGGTGCTTAGCATTGGATTTTAAGTTAAAATGCTTCTTAGAGGGGATTTTATGGTTTTTATTGTTGTTTGATTAATGCAAACCAAAATTAAATCCTACAGTTACACATGGTACATCAGCCAGAGAGAAGGCCAACTGTACTTGCTGCTTGAGTATACAGAAAACATCTTCGGTTGCTGAATCTTCAGACAAAGGGTTGGGGGGGAGAAGGAGAAAGAAAGGGAGAGGGAGGGACAGAGAAACAGAGACAGAAAGATTGGAGGTTGATCTGCAGACCAGCCAGAAAATGAGACAGGAAGATGCAGAAAATTCAGTGGCCCACATATGAGCTGGAGAATCATTTCTGGTCACTCATCTTATCTGAAGCCAAAACACTGTTCATTCTGGGTTGGATTCTTTTGTTTCTCTGTTCCTCCTTGGGGACAGTCATGGCCACCACCCGTGGTATCCCACACACAGGTGCCTAGCATTGAGTGACCACCGGCCTCGGCAGGCAGGACTCAGAGACCACAGAAGGGGTCTTTCCTGCCTCCCTGGCTACTTTCTATAAAGCTGACTTCACAAAGGCCTATACAGGATATTGCCTTTCTCCTATTTTACAGAGAAGCACATCCTATTTATAAAAGCAATGCAGTGAAACTGAAAGGGCATAATAGCCACTCTGTATTATAAAGCTCTTCTGTTGAAAGAGCTGGACAAAGTGCCTTGGGTTATTTGATTTTTTTCTTCTTCTTCTAATGGCAGTAACAGTTTTTGGTGACACACATGATGGCAACAATGAACGCTTTGTGGCATGATGACCTCTACAAAAACGAGAGATATACAGGTTTTGCTTTTGTTCACTCAACTAATTACCAACCTTTCATTATACCTCTACTCGGACATCTAAACTTCAGTTAAGCTCTATGTTTAAGTAGGATGGATCTTCAATTTGCCTACCTAAGGATAAGATGTCTCTAAATGGCAATTACCATGCAAAATAATTTGGGGTAAGGAACATTTTTTATTCCCCTCAGACCTTGTACAATGATAGTTTGTACTCAAGACAAAACCTTGGCTAGAGAGATTAAAGAGCAGGTGCTTGGAGTCTGGGCACAATGGCTCATGCCTGTAATCCCAGCACTTTGGGAGGCTGAGGAGGGCAGACCACGAGGGCAGGAGATCAAGACCATCCTGGCCAACATGGTGAAACCCCATCTCTACTAAAAATACAACAACTAGCTGGGCGCGGTGACAGGCACCTGTAGTCCCAGCTACTCGGGAGGCTGAGGCAGGAGAATCATTTGAACCAGGGAGTTGGAGGTTGCAGTGAGCCGAGATTGCGCCACTGCACTCCAGCCTGGTGACAGAGCGAGACTCTGTCAAAAAAAAAAAAAAAAAGAGCAGGTGCTTGGTATTTGCTATTGAAGAATCTGGGTCTGAGTATTTGCCCTGATACTTGTTAACTGGGAAAAGTCTTAATATGCTTGCACTCCTGCTTCCTGTTCTATAAAATTAGAAGAAGACTCTAGACCCATCATAGGAGACACTGGAGAAAATCAAATGAATAATGAATATAAAAACACTTTGTAGCCTGCAAAATGCTATACACAGGTTCATTTGTTTTTTACAGTTTTTAAAAGTAGTTCTATAAATAAAGGTAAATTCCAGAAATGATTACAGAATTAAATTGTGTTAAAACTTGAAAACTTAATGATTAAAAAAAAGAAAAAAGGCAATATACCTACAAATTGCAATGCCTTAGGCCTTCTGGAGTCTTCACTTTTATAAAATTCCCAGTTATTTAAGGCTTCTGTCTTTTCAAAGTCATTACATCCACTCCATTCTTTTAATTGGCAAAGTCATGGTGAAGATATCCCTGGAGATTTACAGGAATGGAAACCTTCTAATGGAAGTCATTTAGTGAGTTGACTATTGTTTTATTGGTGATAGGAAACACACTCCTGACAGGAGGAGATGTAGTTTGGGGGAAACTGCATAAACTTATCACAAAATTAGCCCATTTCTTAACCATAAGAAAATAGTGGAGTTAACAGAAATTCCTAAGGTAAATTAAGAGGCTTCATTATTTCCTTTTGTTTCAGATTTGAAGTCAGGTTTACAGAGGCATCATTTGACAATTATCAACTTTGATAAATGCAGATTGTCATAGAACTACCACCAGAATCCAGATAGAGAACATTCTATCATACCTGTTATATCCTTTTGTGGCTAATCTACCACACTGTTCCATCCACCAAAGTCCCTAGAAACCACTTATCTGTTTTATGTCCTTCTGGTTTTGTCTTTTTCAAAGTCTGAAATAAATGGAATCATGGAGTGTGTAGCTTTTGTCTTCTCTCACTTAGAGTAGCCCATTTGAGAGTCATCCATGTATTACACTATCAGTCATTTATTCGTTTTTTGAATAGTATTCCATAGTATAAATATTCTGCAGTTATTGATTTGATGGATATCTGGTTT
Organism: Hylobates moloch; assembly: GCF_009828535.3. Lineage (NCBI taxonomy): Eukaryota > Metazoa > Chordata > Mammalia > Primates > Hylobatidae > Hylobates > Hylobates moloch. Next base: position 3,843,986 of record NW_026652280.1, on the reverse strand, counting down.
GCTTTTAAATTTTAGCAATTATGAATAAAGCAATCTCCACATTTATGTAAACCCTGTACATTCATTGCTCAAAGTGCAACTCCTGGTGAGTATTCTGCCCCTGAAACTCAACATGGACAGGAGTTTGTATTAATACATACTTTCATTTCTCTTAAATACCAAGGACTGGGATTGTGAGTTATATAATAAGTGCATGTTTCAGTTTAGAAGAATCTGCTAAATTGTTTTCCAGAGTCGCTATGCCATTTTGCATTCCCTGCAGCCATGTATGAGAGTTCCAGTGGCTCCACATATGCACCAGCACATGGTATTGTTGTTTTGGTTCTGTTTTGTTTTGTCAGCAATTTTAATAGGTGTGCACTGATATCTCATTGTGATCTTCATTTGTGCTTTCCTAGTGACTAGCATCCTTTTATGTGCTAATTTATCACCAATATAGCTTGTCTGGTGAAAGTGCTTTCAATCATTTGGCTGTGTATTTTATTGAAGTGTTTCTTTTATTATTGAGTTGTGAGTGTTTTCTATGTAGTCCACATACAAATCTTTTATCAGACATGTGTTTGGAAGATATTTTCTTACAGTGTGACTTGTCTTTTCATTCACTTAACAGGGTCTTCTGAAAACCATAAGTTTTAATTTTTATAAAATCTAATTTATCCACTTTTATATTCTAACTTATGCTTGTGGGCATGTTTAGTGCTTAAAATTTATTAGAAAGACCCACTTACCAATTAGAGCATCCTTCTTAAACAAAAGTGACCATGAGAATTCCTTAACACAACATTCTTCCCTTCTTCTAGTGAATGTGAAATTCACCAAGGGCACATTGGGATCATGCCCTGTTTTAGCTTCAACTGGATACCTGGTGGCTTAGGGCTCAGGATTAATAAAGCTAACGACACTAATCCTCACCTAATTATTAATTCAAATGTTCAGAATTTGGTAAATTTAAGAGTAACACGACTGCATAAGATTTGTATTGTTCTACCTTTTCAGTTCCTGACTGAAGTTTCTTAATGAAATTTGAAAACAAAGAAATTGATTATAAACTATCTACCAATGACCCATAAACTTATTTAATGAACAATTCTTATGTACATATATATCTCATTGATACATAAACCATGATAAGGGTTCATTTTTATTTTTATTGCTCTTTTTTTTTGAAGGGTTCAGCTTACAAGATCCTCCTCAATTAAAGTATTAATGTCTTGTTTGAAACACAGGTGGGTAGATGCCCAATTTTCTTGTTACAACTTTCTGGGTTTCCTCTTTGTACTTACCAACCTGGCCTCACCTTCCCTCACTGGAATTCCCTGGAACCATGCTGGTGCTGTCTCAGAGTTCTCGGGCCTTTCTCCTGTAGGTCTCCCATCTCTGCTGCTGCTGATCTTTCCTATGTTGTTACTCTTAACATTTCAATTCAGTTTCGCTATGCTTCTCATGACACCTTTACGTACACACTTTCCTCTGGCTACTCAGAAAATAAATGGCATTTTTCTTATAATCCATTTTGCATTTTTAATGCTTGTGTAATCCTTGCACAGTTCTGGTACCTCGTGCCATGATGCCTACTGCTCTGTGCCATTTGTATTCTCTTAATGGTATGGTTGGTCCCTTGAATTTCTCTAGGCAAGTCTTGTGAGTCGTTCACACCAAGAACAGGCAGACCTGAGCTCACCCATCCTCCATGTGGTAGAGCATTCGTGACCCCATCCTCAAGTCTCCTTCTGGTCCTACAGGCTGGCTGGCTATACACACCTGCTGCTGCACTCCATGGCCACAGGCAGGTCTTGGCAATTCACCTGCTCTCTGCAATCAAACCGAGTGCTATAGAAAGTCCAAATCCCACCAGGCACGGTGGCTCACGCCTGTAATTCCAGCACTTTGGGAAGCTGAGGTGGGTGGATCACCTGAGGTCGGGAGTTAAAGACCAGCCTGATCAACATGGAGAAACCCCATCCCTACTAAAAATACAAAATTAGTCAGGCATGGTGGCACATGTCTGTAATCTCAGCTACTCAGGAGGCTGAGGCAGAAGAATCACTTGAACCTGGGAGGCGGAGGGCAGAGGTTGCAGCGAGCCAAGATCACACCATTGCAGTCCAGCCTGGGCAATAAGAATGCAACTCCAAGAAAGAAAAGAAAAGAAAAGAAAAGAAAAGAAAAGAAAAGAAAAGAAAAGAAAAGAAAGAAAAAAAGAAAGAAAGAGAGAAAGAGAGAGAGAGAGGGAGGGAGGGAGGGAGGGAGGGAGGAAGGAAGGAAGGAAGGAAGGAAGGAAGGAAGGAAGGAAGGAAGGAAAGAAGGAAAGAAGGGAGGAAGAAGAAAGTCCAAATCCCAAGAAACACCTGATGTCTCTGCTACCTACACCCTGTCTCCCTTCATCTCCCACACTCACAGCTGTTTAGCAGAGGAATCCCAGTGACACCTGGGGTCCCAGAGAAAAGCCTGCCCTACCTTCCAGCTCCAGTGTGTGAGGTGTGAAGCCGACTGTTCAGGAAGTCAAGACTTATTTGTGAAAGGAAAGGTGGTGGACACCTGTGTTGCTGCTGGTGAGGAGCGCAGTAGGTGGGATGCTGGTCCAGCCCCTTTGGCAGTGGCGGATTCTCCAGATGGACTTAGTCACCTGATGCTTGGCAAGACTCGGCCCCAGCTACCCCAGTGGGAGGGGGTTGTGGACAATGGAGACGCTCAGAATGATTGACCAAAATGGTTTTGAAACCTCTAGACCAAGTACCATTAATCTGAAAATGGCTCTGACTCTATTTGATTTCAACAGAAAGAAACGGCTCCTTTTGAAATGGATAGTGACAGCCGAGCTCAGAGATAACAGACTGGCAATGACAAGACTCTACTTTTTAAAACAAACAACAGAAAACCTTCCCTAGCTGTATTTGGACTGTTTCACTCTGTTGATTTTTAAACCATCATGAGAGTTGATCACATTCACTTCCCCACCTGCCCTTCCTCCATTAGCGCCCAGACCTGCCACCCAAATTCCTGGAAAGTCAGAGGGATGCCGACCAGGAGAGAGGATGCTGGAGCATGGGGGAAAGCAGGGAGAGGGTGCACTGGGTGCAGAGAAACCAGGGGGACCCCAAGGGGACACAAGCTAGGCAGTCCCCACAGGCCCTGCACCCTTCACCCCTTCCACATGCTAGGGAAAGAAAACGTTGTGTGAACAGAGGCAATACTGTATGAAGGAAGGAAGGGCACCGAAAAAGAATTTTACATGGACCTTAGAGAGGAAAGGAGGAAAGGAATCTGGTGTGTGTGTGTGTGTGTGTGTGCGTGTGTGTGTGTGTTCGTGTGCATGCACAGGTATGCGTGTTTTAGCCCTAGACACGTGGCCTATCAGAAGGACATGGGACAAGGTCAGGAATGAACTCCCCTTTGAATCACCCTTAAGCAGGCAGACGAATTAGGACTGATTTATGAATGTATTTCCACAATTTACTTGAAAATTTGTAATGTCTGTGCAGCGTGGCAAGAAAAAAAAAAGGCGAGGCACTGTAAAGGAACGCTTCTGCTCCACTTCATTGTAAAATTATCCCATGCTACCTGCTCTAATCCCCTGAAAACAAATTAAATCCTCACTAAGCTGACTTTAAATCAATAGTTTCATTTAAGAATAGTGTGACTTAATAAAAATAAAAAACTAACTGGTCTAGCCAATTTAAGAGGGAAATAAATCATTGCCCAAAGAAAAATAGCAGATTTGACTTGTATATGGGCCCTGGCTCTGTTTAGAAGGGAGAGTTGGCATCTAAATTAACTCTGGCTGGGGAGGAAGCTCATCGACCCATTCAGAAACTCACTTTACCATGCACATCCCAGGAATAAGGAGGCCAGCCACCCCCAAAATGGGAAACAGCATCTCAATCTATATTTTGAAAAATGTAACCACTAAAAAATAGAAGATGGCATCCTCGGAAGTGTCCTGGCAACCCTGAGACTGCAGTGCTCACATGTGAGGACCAAGAAACCCATGTCTGGTCATGGCAGAAGCCACAGGGTTGCTCTTGAAGATGCATTGGTTAAGGAAACAGTGTCCTCAACGAGCCAGGACAAAGGCAAAATTAGGTGTGCTGGATAAACATCAGTAATTATAATAGGTGCACAATCTATTTGCAATTATTCTTTGGAATAAATCTAAGTGTGGGGTAGACATATTTTTGGCAGTATACAAAGGCCTGACTACCATTTTATGAATAAAGAAAGTCATCTAGAACAAAAGACTAAGATTCAACACAATAGGGCAAGTAGTTACAAAGAAAACTCTGAAATCACATAATTCTAAACTAGCACTTTATCCCATTTAGCAGAGTACTTCTTTACTAATCATATAAATTAGAAAAATGCTTAGGACTCAATGCTTGCTTACTTAATTGATTATGTATTGGGGATATATAAACATTAAAGTGAGTGCCTTCAGAACACGACACATCAATATTATCAATGTCACTATTGCCACTAGCATATTTTAAACATTTAATAATTATACAATGTCAATTCAGTTACTTACTGATGTTCATTGCAATCGGGCACTTTTATTTATCATTTTGACAATAACAAATAATAAAACATATTCCTTCTAGTAAAAGATTTAAGCCTAAAGAAGCCAGGCAAGACCGTTTGGTTCCTTACCATAGTCCCTCTCTCAGAGACTACATTAATTTTCATTTGTTGGCCAGAAAACTACCTGGCCAAATACCTAGAGAGATCAGTGTATGAAGATGGCACAGTTCGGTGGAAACACTCTGGCTTAGACTCAGGCTCTGGAGGCTCAAGCCATGCCCCCACATTTAGAATCCTGTATTGTTTACCTAGTTATTTGACATTCTGGCCTCAGTTTTATCATCTATAAGATGGAGGCAGTAATACCTGCACAGTTTATGGAGTTATTAGGAGGCCCCAAGCAGGCAATGGAGGGTACTTTGCAAGGTGATACAGAAAAGTGAGAAATGACCGGGCCTCCCGTCTGTCCAAGGACAAGCATGGTAATTAATTCTAACTTAGAAAACACTGGCTTCCTATACATTCTCCCAACATAACCATCCCATGGATGATGGCTCCAGGTAGGACCCTTGCAAAATGTGGTAACTCAAGAGTTTCTTACTATAGAACTAAGTAAGGGACACGCACAGCTATGCCCACTTTATGTCAAGCCCATGGTTCAGAACATTGGGTGGCAGGCACAGCTATGCCCACTTCAATGTTGGGTGGTGGTAGCAAGGCATCTGGAAGGAATCGTTCCAAAATTGGCCCAACCTGAGCAGTTGGTGAGATGAATTAATGGCTATTTCATGGCGTCAATCTTGGTCCTGCTGCAAGCAAGTGACCTGACAACTACAAACTAACAACGTATTTGTTTCTATTTGTAGTAAATTAGGAGTGTTTTCCTTTTCTGGAAGGTCAACCCGTTGTTTTCAATACCCACTCAAGTGAAAACTTTCACTGTTATGAAGCAATTCCACAGTAGCCGCTCCTTGGAAAGCAGTTTAAAATCATTTTGTGAATGACTTCTCTCACTTTCTCTGGGAGGGAGGTGGGCATTTTATAAATGAAAACGCTAACCATGAGCCAGAGGCCTGGCCAGACTACTGGTAAACGTGATCGCACAACCAAAAGAACAGCTCACCACCCCTTTCTGCGATTCCCAAACTTTCAGCTTCTGGCAGGGTCTGCTGTATGCACAGAGCACCCATCGGCCCTGAGCAGACCTGAGACATTAGCACAAGAGCTGTCATCTGGAAAAGTGTCACCTCCTGTCCAGCTGAGGTTCCATGAGGCTTCTGCCAGGAACCTGAATAAATATTACAGAACAGCCCAATCTCACTGTCCTCATTTGTCTTCCAGAAGCCCTTGCCCTGTCCTGAGCTTACTGACATGGCCAAAAGACTGAAAATGCTAACAAGACAGGGAGCCCCCATCTGCAAATCCTGTTCTTACCCATCAAGCTAAGCCAGCACCTGTACTTGTTCCAGGTTGAGCCCAACAGCAGCCTCATATCCTAAGGCACAGCTCGCTGAGTTCTGAGCCCTCCCAAGGGAAGGTCTTAACCCTAGCTCATCCATTTCCAAAGCTGAGGCCATGAGCTGAGTGCCCCAGTATGCTCTCCGCTCTGCCCACAGAGTGAGGTCGCTGGTCTCTGAAGCATGTCCCAGGTTTCCCACACTTCCCCCATGAGAAGAATTCTGGGGTGCTTGTTAAACATCCAGCTCCCCAGGTATGTACCCTGAAGATTCTGTTTGAGTTGGTCTTGAGTAGGACATAGGAACTGGTGTGTTTAATAGGCACCCAGGGGATAACAATCAAATGTGACTCAAAGCCAGTGCGGTAACCTTGGCTCAGAAACAAGCAAATCCGGCCAGGCGCAGTAGCTGACACCTGTAATCCCAGCACTTTGGGGGACTGAGGTGGGTGGATTACTTGAGGTCAGGAGTTCGAGACTAGCCTGGCCAACATGCTGAAACCCCTTCTCTACTAAAAATACAAAATTTAGCCAGGCGTGGTGGCAGGTGCCTGTAATCCCAGCTACTCGGGAGGCTGAGGCACGAGAATCGCTTGAACCCAGGAGGTGGAGGTTGCAGTGAGCCGAGATTGTGCCACTGCACTTTAGCCTGGGCGATAGAGAGAGAATCAGTCTCAAAAAAAAATAAAGAAACAAGCAAGTCAGTCCAGGCTCTTAGACAATTCACCATGAGTTTTGCCAAATTCAGTCCATATGCAGAATGGTGGTACGCATGTGGATTCGGTGTTTCAGGGCCCTTGTGCAAGCCATCAAACAGGGCAAACCTGCCACCCTTGCAAAATGTGGTAACTAAAGAGCTTTTTATCAATAAGGGGCGTCTATACAGGTCAAGATTTCACATGCGACTATCCCATTCCTAAGGTGACTGTCTAGTGGAGAGCCTCCTGGTTCTTTCATGGCAGGAGTGTCCCAGGAGACCATGCATCCAGAAAACATGACAGAATCAGGTGGGAAAATCAAGCTAGTCTCTGAAGTGGTTTAAACGGAGAAGTTTCCAACCAGGTTTATTGGATGCTGACATGCTTCTGCACGCCTGGCTTCGCTGGACAGTCTGGGGTGTGGTTCTCTCTGCCAGTGTGGCTACTGCACACCTTTGTTATTAATTTCCAGAGTAAAGAGATAAGGTTGGTGGGGCCACTATGACTTTGTTTCTTTTCTTTTTCTCTAATAAGAAAATTGCTTTCCAACCAGTAGGGAAATTCAGAGACAACTGGTGAGGAGGCTCGGTTGGGGAGAAGCGCACTCCTCCCTTTCATGTGCTCCTTCCCGAGCGGTGGCGAGGCCGGTGACCTGCTATTCAGTGCAGCAGCCCGAAGGCAGCAGAGAGCAATGCTCGCAGCTTTCACCTTCTCTAATGTGGTTGGCCCACATTTTGTAAATGAATCTGTTTCACATTCAGTGCTACACATACTCTTTGTAAAATAATTTTAAAAGCCTCAGGATACATTGCATAAAAAACCAAACAATTAAAACATTTTATGAAACACAAACAACAACAGCAGAAACCCATAAAAACAGCATCTGGGCTTTCATATCTCCTTCAGGGCCTATAAAGTGGCCGGGGTTTTGGATCACAAGCCGTGGAACCCAGCCTGCTTGTTTCTCCAAGTACAGCTAGGCCAGGTGCATCCACCCTCCCTGACAGGCACATGCCAGCAGGCCAAAGGTCCTGACACCTTGCACCCTGCTCAGCGTCTGGGAGCCTTCCGCCGGCAGATGGTTTGTGGGTGCTTTGTGTTCTCTTCACATTGACCAGGAGGGCCTGCCTCCCCAAGGCCATGTCCCTGTGGCCTCCAGGCTCCTTCCCTTTCCCATCCCATCGTCTCTCACTGAGTCACAGGGCCTCAGAGCTCACTTGTTTCAACCATGCCTTAACATTGAAACTGAGACCAATTGAAACCCCCAGTGCAACAGTGCTGACCAATGGTGGGACATTGAAGAAGCATTTGCAACAGGGCTCTGCCCTCATGGCGGGATTAATGCTCTTTCTCCAGAGTGAACTCTCACTCTTGCAGGACTGGATTAGCTATCTGGAGAGCAGGAGGTCACAGAGCAAGGCCACCCCTTGCGTTTTGTCTCTTTGCACACACCTGCTCACCTCTCTCACGTGTGCTCTTGCCAAGTAATGTCATCCGCCATGTTGTAATGCACACAAAGCCCTTGCCAGATGCAGCCACCTGATCTTGAACTTCGCAGCCTCCAGAACTGTGAGCTAACTAAGCCTTTTTCTTCATAAATTACCTAGTCTCAGATCTTCTGTTATAGCCACAGAAAACAGACCAAGACATGACTTATCCAAGAGCTTTCAGGGAATTAATGGCCAAGCAAAGGTTTGAACAAGCAGCCCTGACTCTTGGACAGAAGTATTCCTGACACACCATGCTGGAGGCTCAGGAGTGAAACCACCTGGCACAGGTGCTTAAAGAAAATGCAGGTAAACAAGCAGCTGTCACTCCTAGTAGGCATAACAGGGAAGCGTTAGGTGGTTGGGCCGAGGTGTGTCCCATATGTGTCTAGACACAGTCACGCAGTATCTGTGATTGATGGCTAGACCATGGCATGTTGTCTGTGTCCAGACATAGTCACTCAGTGTCTGTTTGTCTTGCTGCAGTGGGTCATGAGTGGCTTGTCTGGTGTTGCTCTTCAGTGATGTGTTGTGTTAGGGAAAATGCCAGGCCCAGCTGTGTGGGCTGGGCTGGCACCAGGGAGGGGCTGCTATTCTCTTTCTCAGAAATGCTCCCATTTCACAACTTTGTTCTGGTTGGCTTCTGGCACATATCGGTCATGTGGGACCTGCCCAGCAGTGTGCATACCTGCGAGTATCAGTGTCCCATCTCCACAGAATCAATCACTTTTTGGTTCCTGTGAAAGGTCTCAGCTTCACAGTGGAGGGGCTGGGACAGGACCATTAGTGAGAGCCTCAGTGCTCCTGATGTTCCTAATTGCTAAATCCCAGCATAGCCACAGTCAGAGGCAGATTTTTGTAAAAGTCCAGGCTTCAGAATCAGGCAGACCTGGGATTTTGCTCAGGCTCCATCTCTGACAGGTTGTGATAATGTTGAGGAGGAGATGAAATCTCTCCAGGCCTCAGTTTCCCATCTGTAAAGAGAGGGTAAAAACGCTTACCTTCCATATTTATTGTGAGGATTTAATAAGATTATATGGGTTTACCATATGTGAAGTATTAATAAATGTTTAATCATCACTTTACTGCCTTTTAGTAGTTACAATTTACTTAACGTCTCCCATGTGATTTGACATTTGAAGTTCTCTCATCTTCACAAAAATACATAATTGTCCCTGTTTTACAGAAAACAAACTGGAATGTAAAGAGGTTTACTAAGATACCCTGAGGTTAAAAGGTGAAGAAGTCTGAGGCAGGGTTAAATCTGTATCTGTCTGTATCCACAACCCATAATCTTCCCAATGGACAAGGGATCCCTACCAGGGCTGTGGGCCACATGCACAGATGGCCTCAGCAATCCTGACGCAATATTGTGGGGTATGAGCTTTTTTTGGAGAAACAGTTTCATCACATCTCAAAAAAAGGTCTTGCACCAAAGAAGGTTAATAACCCAGCATTATGCCAACTTTTCCTGACTTCCCCACTGCAGGGACTTTCAACATGTCTTGGCATCAAAATCTTTCTTTAAATAACATCTTATCCAAAACTTTATGATTTACAAAAGGTGGGGATGTTAAAAACTGCTTTGGATTAAGGGCACATAGGGGGTGGGAGAGAAGGGATCAACGGCTCTGATCCTTACCAGCTCAGCCTCCTCCTCCTCCCAGTGCTGCCCCTGCCAGGAGCCGAGGCTCCAGGGATCCCAGGTGGAAACCCACCATGCCAACAGCAACAGTTACCACAATAGTTTTCCATAGTACCTGCATTGCAGCAGCCACTAACAATTCCATCAAGAGACACTCAGAGCAGAAACCATAAATTTCTCCAAGATGCTGTGTGGACTGAGGCAACACTCAGCTCCAGTGTGACAGGTTCCACTTTAAGGACCAGGCCTCAGATGGTGGCGTGAGGAGGTTTCCTGAGCAGACAGTGCAGGGAATGGAGCACAAAGTGCTTGGTGGCCCTCCCAGAGTGCTCACTGTCCTGCCTTCTGGCATGTGAGGAATTGAACTCTGAGTGGAAGACGCTTAAGCCTAGCAGTCAGAGGAACGCAGGACAAACATCGGCCAAGAACACCCTCTGGAGGCACCTGGACAACCTTTTTCTGAATAATTCAGAGACACCAGGAGGAACTTCCCAAGAACGACACCCCCTACCCAGCCTGCTAGGAAGTCTGAAATGAACCCTGAGGTTTCATTATTCTGTATCCTAAAGAATGTTCTACCTTCAAATACCCTGGCTGGAGCTGCACACACAGAAGGAGAAAGGTCCCTGGAGACCACAGAAGTCACCACTCCAGGGAGACTGTGGGTCTTAGCCTCTATCATGTGACCTCCGTGTGCCTCCCCTGCTACCATAAGCTCCTTACGAGTAAAAGGTGGGTTTTAGAGTGAGATTGTTGTGCCATAAAGAAGTGCCATATGAACAAAGGATTGTTATATTGTAACACATGTGCTTCCTCCAGTGAAATTTTTTAGGATGGGGACCTTATTGTACTGATTATCATTTTTGTCTTTTAATTTTTGACATAACATTATTTTCTTGGACACCCAAGAAAGTGTTGATGGTTTTTGATACATGAGAAGCCAACCTTCCCATTGGCTCATTCGCCTCCTGCCTTTTGAAATTGCTGTTCCTGTTTTTTACGGCCGTGCTCATCTTGTTCCAGGTACTGGACCATGCACATGTGTGGTCCCAAAGCCTCCACACAGCAACCCAATGCCCAGTTCAGCGAAGGTGTCAAAGACCTTTAGGAAAAAAGATTTCAAGACAAGCAAAAAAAAAAAAAAAATACATAAGGCAAAAAGAAGATTTGCCCATGAGGCAGTAAAGACCTAGCATGTAGCATAGCGCCTGGCAGCTCCAGCTCCAGCTCCAGCGAGGCAGCGTGGCTGTGAAGCCCCTCTCAGAACGCCTGCACAGGACGCTGCGCTCCACGCGGGATGCTGGGAGGAGCAGTGGGCCGGGCTGTGGAGGGTCACAGCCTCGGAATGGGTGGCATGCAGTTTCTGGAACTCGGTGAGCTTCCAAATGACATTTCACACCAAAATTATGCAAAGATTAGTTTTTATGAGTGGCAAAAGCACAAGAACACAAGGCAACAAATGAAGACAGCAGCTAATGTGCCATCACTAAGCTTATTTTGTCTACTTCCAAAAACACTTCTCTAGATCCTACAATTGAAGAATATGTATACACATGAAAATGTTTGCAAAAAAAAATTAAGAAAGAAGTCAGGTAACTGAAAAATGGAAAGTGAGTCAATAATTGTATAAGCAGCTAGGGATTATACACTTAACCATAACTGAGTTTTGAATTTCCTGGCAGGTCAATAAGTGAAACCTATGGCTTTCTAAGGACATTACAGTTCTCAAGAAAGACAAACATTTTTCCCAAGGTAAAGTTCTGTGCTTAATTCATTAAGCAGATATGTAACATAAAAGACACTGAATAACATCATTAATAGTCTTTAACAAAATTCAGAATATAGAAAAATGTGGAATATTTAGCCATCTCCTTTAAGATAAAATCAAAACCTTAATTTCACTTGTTCTTGTAGCTTCCAAAATTAGTACATCTTATTATAAAGGATGCTTACACTGCACAAATGGGTAAAAATGTAATCGTTTTCATTTCTAAGACAGAATTTTTAGTTTTCGTTCATTGAAGATATTTGTATTGCGGCTGTGCTTCTCATGAGCCTAGAACGTGGGAAAAGGGACATTTTCAAATCCTCTATCCTTTCTCTCTCAAGTGTCAGCTACCTGCTTAGGTTTCTGCTGAATTCTTAGTAGGAGTCAATTCAAGATGCAGCTCTAGACAGCTCTGTCCACAGAGCTCTCTGTGCAAATAAAAATGCTGCCCACCTGCTCTGCACAATGCCACCGCCACTGACCCCGTGTGGCTCCCGAGGGCTTCGACTGTGTCCAGTGCACCTGAGGGACTACAGACCACTGAAGTGTTCACTCTAAAAACAGTAAGGCAGCAAATTTTATGTTGTGTATATTTCATCAAAATAAAGAATAAACAGTGCATACAGCAAGCTGTAGCAAGTTCACAGAGATTCTGAAAGGAACACAAATTTGTGTGAAGATTTTGCCAAATCTGGGTCAGCTTTGCTGGGTGCACTCACAAGATTTCCAAAAATGTCTCTTGGTTCCTTTAGACTCAATTTCTAGAGTGACACAAACACAGGATCTGGTTTTCTGTCTGTGAAAAATGCAGGATTTGGTTTTCTCTCTGTGAAAATGACAGTTTCTTTTAAAAAAAGGTTGCAAAACTTGGCTCTTTGCCTAATAGGGTGATCTATCCAAAAGCAAAGCCTTCACCTCTGACCAGAACTACCTTCTGTACTTTGGTTCTTTGTCCCCCCCTCGATCATTCTCCTTAAAATAAAAGAAACAACAAATACAAAACACATATAATACAGGCACATATACATATGTAATAATATTATATATAATTAACATATTATACTAAATATTATAAATATTTTTCTACATTTACATAATTAAACCCTTTTTTTAATAATCCTGATCGAAGTTTCAGCTCACCTTCCACACGAGAACACATGCAAATTAGTACAGACCCAGAGTTCGACAGACACACAACTAAGCCTACGAGATTTCGGATCACCAAATATTTCAATAGATTCATAAATAAAAGTTGGTAGTAGGTGTGGGGACTTCTCAGGTATGGCTTCGAGACAAGTGTTCTAGGTACAGGTGAGAACAAATTTGCAGTAGGTACATTTTCTAAAATGGTTTCTTTTAGGATCAAGCCAGCCCACTGGCTCAATTTCCTACTGACAGGAGGTGCAAGAGCTTTGCCTCCAAGTTGCCATAGCGCCTTCACAAATCTTCCATTCACACAGGCATCAGATGCCCACACATCATGTTTTGCAATGACAGGATACTACTTTTTGAAATATTGCCCTATTTACTTTTTCTGGTAATTCCTTTCCTTCCTTTCTTCTTACCCCATTCAAGCACCTCTGCTGTCCTGCATTTATTGACTCAAGGGAATAATTCAGTAGAGGAGGAAGGAAAGAATCTTGAATCTCCTGGCTTCTGGGTCTCATAAATGTAGTCCCTTGGAGGAACAAATAAATGCTCAAGCCAAGACATATGAAAGTTTTGAGGAGAGACGTGCTTGTCTCCCCAGTTGCCCACCCAAACTCACCCTTGGACTAGATTAAAATGTACTGGCTTGCAGGGAAAGAGAAGAAAGGTGGATAAGAAAGAGAAGTCCAGTTGCAGGTAGGATCCTGGAAGGCTGCAAAACCTGACATAAGTTCATAAGATCCGGAGTTCCCAAGCCCAAGAGAGAACATGTGTAGAGTAATTCTGGGTCAACTGGCCCATGAGGAGCCCACAAGATTTTTGTAATCTAACACAGCAAAAGCACGAAAGGCAGATTCCCAGGCACCGTGAAGTGCACGCCAGCAGCAGCAGCTACCAGGCATGTGCCGAGGAAGGGGAGAGCGACCTGAAGGCCGGGGGCCAAGGACCAGCTCACTGCTCTGGAAGGGTAGGGTCCCAGACAGAGGGCAGCAAAAACCCCGGGCTTCCCTGAGCATCCCTGCAATGCTGAGTAAACAGTGGTGGGACATTCGAGGAGCTGATTGACTTTTATTAAGGTTCCATTACCCCCAGGAAAAGGGAAACTTGAATTCGAAATTAAATCAAGTTACTAAAAACTGAAGATGCATATTTCTTGCACAAGACTTTAGGCACTAAGAATTTTACCTCCTTTAGGTAACAATCTACAGCCTTCACACGGAGGGTGTCCATTCCCTGGGGCCAGTGGGCTTTCCTGATTCATCTCTTTGCAGAGCAATCCACAAAAGAAAGCCTGCTTTGGCTGCAACGCCAGCACTTACAGACCAGAGCATCCTGTTCTGCACACTTTTGCCTTATTCGAAATGTGTGTATATCGTGTTCAAGTATCTAGAGCAGGAAAGTGCAGACAGAGGGCAAGGGTCGCACCTGCATCACAGCGTGCTCCCCTCAGAGTCCTGCTGTAACCTCTGCTGTGGATTTTCCCTTCACAAACTATTTTATTAACAGTTACCTCTAGGATTTAACTGGAAAACTAAGCAATGTCACAAGAAGGCTCTGGGGAAGACTGACCTTCCCAAAGATCTCCTTTCTGAGCCAAGAGTTGTTGAATTCTCTAAGCCAGAAAGGGCAGCTCTTTCTCTTCTGAAGGCACCACTGCATTCCAGTTAGGAAGCCTCCCTAGGACAGGCTGCCCAGTGACCAGTGGCCATGCCAGCCCCCAGGGATGGATGGAGAGCTCTGAGTAAATGTGATCTCTTCATCTGTACACGGAAAGCCTTTTGGAAAGGGTATGCATGTTGTCCTTATCCCTCAGTGTCCACGGAGCCCTGGGCATAAGGAATCATTCACAGAAATCTTCAGGAGAGCCTTGAAAACCGACTTAGTCATCCACACGTGCTTCAGAAATTATTCACATAAGTTAGGAACCCAGAACATTTGGGCTGATTTTGTTATTTGTTGTATTTCTCTCTTTACGTTCATTTTTATCCTCCAAGTTCCTTTCCTCTTATGCTAATAATTATCTGCCTTGAATGGATAAAAAGTGAAGACCCATTTCCTTCTGATTAGTCTGCCAGTCATCAATGGGTCTTCTTGCCTGATCTATGCATTCTTCTTCCCTCCAGCCTCAGGGCCAACTCAGGTGATCCAGGTGATCTCACACTTGGATTCCCGCAGTAACTTCCAGTCCAGCCTCCAGACACACCCCAGCCTGGTCCGTTCTGCTTTCCGCTAGGTCACTCTTCTCAATCACTTCCTTTCCCTTCTCACCCTTGACTGCCTGCCACAGGTAAATCAAGCTGGCAGCAGTGATACAAACCCCACTGCAACCAGACTGGCCAATGTGTTTCCTTTCCCCTGGCCACAGAGAGAGCATGGTTCAGGCCGACCACAGCCTCCCACTCAGCTCTCTAGAACTTAACCTTGCAAGTTGAGGCCAGCTGCTCACCCTCTGTGGCCTCGGGGTCATCAAGACTGGATGTTCCCTAAGGCCTCTTTCAAATATGCATAAACAGAGACATTATTTGGAGGAGCCTATGCTGCTGGAGCCGAAAGGGGTCTTAAGTGCCACCATGACACCTCTGTTTATGCAAACTCCACATGCAGATGCCCTGTGTCAATTTCTCTGCCTCCATTTCCTCATTGTAAAATGGGTATCCCAACAGCACTCACCTTGAAAAATGATGAGACTTAAACAAAATATCCATATTAATATTTAGAACAGGGCCTGGCTCACTGTGAGATCTCAGTAAATGATAACTTTCTTCGGACATCAGCCCACATCCACCACCTCCAGGAAGTCTGCCATGACAACTGCAGTCCTTAGTCATTTCTCCCTCTTAGTAACTTACAGCATTTCTTCTGTCTTCCCTTCACTTGACACAGTCATATACACTCTACAAATGCTGTTTCTTGTATTCTTATTTTATTTAACTTGTGATGCTTTTCCCTCAACCAGATTTATGGAGGGCGCCCCCTATTGAGCTTCTCTGTAAACACCATGGTAACTTCACAGTGTCATGCCTCTTGCTGAACACCTGGAACTACAGATATTGGAAAACTCCAACAAATGCCCAATGTCCTAGTGTGCCCAGAAAAGGGCCTGTCCAGGAAGCTGAGAGTCAGCCAGCTTCGGGACCAAAATCTTCACTTCAACAAAGATGAGACAGTCATTGACACATCCACTTCCGGGGAAATTGCTCATGGTGGATGATCTGTGACAAAAATAAAAATAAAAATAAAAAAAACTCCCCAGCGGTTTGATCCACTTACAGGGCTAAGGAAGCCCAAGGATTTGGGGAAACTTCAGGTTTGGGGGTTTACTTTAAATTTTGCATGTTATTAGCATAGTTTACTTTTCCTTATCAGTGAATATTGTATCCTTTGCCAATAACAACATATCTCCACACATAATGTGCCTAAAAGAAAAAAGGAGAGAGCAAGACCAGAGAGTTCAGGTGGTAGTAGTTCCTTTAAACAACACAAACACACAATGCTCAATATGTCATAATGGAGATATCAATCTTAAATGAATTTCATCAGTCTCCAAAGACACCATTGCCAGGAACCATGCCACACCATACCAGCCAGTGAGCCATGCTGGTTCTTCTTATGGCAAAAGATCAAATGCCCAGGAACATGAGTCATCTGCAGATTCCTGCTAATGAGCAGAGCCCTGCACGAGGGTTGACCAGACTGAAGCCCAGAGTTCTTTGTCCATGAATGTTGGACAAGAATGAGCAGCACCTGCTTCTCTTAACTTCGAGTCTGCTTTAGCAGAAAGAGCTTAATGGAAAAGCATGCCCTGCACTTCTGTTATCCATGAGGAGCCAGAAGTCATCAGCAAAGCTGCAGCCCGAGAGGAGAGAAGCCATTCGCCTCCTGGGGCCTCCATGCAGTGAATGCCTTTAAGATGACAAGAGCTGGGGTGTAGAAGAAAGGTCATTTTGTGAGTGTGTCTTCATTTTGGTAGATTTTCTTGCAGATGTTTCCAGATGATCATGTCTTTATAATGGTCTTAGTAGACTGGCAGCCTTAATACTTTAAAATAGAAAGAAGTTACCACCTCAGCAATGCTATTAGTGTCACAATAGGTGGTCGTTTGTAATAAGAATCCTTGTACCTGGGATAAAAAGACAACTCTGCTTTTCTACCATGATGATAGATTTTCTGAAGCCTTGGCTGAGCAAGTGGTTTAAATTTGGGTGTAGCTTTCTGGAGAGGAAGGCTTTGGCCATAGAACAAAAGTAATCTTATTCTAAAACAACTCCTGTGAGATCTCCTTAAACATGGGAGTTAACCAGGTCTTCTCAAATGATCCAACAGAGATATTTCAAAAACAGAATGCTCTCAGCAACCTGGAATATTAAGTCCTTAACGGTAAGATCAGTGATTTGCAAAGAAGCCCCTAAATCAGGGTCTTCAACCTTGGCACGATTGACATTTGAAGCTGGATAGCTGGATAATTCCCACTGTAGGGGGCTGTCCTGTGCACTGTAGGAGGTATAGAAGTGTCCCACTAAATACAAGTAGCAGGAAGATCTCCTGTGTTTTGACACCAGATTTCAGCCAATGCCTGATGCTTCGCTCAGTGAACCAGCAAATTTTACCATATCACACTTTAGCATTTAGTAAGGGAACGTAAAAGACACCCCTTCATGTTCTTCCAGAAGATTTTCCAATAGAAGCAACTCAGAATGAACCCAGGTGATTCCAGTGGTTTCCAGGAATTCTCATATTTCATGCACGGGACGTGGCCCCATGGTGCTCAGATCCTGCCTTATGAATAACTGTCTCATCCTCCTCAGGGAACAAATCCTCCAGCTTTCGAAGGACACCCAGACAGGTTGCTTAATGATCATTGGGACATTATGGCACCGACTTTTTAAATGAAATACACATAAATATCCTGAGCCTGGGGGCTATTTCTCACTAGTCCTGATGGCCTCTCTCATCTTAAAATAATTTACAGGAATTCTGCAATTATAGTAGGTCCCGGGTTGTTTTTCCTTGCATCACTTTACAGAGATACTTATCAAAAGCCCAAACAAGGCACCATAAATCGTTCACTTCCTTGGTAGGCTCATATAGTTCTGAGTCCCATGTGGTCTATCAAAAGGTCACTTGGTGAGAGGCCAAGCTGCCAGACGTCTTCTCTCATTGCTTTTTAATTTCCTCTCTTCCTTTCTTTATTCTCAGAGATACTACATCTTTAAATAAAAGACAATGCACAACTTTAAGGGAATTTCATTTTAAATAAAATGTTCTTGAATTTAAAAAAGAAGAAGGAAAAGGAGAAATGAGGGGGAGGAGGAGAAAAAGAAAAGCCTCTTCTTGATAACTTCCCTGGACTTCTTGGCTCGGGGTACTGGCTGGGTTCCCACTCGTTCCATTCCATACAATCGGTTACTTTCAGACAACTAGTCAATGGTACCAAAGCCAAACAAAAAGGGAGCGTGCTCATTGACTATTTTTCTTAAGCCTTGCTATTTACAGAAGATGAGCATCGTCTGCCTTCGCTAGCTGGTCTTTCTCCGTTGGATGGCTGGCTTCCTTCGTTGAGTCTGTTGTTGCTGCACTGGGCTTTGTGCAAGGGGCTCATTTCTTGCAGGTGGCCAATTTCCCATCTCCCTGATGTTCCCCCTTTCTCTGTGAATGGTCTTATTCCAGCAAACCTCATAGTCAAATGAGTGGGTGGTTTGGGGACTGAAGCACACCACGGAAGACTCATTTCTTTTGCCATTAACTCCTGAAGCCCCATCCATAGTAATCAGAACATTCTGTCCAACAGATGACAAAGTCGGCATTTTGTATCCTCTTTTGATCTATGAAAAATCATGCATCTCACGGCTGTATATGAAAGCAATCTGAAAAAGTTTTTTTCCTCCTTTTGACAAATGTTACTGGAACAGAAACTCTCTTGTTCCTCTCACTTCTGTGTTTTTTGATATTTTGAACTGGATAGATGAATGAATCAATGAATAGTTGCAACACAATCCTGAAGGAGAAAGTTTTATTTTAAAACACAAATTGATAGCACATGTGTGCTTCGGTTTGTTCTCATTAGAGTGCAATTTCCCTGAGGACAAGTATTTGCATGGAGCTCTCTATCCTTTGTTATAATGTAATTGTGGTATTATCAGTATATATATTTTTTTCTTAACTTAGGATGTAGTTGTTAATATGCTTCATTCGTACCCTGGGATAGGCTCCAAAGATACAGCAGTCCCTAAGTGAGGTTGCCATTTTGTACATGTATTTGTAATGTATTTTACATTAATCCTATATTAGGGTGGGTTTCACACACCAGAAGAGAGGACAATCTCTGGTCCCAGCTCATGGCTATGACATGACATGACTGGTTTGTGTCTAAAAAGAATGTAAGCATTTCCTCGCCTGCTTGCTGAAACACCTTGGATGGAGAGACTATCCAGACTTAAGCTTGAATTAAAATGCAAGAAAATTCTTAGAAAATCACTAGGCAGGTAGGGGAATTAAATGATGTGCCACAAAACTGGGTGGGAGAGAGAGCAAAGAGTCCCATATCAAAATCCTACCTGCTTAACCTTATTTATCACCTGTGATAAATTCAGTACTAAAGTAATTCCTATTTCGCTGGGCTGATGTTATCTCAAGAATAAAATAAGTATAAATTCCACATCTAGAAGTCCCTCATTTACTCTTAGGAAGGAAAGCGTGACACAGAGGGAGATGGTTGTGCTTTATTGAAGGGTGATGTGCATGGGAGTGATGATTTTTAAAATGCTAAAAATGAAACCTACTAAGATTGTTAACATAAAAATAGAGTCAAAGTAAATCAATCATCATCAAAAAACAACAACAACAAAAGATTCCTTGATTTAGAAGGTGATCATTTAATCAAACCTTTATTCTTTTTCTGTTGAAAGCTCTCCAATCTCACACTAAGAAAACAACTATACATCCAGGTTATTCTGAACCATGGAAAAAACCAGAGTAAGATTATTTTTTATTATTTAGAAAAATGGAAACATTTTTAACTTTAAATTTAAATAGTAGTTTTATTAGTATCTTTTGTTATTACCTGTTCTGAATTCTTTTCAAAGAAAAAATACAAAGGAAGCAAAGGAACAACGAAAATTGAGGGATGATAAGAAAAAATAAATCAAGGGAAGGAAGAATGAAAAAATAAAGGAGAACTATAGGAAGAAAGGAAAGAAAGAAGGAGAAAATATTCTTCTAACACTTACAAAGACAGGTACACTAATATGGAAGTACTGACATAATCAGCAGTTAATATAATATCATAAACTACTCATTTAAAATTACTTTTGAATATTCCACTTGCAGAAATATGAGATAGTCATATTTTTTATATTCCTCCTGCTAAAGCAGATAAAATTCCTGCACATTACATATAAAGCAAACTTCAAAAGACTCTAAAAGTTGGACAGAAAAAAACAGACCACCAGCAGGACCTTAGAACCCCAGGAAACACACAGTGGTGGTTTTTGTTGGTGGTGGTGATTTATTTATTTGATGTTTGCATCGTATATACTAGACTTGTTACTAGAGAAGCCAGAAACCCAGAAATATCCATGGGCACATAGAAAGGAACAGACAGGAAAGCTTGTTCCCCATGGACAAAGGACCAGATGAGGCACTGCTTAATAAGAGTGAAAACTCTTAAGTGAAACTCATTTTATTCCAGCCAAATACCACAAAAATCCACAGCCCACTCCCACCCCTGCCAGCACATGGAAAGTTTGGACTTCCATCATGACAGAGCCATAATGAGGCACCCAGACCCTGTTCCATGGTGTTGCCTAGGAAGGCCAAATGGTGAGTCTGGACTTCCAGTTCACCCACGGTAACAAAGAAACCTTCCCCTCCCCACAGGCATGATATCAGAAGTGACCTCCTGGACAGTCAGGATTTTTATCACTAAACAATACGAACAAAACCATCCCACCATAATGTCAGTGAAGGCCATATAGTGTGCAGAGACAAGCACACTGCCCCTCCCAGCCAGGTGGTATTAGCAAAGACCTAGTAGGGAGTTTGAGCTCCCAACCACATTTAGCACTAATGAGATGCCTTTACCTCTTCCTCTATCAACAGAGACCAAGTGGGGAACTTGGACTTCCACCCTACCTGGTTGTATTGAGTGGCGTCCCCACTCTTCCTTCCTGTACCATACAAGTTCAGAGAAGGTCTGCTAAAATAGAAGACTTAAGTGAGATCCAGAGACTCAGAACATACTACACAAATGCTTAGGTTGTAACCAATACTTATTCATCATAGGAAAACCAAGAATATCTCAATTTCAATATGAAAATACAATCAATAGACATCAATATTGAGATGGTACAGATGTTAGAATTATCTGTGAAAGATTTTGAAGTAGTCATCCTAATAATACTTCAATGAGCATGTACACTTTGAAACAAATTAAGAAAGTCTCAGCAAAACAACAGAACATATAAAGAAGGACTAAACAAAAACTGTAGAACTGAAGAAAACAACTAAAATTTTAAAACTGAATGGATAGGCTCAACAGCAAAATGTAAGGGACAGAGGAAAGAATCAGTGAACTTGAATATAAAACAATAGAAATTATTCCACTGGAACAACAGAGAAAAAGCAGCCTGAAAAACAAACAGCCTGTTGCTATGACTAAACAGCTAATAGTCATGGCGCCAGGGTCTGGGAAGGAGAGGAGAGAGAAGGTAGAGTTTACTCAATAAGATAATAACTGAAAAATATCCCAAAGTTGCACAGACATAAACCTATGGATTCAAGAAGCAGAGAAAATTCCCAAACAAGACAAACCCAATAAAATCCATGAGAAGATACAGTCAAAATCTGAAAACTAGAGTTAAAAAAACAAAGCAGCAGGAGTGAAATGACAGAAGAAAAACAATTGAAAAGATAGCAGATTTCTGATAAGAAACCATGTAGTCCAGAAGAAATTGCTATGACATTTTTCAGGTTCTGAAAGAAAAGAACTGTCAACTCGTAATTCTGTATCCAGGAATGAAGGAGAAACTAAATACTTTCAGATGAAAAATAGCTAAAAGAATGTGTTGCCAACGGATCTCTCCTAAGAAAATGTCTATAGGAAGTTCTTTTTTTTTTTTTTTTTTTTTGAGACGGAGTATCGCTGTGTCGCCCAGGCTGGAGTGCAGTGGCGCAATCTAAGCTCGGCTCACTGCAAGCTCCGCCTCCCGGGTTCACACCATTCTCCTGGCTCAGACTCCCGAGTATCTGGGACTACAGGCACCCGCCACCGCGCCTGGCTAACTTCTAGTAGAGACGGGGTTTCACCGTGGTCTCGTTCTCCTGACCTCGTGATCCGCCCGCCTCGGCTTCCGAAAGTGCTGGGATTACAGGCATGAGCCACTAAGCCCGGCAGGAAGTTCTTTAAACAGTATACAATGTACAGTTCACTCAAACTGGTAATATGACATCACCCGTAGACTTCAAGTTATGTATATAATGTAATGCCTGGAGCAACCACTAAAGAAGGCATGCAAAGAAATCACTAAAAAACTATAAATAAATAGAAATGGAATTCTAAAGAGTTTTCAAGTTACCCACGGAAAAGTAGAGAGAAGACAACAGAGAAACAAAACCAAGAGAGACAAACAAAAAATAAAATGACAGACATATGCCCTAACACATGAGTGATTACATTAACTGTAAGTGGTCTAAGTATACCAAGTAAGACTGAGATTTTCTACCTTTTATGACATTATGAATGGACCTGGACGACACTATGCCAACTGAAATAAGCCACATAAAGAAAGACAAATACTACATGACCTCACTTATATGTGGAATCTAAAATAGTCATACTTATAGAAACATAGAATAGAGTGATGACTTCCAGGGGCTAGAAGGAGGAGGAAATGGGCAGGTGATGGTCAAAGGGTACAAAGTTTCAGTTATGCAGGATAAATAAGTTCTGAAAGTCGATTATATAGCATAATACCTACAGTTAGCAATGCTGTATTGTATACTTAAAATTTGCTTTAAAAATTATAATGATAATAAAGGGGTCATGAAGACATTTTGGGGGGTGATGGATATGTTTATAGCCCTGACAGTGATGATAGTTTCACAGGTGTGTATTTATCCCCAAACTCATTGTGTTGTATACATAAAATATGTAAGCTTTTTACATGTCAATCATACCTTAATAAAGTTATTTTAACAAAAATGACAAAGATTTCCAGAGTAGACTAAAATACATGGCCCAACCATATGGTGCCAACAATGAATTCACATTTAGTAAAACAGTGTAAGCAGGAAGAAAGTAAAAGGAAAGATATGCCATCCAAACATCAATCAAAAGGAATCAGGAAGTGGCTATATTCATATCACATAAAGTAGATTTCAGAATAAAGAGAATTACTAGGGACAGAAAGGGACACCACCAGTAAATATGTAATGAGATACTAATGTATACTGTGTAATATACTGATAATTTTCCTGGTAATTATATATATGTATGTAATGTGCATTACTTGTGTGTGTATATATATATGTTATATATGTACATACACACATATATGTATATATGTATATATAAATACATACGTATATATAAATACATATATGTATATATACATATATACATATATGTATATATACATACATATATGTATATATACATACACATATGTATATATACATACATATATGTATATATACATAATACATATGTATATATGTATTATGTATATATATTCCATATATACATAAGGTATATATATATAATGTACATGTGTATTATATATGTGTATAAGAATAAAATACTGATCCACACAGAAAAATAGAAATTGTAAATGTGTATACATCAAACAATAAAACTGCAAAATATATAAAACAAAAACTGATAGACGTGAAAGCAGAAATATATAAATCCAAAATTATAATTGGAGAATTCATCATTTCACTCTCAACAATCGATAGAAGAGAAACAAGACAGAAAATTAGTAAGGATATAGATGAATTCAACATTATCAACCAATAGGATCTAATCCATATTTATAGAACATTCCACCTCACAACAGCATGCACATTCTTCTCAAGTGCCCTATGCCAAGATGGGCTATATCCTGAACCATAAAATAAACCTTGCCAAATTTAAGAGAATTAAATCATATAGTACATGTTCTCTGACTACACTCAAATCGGAAACTATAATCAAATTAGAAAACAATCAATAGAATTATAAAAAGAAAGCCTCCAAACTCTTAGAAACCAACAAATAAAAATATTTTAAATAATCCATGGATCAAAGACAAAATCTCAAGGAAAATTTAAAAACACACCGAACTAAACAAAATGAAATTATATTAAAATTGACGAGATGCAGCTAGAGCAGTAAGAGGAATATTGCACTAAATGCTTGCATTAGAAAAGAGGAAAGTACTTTAATCAGTAATCTAAGTACTCATATCAAAAAACTAGAAAACCAAATAGCAAAATAACCTAAAACAAGCAGAAGGAAAGAAATAATAAAGACGAGAGTGGGAATCCATGAGATTAAAAACTGGAAAACAATAGAGAAAATTAGTGTAATCATGATATAGTTATTTGAAAATATTAAGAAAAATGCCAAAGTTCTTGCTAATTGAAAAACAAAAATTATTCATATTAAATGATTAATATCAGGAATAGAACAGTGGATAGTAATACAGATTCTGCAGACATTAAAAGAATAATAAGGGAATACCACATACAACTCTACAGCATAAATCTGACAACAGATAAAATGGACCAACTTCTTCAAAATAGACAAACTGCCACAGCTCATCCAATATAAAATAATTTGCATAACCCAATAACAATTTAAGAAATAGGATTTCTTATTTGAAACTCTTTTTTTTATTTTATTTTATTATTATCCTTTAGGTTTTAGGGTACATGTGCACAATGTGCAGGTTTGTTACATATGTATCCACGTGCCATGTTGTTTTGCTGCACCCATTAACTCGTCATTTAGCATTAGG